>NC_137914.1:5021544-5081544 GCF_963457725.1 Sprattus sprattus
TCCTCTGCAGCTTTCCCAGTGCTTCCAGGAAACACTTCAAAGGACCCTGTGAGGAGAACGCAGGTGCAACCTCATTAGAACCCCGGTGCAAAATCTGACCATGGCAGACATTTTCCTTGCAAACCTTTCAAAATCTGACCATGGCAGACATTTTCAAACCTTTCAAAATCTGCCCAATTATGAAATAATAAAATGAATGAAGAATACTAGTTTGCAGTAACTAGGGTTATTGCTGTTATTATTGCTTACTAACAGTAATTGTATTAATATTATATCAGTCATTACCATGTTTTGTTACAATAATATAAATACAAGATATTTTGGATATAAAGATATCATGAATTCACTTTACTGGGTCACTTAGTTGATACCAGCACATGGCTACAAATTATACCTGTGCGAGCGGTTTGTTCTCAAACTCCTTTTCATGCTCAAAGAATGTGTCCAGGCCATGTTTCTTCACGATGATCTCAGACTCGTCTGAGAAGAGGACTGCGTCGCCGTCGAACGCCACCCTCAGCTGATGATCACACAACTGGTTTTGCATAGCAGCGCTGAACATGGTGGCAGCCGCGATACCTTCAGAGATAGGATAGAGGAAGCAGGCTTACACTCTCTCTCTCTCATGACCTAACTAAACTAACGTCTTTACAGTACAGAATGCTCCCGCACATCATATAATAGGAAGAAAACAGACTTGTGGTTCGTCAGTGACGCACAAACATGTCTAAGAATAATATGTTACAGGACTAACTTCTACTAATTAAACTGTACACTAACAACCACACTAGTGATGTACGCGAGAATTCTGTACTGTAAAGACGTTAGTTTAGTTAGCAGCTAATATGTAAGTGTTAGTTAATATGTGGAGATGGTAGCTGTATGTCTGGCTACTCTAAACAAAGTCTAACTGATACGTCTTACTTTGTGCTGATACTATCTTTTAGGCTATGTAAGGCTCACCATTTAAAAGTCGGGTACAGTATTGACAATTTAGCTGCTGTACACAGAGCATAGTATGTGAAATGCTTATACTGAAAGTGTCTCACTTCACAGTAAAGGTATGATGGTGGACGTTGTTTGCATTGCGTGGGTACTGAACCAACATAAATAATAATAATAATAATTCATTTTATTTTTAACGCACTTTTCATTCACATGAATCTCAACATGTGTGGCACTGCACCATACGCCTCCAACTGAATCCCAGTATAATTCAGCTGTTCATAGCTCATACCTTCTTCGATTGCTTCCTGGACCTTCTCCGAGTCCTTGGAGAGGTAGAGGTTGGTCATGTAGGCCTTCAGGTAGCCAATGGGGCTCTGGCCGCCAGTCATGCAGAACCTCTCAATGGTCAGATCTGTAGGCATCAAAACCAGAGTGACTCGTTCATTCACTACTTTCCTCTTCTCCTCCATCTACTCTCATTCATCCACTGCTTTCCTCTCCTCCTCCATCTCCTCTTATTCATTAATGCACTGCTTTCCTCTCCTCCTCCATCTCCTCTCATTCATCCACTGCTTTCCTCTCCTTCTCCACCCGGTTCATTCTTCTAGTCACTCAATCTGTCTTCATACCCTACAGCCCATGCAGTGTATTACACAACAGGCACAGTTGGCTCTATCGAGGTACTTCACCAGTAAAATGCACAGCGTGTAGATAGGGCTTCAGTGCTCCCCAAATAGTAAGCTGTTCTGGGTTTTCTACTACATAATTAAAGCCAGACACAATGATGAAATCCAGGCACTCCGTTCTCATCTGGAGTTTACAGTATAATCACAGAGAAGCTGTCTTAAAGATGTAGCACACAGTTCTGCCAATCACAGAGAAGCCGTCTTCAAGATGTAGCACACAGTTCAGAGAGGCCGTCTTAAAGATGTAGCACACAGTTCAGAGAAGCCGTCTTAAAGATGTAGCACACAGTTCAGAGAAGCCGTCTTAAAGATGTAGCACACAGTTCTGCCATGAAGCAGTGTTTATACAATACTAATAGAGGACGGGGTCATACCTGCATGGCACATAACATAACACATAACAAACGAAAAAACTATGACATTTAGATTAGTTGCTTTTACTAGCTACATTTCTTGAATACATTTTGCTTAAGTGATTTCTATTGATAAATGAACCGCTGTATAAAGCTGCTTTTGGCTTATGACACAGGCAAGGCCAAAGCGCCAGGAAGAGGTACTTCTAGTTAGGCAAAAAGTGTTCAAAAGTATTTACAGTATAGAGGATTATATCGTGTTAATGGTTTTTATAGTTCTTAGTGCTGCTATTCTTTTGAATCTGCTATAGTTCGTCGTTTATAGCAGAAACGTATTATTGTCTAGGATCAACGTGCACACACATCTAACTTTAGGTTACTCCTGGAGAAGGTGGACCTTGTTGGCTCAGTAACGTATTATTGTCTAGGATCAACGTGCACACACACACCTATGTTTAGGTTATTACTGGAGTAAGGGGACCGTGTTGGCTCAGCACGCCACGCCTACCGTAATGATTGATGCTGTTAATCAGCCTCACCCCGACCTGGGCGTGGTTGTTAGTCATCAGAACGATGTCGAAAAGCTCCTCACTCTCTGGGTACAGTTCCCGCAGTCTGGCATTCACAGTCATGAGAGCCTGTGGAGATTCAGAGTTTACACAGGTGTTAGGGAACTATGGAAGAACCACATAGCACTATTGCTATTGAAGGTGGATTTTGGTGTAGTTCTGCATATGCTACATTGGGCCTATGCTTCCTGTGACAGACACTACAGGTCATGCTTGTTAATCACCATGTAGAAGTTGGGAAAAAAACTTGACATTCTTCTCCCTCCACCATTCAACTGGTCTTTTACAGCAGCATTCTCTGATATAGCGGGTGAATATGTTAACATTGAGAGGACTGCCAAGTGCAACCTGAAATAACTACTGTCTGATGAGATGTACAAATATGGTCATAAATTCCCAATAAAAGAGTTCATTCACAAATAAATGATTCGCAAGGACAATACATCGCAAATAGGCTGAGTCACAACATTAAGGTAACTCTCAATCTGGACTCACCTTTACAAATGGGAACGCCACACCAGGTTTCAGCGGTTCGTGTTCATGCTCTACCTGATGACAGACATACTTCTCCACCCCTTCCTCCTCGTAAATCTTCCTTTCTTCAGTCATGTTGAATAAAGTCCGCGAAGATACGGCTATGGTCACGGCATATCTCGGTTTGGGCTGTCAATAGGGAACAGCGTACAATGCATACAAAGAAAGGCTCTGGAATGTGCTATAAACTAATAATAACAAAGCAGCCAGCGTTAAGCGCGTCCTCACGCTCAGCTAACGAAACTAGGATACTCACGGGTCTAGGTGTTTTCGTTTTCAAGCTGTCGAAAAAGGCTTTGGCGGCTGCCCAGTCTTTCTCTTCCCCAGGATCAATTGCACTGTCGGCCACTATGTCGGCGGGTTTTATTTCACTCATGTTATCAGATCGTTTAGTTATTTCTTAAAATGTGTAGGTTGGTCCGACACACGGTTCTGCTACAGGACCCCAGTCAGAAAACTTCTACTACAATCGCGGAAATGGAAAGGGATGGCTGAAAGGGGCGTGACATTTTACCCATGATTCTCGCTTTCCTGGTTTGGTGCAAGCACCATCCTCGGTCAAGAAAGTCTCGGGCACTTGAGTCGGTGAACCTGCATGAGCCCGCGTGGAGTGTATGGCCCAGGCTTCTATCTCTATTAGGACAAATACAACAATCATGTAATTTTTAAGTCCAATCTAGCTAAACTTCTGGCCGTTTTACTCATATCAGCAATATTTTATCTATAATGCGAGAGAACTGTCAAACTAAAAGTGCATTAAGCCTGCCAGGATATGATAGCTTATGCCAAACGAATGTAATACAAATTAAATTCACCATTATCTATAGGATAATTCTCATCTTCCAAAAGCTTACTATGATTGGCCAGGTAAGGCCATCCACTTTTCTTTCATTAGAAAATAGATTCAAATAAGTTTGAGGATTTCAAAGAGTGCCCAACCCTAGAAGGTTATACCTTAAAAGCAATTTCATGGCGTGCACACTTCAACAACTTAATGGATAAGGGTGCTTCGGTAGCCTGGATACCAGCCTGAACTCGCACTAGAATTATGAGTATGACATCGTCAGGCTAGTGCTTCGGTGGTCTTCCAACAGATTTCAGTAAGGTAACCAACCACCCCACGTCCCACAGAGAGATATCCTATAGATGGTGGAATGTTACAATTTTCTCATTCTGAACTCATTCTTGCCATAATTCATTCAAGTCCTGTCGGACAACGATGCGCCCTTGATAACCTTTACATGATATGGCAGTGAGCAAGGATGTCTTACGGGAAGACAGCGAAATTACATAACAGGGATGCACATGGCGCGGGAGGGAGAGGAGTGAGTGCGGGCTTGCGCGCGCACCAGCGCCTGCGTACCCTTCGTCGCAGCCTATTGTAGGCTACCTCGTCCTGTCATCGGACAAGAATCCTGTTTCCTCAAACATGGAAATATACCTACTCCACTGCTCACACGCTGCGTTGGTCTTGTCGAAAACGGCACATCATGGCGATTGAGGGTGAGTGGCAAAGTTTAGTTACTATGACACTATGTTATTACCGTTCTTCGTATGGGACAGACCTGTGTTGATTCAGGTTGTGGCAGGACCTGCACCAACCTGGTTGTTGACAGATTAAAACTGAATAGCGTGAAGTTTACCTTGGGCTTGAAATCGATCGGTTCCTGTTGCTGCGAAACGGGGAGGTTCAACTGCATTGATGCAGACCTTGTCCTGTGACGGTGTATTGCGAGTGGTACTGAATGAACAGCACCCGTAGGCTGCTAAGAGAGAAGTTCAGCTCAGCAAAATTGACAGGCGTCGGAAACGTTAGATAATAGCTTACCGGATGTCTTGTTTTACTACCACTAAAATATACGATTTTTCAATATGGAACATTTGATTTTATCATCTGATTCGGCCTCTGCAATTTATGTTTTCGACATGTACGGTACAATATATGCCACATTTACCTAGATACAACGTCAGTTATTTTGGTTAGTTGCTGTATGAGTCTCTGAGTGTTAGGGGTAGTTTGAATGCTGTTTATTTGGCTGTTGTACTCCCCTTGGGAATAAGCCTGCACTATTCGTTCACTAACCCAAGTAAATATGTCAAATCTTCTAAGTGTTGTCCAGTGAAACAGTGACTCCCAGGTGTCTAGTACCCTACAGGCCGACTAAAGTCACCGAGACTTCACTGTCTGGCCTCAGAATGAATTTAGTGATTTATGCTTAAAAGATTGAAATCGTTTTTTTAGGCCAAAAGAACATTTGAAAGACATGTTGCTACATAAGAAGTCACAATGAGAAGATAACCACCTGTGTCTGACCCCTCTGACTAAACCTAGGTGAAGTTTGACTAAAATGTGTAATGCAGATTAACTTTATGTTACTCTGGTGTGCTGTTCCTGTCGCCAATGTCAAGAGAAATCTTAAATCTTCGCTCAGGTGCAGACTCCACTGGCAATAAAGAAGCTAAGGCGAGCTTATTTGGTTGATATGTATGAAAGTACTGTAAGAAGGCATTACAACAGAAAATGAAATTAATCAGAGTTGTTTTTTTCTTTAAAAACTACAAAAATAAAACAACACAAACTAGTGTAGAGTGTTTAACATTGAGAAGAAAAAAGTAAAAAAAAAAAAAAGTGTCATGCATAACAACTTGAGAAAGGTTAAGTGCAGAAGGATGTATTAATCTATTCTAGTGCTTTAATTGGCAGTATATGTAACATCATTCTGATGAGGAGCATAATAATCTGTATGCTGCTTCAGTGTTTGGACACCATGGTGTCATGCACCTATGTTCTGAAGAAATTAAGACAAAATATGACGGTCGAATTGGCAAAATACGAGCCAGACTCTGCACTTCAGGTTTGCCCAGAATGAACCATATTTAGTTAAATGTCCGCCATATTTAAAAATCATCTGATGGTTCTGCTTTTGACTGGGCGTACGCCGTCCGCTGTTTTTTTACTCTCATTGGCTCCACTCTCAGAGCTGGTGAAGACCACCTACTGGATTGACACTGAATGAGCATGATAAAATGCTTTGCCATCCATGAACGTTTTGTATCAAGATAAAAGCACTTCTATAGCCTGTAGCCAAAGAAAGTTTTTGATAGCTCAATCATTGGAACCCTACCAAACTCTAGGTGCAGCCAAAATGGGAAGAGGGATACGTACATAGTGATGCATTTTGTAAATGTAGTTTGACAAAGAGCATTCAAGTTCAAGTTCAAGTTCAAGTTTATTTATATAGCACATTTCATATGATATACATAGACACAATGTGCTTTGTGCAGAGAAAACATTCAATTATCTAAAATAAACAAACAAACACACTTAGCAAAATATATATATATATATATATATATATATATATATATATATATATATACTATATATATATACTGTATATATATATATATATATATATGTATATACATGAAATAAAACAAATAAAAAGAAGTGTTAAAAACAAAAAGACCTATAGTCATGAATAGGCTGTAGAAAATAAAGAAGCTTTAATTCCCTTTTTGAAAGAGAGCACTGAGTGAGATGACCATATGATATTGTGATGACCTAAGGCAGGCTGTGTGTGCTAGAACTCCTGAGGGGGCAGCGTAACACCACGTGGACTTGCTCTGGAACGCTATGCAGGCTGAGCTAAATTCAGTTACAGCTGACACAGGAATTATTATGTATACTTTCCATAGCAGAGAGAGAGAGAGAGAGAGAGAGAGAGGGAAGAGAGAGAGAGAGAGAGATAGAGAGAGAGAAGAGAGAGAGATCAACACCTGTGCAAAGTCAGAAAAACAGAAGAGAAGTATTGCATGAGTATTGCAAGTTTATTTTTTCCTGACAATGCAAACTGCAATGGCGCATTGCATACTTTGTTTAAGTCAATTGCATCTCTGCAGATTGATGCAAATGGTTGGGCTTACACACCTGTTGTGACCAACTGTTTCAACAGATCAGTCTAGACAATCCTAACAGTCAGGTACTATGTCAAACAGATGTGCAGGTAAAGCATCATATGCCCTAACAACAACTGGGTTCTTCATAGGAGGGGGGCGGAGTTGTGACGTCCATGAGCTCATCTGTGCCAGAAGAGGTAAGTTCCACCCCAACACCACACTCACCCACCCACTCCGTGTCGGTCAAAACTGGCTCTGAGTCTGTTTCTGTGTCGATTATTTATGACATTGGTGATGATGCTGTCAGTCTGTTTCTGTGTCGATTATTTATGACATGGGTGATGATGCTGTCAGTCTGCTGTGCTGCTGTTGAGGCTCCAGGTGGTGACGGGTCAGTCATATGGAAGGAAGCATGGGTAAGGTGCAATCAGTTCAACAGTATGGGCTGAGTCAAATCTAGTGTGTTGATTTCACTCGGCTACTGAATATTCTGGGCAGCACCCCTGCATGGCTGCACTGCAAAAAATGCCCCTCTAGATTTAAGACAAATAATTACATATTTAAGCAGGATTTTGCTTAAAACAAGCACATTTGGCTGCCAGTGCGTTAAGCAAATTTGGCTTGTTAAGATTTCTTAAAATAAGTCATATTTGCTTGAAATAGGTAAAAATAACCTTACCAAGAAAGCACTAGGTAAGTACAATTTAGCTAGAAACAAGACCAACTAGATTTTTCATCTCAATATAAGAGTAATAACACTAGGTTAGAAAAGCATTTTTTGCAGTGTGTATGGCTATACTACTGCATTTACATTTTTACATTTAGTCATTTAGCAGACACTTTTGTCCAAAGCGACGTACAAGTCAGAGAACAAATACTACTTTACATAAGAAATAGCAAAACGACATAGAAAGAAAAAGAAGTGCAGGAATGTAACTGCTGAAGTGCAAGTTAAGCACGAGTCAAGATGCCAGTTAGGAAGGGAGATGCTCTCTGAAGAGTTGGGTCTTCAAAAGCTTCTTAAAGGTAGCTCTGGTAGTAGGCCTACTAGGCAGTTCGTTCCACCAACGTGGAACTACAAATGAGAATAGTCTGGATTGCAGTGCTTGCACAGACGGCAGTGCCGAACGACGCTCACTAGACAAGCCCAGCATCCTGGGTGTAACATTTGCCCTTACAAGAGCATTTAGGTAGGTGGGAGCAGAACTAGCAAACACTCTGCAGGTGTTGTATACAAGTAGCCTGCGCTGGGCTAGCCTGGCTAACTATGGGGGGGCAAGCTATGGGCCTGGGTCTACAAAAGGTTCCTATATCCCCTGTAGTGTGAATTATAAATGAGCTATCAGGTTTCTTGGACCCGCTGTCATGTTTAATTCAGTGCCGAGGGCTCTGTTTCTGTGTGTGTGTCAGAAAACAGTGTTAAAACAACAGCAGGTTAACCACAGAAGTTTAAGTAAATGTGGACTGGATTTCTTTGGCATGCATTGAATTCTCATTTATGGGCCTAGGCCAGTCCTCTCATACATTGGATTTTTAAAATAATATCCCCCTGCCTGGATATAAAAGAGCCTAATGCTGGTACTTACAACCTCTGAATTAAGAACATTACCATATATGGGACAAATAGGCTTGATTTTTAATTTGCTATAAAATTGGATCTCATATTATGAAAAATACTACGTGAAGAAATCCATGCAATACATCCATCTAATGTTTTTCCTATCATTAACCTGCAGGTCTTCACATTAAAAGCAGGCTACCATATGATATATGGTATATGGTAAATGGTATATGATAACAACATCGACCAACCGTATGAAATATCATGTAAGAACATAGACATACTGTATAAGGCTTACATGCATGGAGCCCATGACTTAGACTGTCTGTGAGATGTGGAGAGTAAGGTTGCCGTGGGTTACATAACCACCCCAGTAGCATGGAGCAGCTCCAGTAGCCGCGGCAACCGCCATCCTTCTGGGACACAAACAGCTCAGTCAGCTGCCTGGAGGCTCATGCACACACACACACACACACTGCCTGTAAAGAGCAGCTGTTCCTCCATCCAGTTCTCTGCCTCCACAAATACATCTCAAGTTAGGTAATAGCTTCGATGCTTTGTAGCTCACTGTGCGCTTCCTGCTTTTTCAGTGCTGGAAAAAAGGTAGTTGTGTGCTGTGAATGAGTTAAAATGGTGTGAAATGTAAGATGTTTATGGTTTCGTGGCTTTTTTTGAGGTTTACTTCTCTGATACCCAAGTGTAAGTTCTTGCTCCAGGCCTTAGAGTCTATGGGGCTCAGGCTCTGCACAGCACGTTGAGAGAACTTCATTTGTTGTTGGTGTTACATAAATAAATCAAATGGAAATTGAAAGTTGATATGTTTAGGATCCTTAAAGTAATAGGCCCCTCGACGACAAGAAGACAAGATATTTGAAGGCAATTGCAAGTTTTAGCCAATGCGTTTTTAAAGCTAGGAATTAGCCAACTTTGCAGTATAACACCTGGCATTATGATATATTACAGAGCCATGCACAGTAGAACAAAACATTGTTTTATTTGAGTAGTAACACACAGCCATTTCAATAACGCTCAACATTTTTAGTTGTTTTTCAATTGATTTTTACCTGGGCATAAACACGACAATGCCATGGGCTAGAGAATTGAACAACCCTAATACTTATGTCCAGTGTGTATGAAATGAATCAGCTATGGCAGTAACAACAATATGGCTGCAGGCCGCGATACCTGGGGTCCCCTATGAATGGAGCAAACCCATCACGGAGGATTTCATCACTGAGAAGTTCATTAAGATGAGAAGCACATTGTGAAGGACTGAACCGTGAATGCTCAAGGACACTCTATTGTGTTTGGATCCCACAGTGAATACCCTGCTGTCTGCTGTCCCTGTGCTAGTTATATCTGGAAACAATACAATAAACAAACTAATAATGTATATGTTTTGAATTCAGGGTGTCATATCTGTGTATTTATCATAAACATCTTATGAAAGAGTCTGCATGTGCCCGATACTTGTGCTGTGTCATACTCAGTCCTGAATTTTCACTGAAATGAATGAGGGGCAAACCTAGAACAGACCAATGAATGAACACTAAATAAATGTTTCAACTTCAACTAATTACTTTAATTTACCTTCATTACCAAGTGCTTTATTTTCATGTGTCCATTTCCTGGGAGTTCCACAGTGCGCTGTAGCATCTGTTCACCTATTTGCGTGATACACAACACCAACACAGTGACCCATTTCCTTCTTGTTTGGCCTGTTGGCGGAGGGGATGTGCTTTTACAACCCACCCCCCCCCCCCCCAACACACACACACACACACACACACACACACTCTCACACACACCTCACACACACACACACACACACACCACACACACACTCACACACGCACACCCACACGCACACGAACACGCACACACACACACACACTCACACGCACACACACACACACACTCTCTCACACACACACACACACACACTCTCACACACACACACACTCTCTCTCACACACACACACGCACACACACACACACACCCACACACACACACACTCACTGGTTAAAGGCCTTTCCTGGTCTTTTAACTGGAAGTACGGTGGCATCGTGTTTCTCCCACGCTGTGAATTATTTAGTCGTTCTTTGACTAGCCGTGGGAGAGCCGTATAGGATGTCAGGTGATTCTGGAGCAGGTAAAAAAGACAGCTGAAGCTAACTCCCTGAAAGAGATGTAGTCAGAAGTGAGAGTAGCACAGACCAGTTGGGTTGGAGTTTTAGTAGGTCAAATGGCATATCTTAACAATGCTGCCATTTTAAAGCAGAGAAGGGGACCTGCGTCTGAGTTTTGAGTTTAGGTTTTGTGAAGCAGAGAGTGAACTCTGTTCTTAATGAGTACGTCTGCCTTTTGATGTTTTGTGAATCCGATCATCAGTGGATGTACAGTAGTTGAAAGGCTCTTTCCTAAAGAAAGAGGTAGGTGTTTTAAATACAACTCTCTGTTTTAATATCTGCTCCATTTCTATTTATAAAAGGAGTGTGTTTTCAAGACGGCTGGCTTGTTTATAGTATCCTCTAAACACCATGAGTCACTCAGTCGTGTTATTTTAACACTCTAAGGTCCAAGGCCTTTTAGACTTTTCTAAGTTGTCTGACATGCCTTGATGTTTTTGTACATTTTGCTTAACTAAAAATATTGATGCACAAATGGAATATATGATTCTATTCTAGAAGACCTCAGCAATAATATTAGAAAAGGGTTCAATGTTTCCGTGGTTGTTCTTTTTATGTCTCTAAGACGAAAACTCAAAAATAAAAATATCCCGGACGAGGGATATAGACCTTTTAGTGTTAACCTCAGGGTAAACACAAATGCTGGCTTTATTTGCAACCACATGAGTATCTTAAAGGATTCGTCCCCTCTGACATTAATTCTCTATGTCGGAGCCCTGTAGGACTCCCTGGAAACTTCTAGAAGCTCTTAATAGCAATCTCTCTGTCCTCATTATGTATTAAGTTTTGTGTGTTTAGTGTTTGTCTGTCTGTCTGCCTTTCTTTGTCTTTTATTATTGATTCTCTCACATCTCTCCATTTGCCTCTTCTCTGTCTTTCTTTTCTCCTCAGTGTCTCCTGAGTTGCTAGGCATCCTGTCCTCCATAGCTGTCTTCATGGCCGTGATTGCTCTTTTTTTCCTCTACCTCAGTAACAAGCTGTCCGTGGAGAACACCAGTGAATTCTCCTGCTATGATGAGTACAGGAAAGACGTGAAGGGTAAATAGATTGATTGATAAATAGACTGATTGATTGATAAATAGACTGATTGATTAACATGGCTATTAGCCCACTATTTAGGGTTAAAAATCTGTCTAAATGTGTTTTGTTTCATTTCATTTTTTTTTTGCGCATTATATACATCCATAGCTGTTTGCTTTAATGTTTGTATTTATATTCATACTAAATAATTAGAATTACTAATTACAATTAGTAGCTAAAAGGTCATATCCACTGTCTCATATTACTTTGTAGTCTACTCTCTTATTATATTAGATATTATTCAGTTTCAGTTTCTTGTGGATGAAAGTGGATTAACTGCAAGTCATTTTGCCCTTCAGCGCTTTATGGAATGCATAACTAATATTCTCCGAGTCTAAAGCTTCTAGAATACTCAGGCGTGTCTGTGTGCTCATTACTAGGATCAGTTTTTTTCTGTGTCAGCAGATTTTCTTTGATCTCATTAAGACAAAACTTTTGATCATAATCATGTTTATCTAGGGCGCAGTTCCCCCCCGTGTGTGTAGGTGGCAGACTCAAGGATGAGTCAGAAGTGAAGAAATTGCAGAAGGAGTAATTACTTTGTCAGAATAAATAAGAATCGTATTCTTATTAAGGGTTTTATCTTATCATCCCCTAAGATGAGGACTGACTTAGAGCATTATGAAGGATGAGGTGAGAAAGGCAGTCCATGATATTTCGCTCTAAGTGACTGAGGACTACTCTGAACCTCTGTATAAACTGTGAATAAAAGAAACATTATCAACAACCATGGCGTTCTTTAAGAGCTTCCAGCAGAGCCTTCCATCTGTGACGTCCCTCTTGGACTCAGTCTCAAGTAAGGTGGATGATCTAGCCACGGCCGTGAGTGACGCCACCTACACCGTCAGCGACCAGTTAACGGAACAGGTCAACAGCATCATGAACAAGGTGCAGGCCGAGGAGGAGGAGAGGGCCAGGAAGGCAGAGGAGGCCGAGTTGGCGGCCCAGGCAATCCAAGAGGAGGAGGAGGAGAGAGAGAGGAGGGAGAGGAAGGAGGAGAGGAAGAGAGAACGAGAGAGGAGAAAAGAGGAAGAGAGGCTCAGGGAGGAAGAGAAGATGAGAGAAGAGGAGAGGAGACAAGAGGAAGAGGAGAGGAGAAGAAGGGAGGAGAAGAACAGAAGGAGAGCACAAGAAGAGGCTCAGAGTGAGGAGGAGGAGGAAGAGCAGAAGCCTGAGGAAGAGGAGGATGAGTTGTCTCGTAGAAACAAGCTCCGTAAGAACTTCGAACGGTCCAAAAAGACGAAGCAGGAGGAAGAGGAAGAGGACGACGAGGAAACACAACAGATTGAAGAAGAGGAAGAGCAGGACCAGTGGTCTCGCTCAAACTCAAAAAACAAGTCCCGTCAAAACAGGATCAAGGACGACGGGGACTCGGAGGACAGAAGAGGTTCCTCCACCGAGCACAAGAATATACGTGGCCAGCCGGGGGAACTAGAGGAACTAGTGGAGAACCATTCTGAGAGGAGCAGTCGTGAGGGCACCAAAGCAGCTGACCTCAAGAACAACTCAGACGCCTCCAGGTATGGCACTCAGAAGAGCCAGAAGATAGCAAACAAGGGTTATGAAGAGGAAGAGGCGGAGGAAGAGGAGCTGGAGGAGGAAGAGGAAGGAGTCCCTAAAGAGAGCGAGGAAGAGGCAGATGAGACGGAGGACAGTCACAAACCTGGTAAAGGGGGGAAGAATGGCATCTCTGTGGTAGGAAATGAGGAGGGTGGCCGCAGAGAGAAGGAAAAGTCGCAGAAGAATTCCAGTAGAGAAGGTGAGATGGTGAAGGTGTGCTCCTCCCCCCTGGATCTGAGTGCTTTCACTTTCACTTTCACTTTCACTTTTACGGCTTCTTCTACTTCTTGGGATCTCCAGTCTCTTGAGTTTCCTTTTCTCTGTTGGACTTGACTCAAGTTCAATGGCTGTACTGCTCTCATTGCAACGTATTTTGGCATCCATTGTTATAAGTGATAATATGAGGCATAGGGTTCACATTACTTGTGGTATTCTGTAGAGGATCCCTTCAACACATCAATATCTTACCCTTTTCATGATGAAGCATGAAGGAGAACTCATTGAAAAAGTGCCTCATCAGATCTCTAATTCAGCTATTCCCTCTCTGAAAAGAGATCTCTGCTGCCCTTCTTGTCTAAGTAATTCTCTCTAAAAACCTGTTCATTCATTCATTTTCTCTGGCTGTAGCTCTCTGGCTTTTAAACCTATCCTTCCCATTGCCTCCTCAGACAGAGGCACTGAACAGGGTTCGTCAGAGAGCGAGGAGGAGAGGCCGTGGAGACACGGCGAGTCGGCCTCACAGCCTCACAAAACATCTGGCTGGGGCAACAGCGGCGGCGGCAAGCACTCCGAGAACGAGGCCTACAACAGCAAAGCCTCGGCACAACAGGGTAGGCTATTATTACTATGGAGATCAGAGGCTCGCAATTCCCAAACCCTGCATATCTTTGATCTCATCCTGCTACAAGCACGCCTGATTAAAGTCAGTGTAATTATCCTGCTCCGGATTACCGAAAGCAGACGTACTGAGCTCATCAAGAGTGCCACTGATGAGTGTAGCCAGGTACTCAGATCAGGAGAAAGATGGAGAACATTGATGGTATTTAATTTTGAACCATATATTGGAAGACTCTGTCGTGGGTTTGTCAGTCATGTTTCAGGTTTTAATCTTGTACAATGATGGCCACCATGGTGAGACAACTGATGAGTTCAGCCAGGTACTCAGATCAGGAGAAAGATGGAGAACATCCACCGGGAGCAAGATTCAAATCCACTCGTATTAATGTTTTCAGACTTAGCGCATATTTAATATTTCATGGCAGCACATCTGTCACCTGTCACCTAGCCTTTGACACCTGTACCTGACACAGCTGCAGTATTTACTTGGAGAGATGCATTCATTCATTCATTCATTCATTCATTCATTCATTCATTCATTCAATCATTCAGTCATTCAGTCATTCATTCATTCATTCATCATTTGTCATTCTTCACGGATATGCACTATGTAGTTCTACCGGGCTGGAACACCCTGCAAAAGAGGAAGAAAAGCTTTAACAGCATGACATTGCCAGCTATATTGCCATAAGACACCAGTTAGTGTGTTGGCAACAGAACTGAACAGATCAGAGCTCCTTATTTGGAACAGAACTCCTTATTGCGGATTTAAATTTGGTCTCCTTCATTAGAACACGTTTGATTTGATCAGGCTTCCGATTCTTCTTTTGTGGCGACTACATTTTGCCAGCCTGCCTTCTCCCTCTCTCTCTCTCTCTCTCTCTCTCCTGCTCTCTCTCTACCTCTCTCTCTCCTTCTCTCTCTACCTCTCTCACTCTCTACCCTTCTCTTTATCTCTCTCTCAATATGTTCTCGGATCAAAACCAGTTTTTTTTAAACTTTTTTTTCTGTGCTCCCCCCCCCCCACAGCTAATAGCATCCAGCGCCTGAGGCACTCCAAGCAGCTGAACGAGCTGCAGCCACCGCCCTACAAGCCTTCGTCTCAGCAGCAGTCTCGTCAGAGCCGCGCCCAAGACTCGGAGGAGGAGAGCGAAGAGGAGGATGAGGATGAAGATGAGGAGGAGAGCGAGGAAGAGGAGGAGAGTGACGACCCCGACTGCCAGAAAGAGGACGTCCCCAGCGACAGCACGGCAGTCCTGGGGCCCGAGGTAAAGGAGGCCCTTAAACGTCACTGTGTGCTGTTGTAGGAGCCCCGTCACCCGTCAACCCTGTCACCCCGTCACCCCATCACCCCGTCACCCCTGCTGTGTGCTGCTGTAGGAACCCCATCACCCCGTCACCCCGTCACCCTGTCACCCCATCACCCCGTCACCCTCGCTGTGTGCTGTTGTAGGAACCCCGTCTCCCCCACTGTGTGCTGTTGTAGGAACCCCGTAGCTGTCACCACTGCCGTCACGACCATCACCCCTCGTCCCACCGCCCCCCCCTCCCCCGCTCCCCGCCACCATCTCCTCCCATTCAAACATAATGACACATCTACAGTAACCTACTGTCTTCATATGACCCCAGGAGCAAAGGAGATCCATGCTAAGAATGGATTTGGCTTCAGACTGGGGAGTCTGTGAAGTTTGTCTTGTTTTTTTTTTTTTTACAGGTTTATGGATTAGGCCTTAAATTAGTGATTGGCTGTGTTTGATTCCTGCTTTGTTTGTGCGCTCCCTGGGGATCTCATTAGCAAAGCACAGGAAAGAGCAAACTTACTCTTTCAGAACTCTTTTTGTTGCTACTTTGATTTATTTATGTTAGAAACAGAGGAAGCCAAAGAACTGATTTGAAAGTTGAAAAAGAAAATAAACAAAAACATTTCCCTTCTTGTTTTTACCTCCCATCCCATCATTTTTGATCAAGAAAAACAACTTTGGTTTTGTGGATAATGCAAAACATTCATTCAACTCATCAGAAATCACAGAGACGTTTTGTTCAACCCACATTTCACAAGAAAAAAGTTTTGTTCCTTTCATCGTGACGCTCTCTGTACAAATTAGACCTCAATCATCAGCCTGCATCTCATTTGAATCAGTTTGTTTCAAGCGATTCTGGATGCTCCTGAGCTAAGCATGGACTGATTTAAGATTGTCGTAGCAGGAGCAGGGCTGTCCCTGTCTTCTTGTCACTCGTCTCAGGGACACAGTGGTGTTGAAACACCCTTGCAAGTCGAAAAATGACGCCTGATAGGACGCAATGAAATAACATTGCACGTCGAAAATCGACGCTAGAAGGCAGATATTGCGTTGGTTTTTGACGCTTTTTCCGACTGACCAAGCTTCAAATTCTGACGAGTTGGGAATGAGAACGTGTTGGACACAGAGACACATCAGTCTGTCCAGGGCTTGGTAAGTCCTGCTGCTCTCCCTGAGTTTGCCTGTTGGCTGCACGGTGGCCGTCTTTACCTAACGCCTGCCGGTGGACTAGATAAGGAAGGCACATGTTTGGCTTTTTGCATTTGGAGCAGGGTAACATGATACCCGCTATAGAAAACGACTCCTGGGCATAGATGGTTTAGGGCGTTGGCCGAGGGCGCTGACATTTGCAGGTGTGGGTGACCTATTTGACCTAAGCCTTAAAAGTGAAAGGTAAAGCTAAAATCAAAGTGAAACCCAGTTGAAAGAAAATATTTACCATTTTTTTTTTTGAAAAAAAGTAAAGTACATCCACTTTAAGTCCTCGTAAGGACTTTCTGATACTTTGTTTTTCTTAAGTTTGTCTTCTTCGAGGGGTTGATGGGAATGGGGTAGGTCTGATGATGCCTTGCTCCATTTGTAAGCGGTCCAAAGAGAGGCAAAGACATGCTGCTGCACCAGCTTAGGCAACTCCAAGGAGGTTGGGATGCTGAATACAGATATTTTTATGCGCACTAACACATACATGCATCTAAATGCAGTGCCCTACTGCATCTTTTAAAACTGATTGTCTGAACTGAAAGCCGTTGTAAAACCCAGCATAACCTTACAATTTGACCTGATTACATTCCATATTACTGCGCAGCGATTGGCAAGGCATTCATATAGCGCATTTCATACCCAGTGTTCCATCTGGCTGTTGCGATGCTTCAAGGGTTGCGTGGCAACGATTTATTTAGGAACTATAATTTTTAGTGGCGGAAGAATGACGGTTTATCATTAAACTATTGTTTCTTAAATTGAATTGTCTTTATTTATGAAACCATATCAAATATTTGTAGTAACAGTTTTGGAAAAGCAATAAGCCCCGCGAGCCCGTGGTTTGCGCTGATTTTAGAACAGGTAAGGGAATTTAACGGCACTCCGCTTCGCGTCGTGCCTAACAACTCCCCTTACCTGTTCTAAAATCAGCGCAAACTACGGCCTCTTGGGGATTATTGCTTAAATAACCTCCCCTGCTGTGTCTGTGTTTGCTTTTGGCTTTCTTTGACCTCTTTGGTGTCTTGCTTTTTTCGTCCTGAAATTGATTTATCATTGCAGCCTTTCTCACAGATTGGATCTTTTCCTCTCTTTCTCTTTTTTCTTCTTCTGCTTTTCACTCCATACATCCTTTGTGACATCACTTAATGTTCTACCTTTTCATCTGCCACATTCTCTTCCTCCCACCATCCTCTTCCTCCTATCCCACGCCTCCTTCTTTATCCCCTCGCCCTCTCATCTGTATATACTTCTCTCTCTACATCTCTCTTTCTCTCCACCTCTATCTCTCGCTCTCTTTCCATCTCTCTCTCTCTCTCTCTCCACCTCCCTGTTTCTCTCCACCTCCTTCTTTCTCTCCACCTCTCTCTCTCTCTCCACCTCTCTCTCTCCCTCTCCCCACCTCTCTATCTCTCTCTCTCCCTCTCTCCACCTCTCTCTCTCCCTCTCTCCACCTCTCTCTCAGGACACCTCAGTGCCTCCTCTTCCTGCAGGGTATGAGCCGGAGGAGCTGGGGAAGTGCGGAACGCTGGACGTGGCCTTCGAGTATGACTCAGGCGAGCAGCGCCTGGCCGTGACGGTCACAGCTGTCACCGACATTCCTGCCCTGAAGAGCACGGGCAACGTGTCCTGGCAGGTCAGAATCAGAATCAGAAATCAGAATCAGAAACAGATTTATTGTCAAGTAGGTGTAAGCCTACCTGAAATTTGCTCTGGTGTATGGGTGCATACAGTAAAACATGAAAACATAAAAAAAAACATACATACACCCACAGTAAGTACTACACATAACATAAAACATAGAACATAGAATCACACTTACTGTAGTTCTACACATAACAAAAGTAGTACAGATATAACTCAGACTTGGGGTGAGGGGGCGGGACAAGAGTCCAAGACAGGTGGGGATCCCAGGTGTGTGAGAGAAAAAGAAAAAAGGGAAGAAAAGAAGAAAAGAAGAAGAGTTTTGAAAACAGGACAATACAATAGGCAGAAGCAGATGTCGGAAAGCAAGTAGATGAAAGGAATACAGGAAATGAAAGTATGATAGGGGGGGGGGGGGGGGGGGGGTAATTCATCCTCAGCAAAGAGCTTTACATCAGGGTGTGATGTGAAAGTGAAAGTGAAAGTTCTCTCTATCGCAGAGGTGGTGTAGACACACACACTCTGAAATCCACCTCTGCATTTAACCCATCCAGGGAAGTGACACACACACAGTGAAGTGAGGTTACACACTAACCCGGAGCAGTGAGCTGCCTTTGGCGGCGCCCGGGGAGCAGTGATCGGGGTTACGTGCCTTGCTCAAGGGCACTTCAGCCGTAGATGTGCCCTTGAGTCTTAACTGTGGTAGCTCATGTTACTCATTGTAAGGATGCTGTTGTGTTGAGGACGCGCAACCAATATATTGGACGGGATTCAAGATTCAAGGTCCCATAACATAAAATGTCTTGCCAGCGAATGGCTTCACTCATTCACTCCTTAGTTAGCAAAACAAAGGCTGACTAAGACAAAACGGCACTGTTCAATGTCACATGGCTAAATTATCCTCTGGTCTAAAGGAAGCATAGTCTAAGCCTGTTTATATTCAATTCAATTCAATTCAATTTTATTTGTATAGCGCCATAACAATACAATTGCCTCTAGGCGCTTAACAGAGCCCAGAGCCTATATCTAATGAATGCTACCCTCTACCTGTTCTTTACTCAGACTAAAGAATTCTATTGCTTTGGGATATTATGGTATAGGGATGTGTTACGTTAGTTGATTTGAAGGAAACATAAAAAAACACTTGCAGCTCTTGCGTTCTACTAACTGGTCTATGACTTCTATCGCAGGTCCACCTGGTTCTCCTGCCTACAAAGAAACAGCGGGCCAAGACTGGGGTCCAGAAGGGGCCGTGCCCCGTGTTTACGGAGACCTTCCGGTTCTCCCGGGTGGAGCAGGAGGCCCTGGGGAACTACGCGGTGCGGTTCCGCCTCTACAGCGTGAGGAGGATGAAGAAGGAGAAGGTGCTCGGGGAGAAGGTGTTCTACCTCACCAAGCTCAACCTGCAGGGCAAGACGGCGCTGCCCGTCACTCTGGAACCAGGCTCATCTGTCACGGTAGGTGATAGCTGTGTGTGTGTGTGTGTGTGTGTGTGTGTGTGTGTGTGTGTGTGTGTGTGTGTGTGTGTGTGTGTGTGTGTGTGTGTGTGTGTGTGTGTGTGTGTGTGTGTGTGTGTGTGCTGGTGGGACAGATGGTGGGTGGATCTGTGTGTATTGTGTATGTGTGTGATATAGTCCTGTGAGTGTGTCTGTGTGTTGCGGCGCAGGGCTGTGGGTCTATGGTGAGCGTGTCCTGTGAGTGTGACGTGTTGTGTGTGTGATATTGTCCTGTGAGTGTGACGTGTTGTGAGTGTGATATTGTCCTGTGAGTGTGATGTGTTGTGTGTGTGATATAGTTCTGTGAGTGTGACGTGTTGTGTGTGTGTGTGTGTGTGTGTGTGTGTGTTGTGTGTGTGTGTGTGTTGTGGCACAGGGCTGTGGCTCCATGGTGAGCATATCCTGTGAGTGTGACGTGTTTGTGTGTGTGTGTGTGTGTGTGTGTTGTGGCGCAGGGCTTTGGCTCCATAGTGAGCGTGTCCTGTGAGTGTGTGATATTGTCCTGTGAGTGTGACATGTTGTGTGTGTGTGTGTGTGTGTGTGTGTGTGCGTGTGTGTTGTGGCGCAGGGCTGTGGCTCCATAGTGAGCGTGTCCTGTGAGTGTGTGATATTGTCCTGTGAGTGTGACGTGTTGTGTGTGTGTTGTGGCGCAGGGCTGTGGCTCCATGGTGAGCGTGTCCCGCAGCCAGGGGGCGCTGTCCTACCGCTCCAGCGGTGACTCCGCCTCCCCGGAGCTCCTGCTGGGTCTCCTCTACAACTCCACCACGGGCCGCCTCTCCGCCGAGGTCATCAAGGGGAGCCACTTCAAGAACAACACTTCAGACAAACTGCCCAGTAAGAGACTTGAGATACTATGAGCCACCCTGTACTGTCCAGTAACCACCCCAGAAAAGAAGATGTTCACACCTTTCTACTATCTAATGCATGTTTCACCCTACCAAATTTAAATTCAGTTTTTTTTTTACAAAATATGTTCAAAAACAACACTTCAGACAAACTGCCCAGTAAGAGACTAAGAGATACTAAGGCTGGCTTTACACGGAGCCTAGATTCACTAAATCGGGTTCATTTTTTCATTTTTCACTAAATCATTTTTCACACGAATCAAATCTTTTAATTGCGTAAGGATGGATAGAGAGTGTTCGTCTTAACGATAGGGCTATCTGTATTAGTTTCATTTCGGACGCAGATAAACTCGGCTCCGTGTAAACTTGGCCTAAGAGCCGCCCTGTAGTGTCCAGTAACCACCCCATTATACCCAACAGGATGTTAGTTTTGGAGAGGAAAGAAGATGTTCACACGTTTCTACTATTTAATGCATGTTTCACCCTACCAAATTTAAATGTAAAGTTTTTTTTTAATCCACCACACCCATTCGTCTCCAATTTAAACAATACCGACAATATCGGATAATGTCTTATCTGTTGCCATTGAAATACAACAGTAATTGCTAGTTACAGGGAAACCGACTCTTGATGCTCCAGGCTTAATGCTAAAAGCAGTCGCATGTGATTGCTTCTAATAATTCGTTTTTTAAGTGTATCACATCCAATAGTTCTCATGTTTAAATGTTTCTGTTCAGGGTTCTTTTTTTCCCTCTCCTGTGTGTCCTTTACGCCATCTCTCCGTAACCTTTAACCTCTCTTTCCTCTTACCACTCCGACACTTCCTGCTGGTCCTTTGTGTGTGTCTCTCGCTGCCTCCCCAGTTGGCCTGTTTTGCTGCATAAAGCAGTTCATTGGAGGCCAACTCTATATCATGCGAGGTGAGTTAATGTCCCCCTTCCCCTCTTTGTTGCCTGCTGTCGATCGCAATCTCCCGTGTGAACACAAACAAATACTCAGCCCCCCAACGCGACCCATTAAAAATGCATCGACGCAGTGTTAGAATGAGTTCACTCCTCCTGTTCACACCATAGGAACCACAAACCCCTTACCTCCACCAATAAGCTCTCTTTCCCTTCCTTCCCCTCCGTCTGCTTTCTGTTCCCTTTCTCTCTGCTCTGTTTCCCCAGACACAGGGGATGTTTTGTGTGTGTGTGTGTGTGTGTGTTTGAAAGGCTATTATATGCTCAGTTCAAAGTCGTAATGAAAAGAGACTCCTGTCACTGAATGTACCTCGCACTTGACGTGTTTCTGACACCTTCCCAATTAATTTGAGAACCGCAGACTGGAACAGCATGTCTGTCATCCTCTCACGTCTGTGTGAACGCTTACAGAGAGCTTGCTCAATGGGGTCTTTGGCTGTCATGAAAATGAGTTTGAGGTGGCAAAATAGGGCATAAAACCTTTAGATGCACGCCAGTCATCTGAAACAAAATTATCCAGAATGGGTATCGTTCATGATTTACAGCAGTGCCTAAATCTGCCACTAGATGGCAGTGTTTCCATTCCGACTCCTTTCCCTCCGTCTGTAACAGGGATAGGATTGCTTGGGACACAAATTGAAAGCCCCTGAAATGCCTCTTAGTGCTGAATGAGCTCAAAAGTTCACTCAACATGAATTTCACATTCTGAGTTCTCAGAGTTATGATTGACTGTGTAATGAGGGCGGGGGGGAGTGTTTGTTGGCTTGATTTATACATATTGATCACAGTTTTTAAGTCTCACAGTTCAATGAATGAATTAGTTAAATGCAAAATGTTAGTGTATGTTTAGCGACAAACACATACAAAAAAATTACATAAAAAGCCATAAGAAATTCTTCCTCACCCCACAGACACCTACGTAAAGCTGATCATGCTGGACTCCAAGGGCAAGCAGATGTCCAAGTGCCGGACGTCGGTGTGCCGCGGCCAGCCCAGCCCCACCTACAAGGAGACCTTCGTGTTCCAGGTGGCGCTGTTCCAGCTGTCGGAGGTGACGCTGCACCTGGCCGTGTACAGCCGGCGCAGCAGCATGAAGCGGCGCGAGCGTCTGGGCTCGGTGACGCTGGGCCTCAACAGCACCAGCGAGGAGCAGGAGGAGCACTGGAGCTCCATGAGGGAGTCCGAGGGGCAGCAGGTGTGCCAGTGGCACACCCTCATGGACACCTGAACCGCCGCGGCAGCGACCGGGGGAGAAAAACACCAACGGAGCCGTTAAACCTAAGAATCAGAATCAGAATCAGATTTTATTGGCCAAGTAAGTTTGAACAAACAAGGAATTTGACCTGGTGAACTGTCTCTCAATGTGCTTACACATAGTATACATTAAACAAGAACATAAAAAGCCCGAGAGAGCATGGACACCTGAACCGGCGGCAGCGACCGGGGGAAAAACACCAACGACCGGGGGAAAAACACTAACGGCGCCGTGATGAAGCCCAGTGGTGTAGTGGTCCCTGGAGAAGTGGGTATACTCTTAATTTTGCAATTTTTTAAAGCAGCCCATACAGCAAAGGATAAACACCCTGTTTTGAGAAGTGGGTATACGCAATGCTGACTGAAAAATAAGTGGGTATTCTCTGTATACCTGCGTATACCCTGGACTACACCACTGGTGAAGCCTAAGAGAGGGGACAGCTGGGATGGGGATGTAGAAATTGGGTTTGGGATTGGGATTGCAGGTTTTGTTAATCTTGTGCTTCCGTCAGTCGGGGCTGAACGGGCGGGGAGTGTTTGAGGAGTCCACGTACCCAATGAGAGAATCTGGTGCCTGATGGTTCCGGAGGATTCCGTGTGCAGATGTTGGAACACATGCCTGTCTGGAACTGCAGACTGCTGGTTTTTCGGTTGTTCTCCTCCCTCTAAAACTCTGGAGACTGAAAAAACCCATGATGTGATAGAGAGAGAGAGAGCGAGAGAGAGCGAGTGAGAGAGAGAGAGAGAGAGAGAGAGAGAGCGAGAGAGCGTCTGAAGTCGATGGGGAGAAACAGCAGCAGATCTCCTGACCTCCTGAACTCTTCTCTGTGTGACTACACGTACTGTAGCCTCCCTGCTACACACCCCCCCTTCAGCCTACCAGCTCCCCCCTGGACCAGATGGACCGTCTTTACAGCTCTATTTCCTGTCCTGTACCCTGTACGTACATGGGCGTAAGGATTTCTACATATGTGAGCCCTTCCATGGAACCCCAGAGCAGACGGATTCATCGAGGTCACAGTTATGCAATATCTCCTCCCTCCCTACACTCCAGTATGACAGTGCATGCGACTCATAGTGATTTAGGGACAGCATCATCATGCATTCCTCATCAAACTTGTTTTCAGAGATGTTGCTGTACGCTGTTGGACCAAAGACCACGTGAACCACACTGAACAGCTACGCTTTTAAAACAACACATTCACAAGACCGGTGTCAGACCAGCCAATGCAGCCCATCTTGAAATAGTTTAGATGTTGTGGGGAGTCGAATCAAGACCAGCAAATATTCATATCTGCCTCCCCCTGACATATGGTAATGATTTACTATATCCTGTTTACATGTAAAAGGGATACAATTATGCATATTTCTATGGCTTTCTAACTGACTGATGTCATTGGCGGTACCCTTGTTTCTATCGTAGCGTACCTTTGGGGTCTGGTCACCACTTACCTCTGGTTTTATCATGAAAGGCACAATCTGTTTTAAAATTGAAAGGAGAAATCATTTGATCCGATTGTTCTTTTTGTCTTGTTTTGACCACAGATTGGTATTCGTGTCTTTTAAACCATGTATTACATCATGTATCAAATCATGTTTACAGAAATTGTCGGAATTTCCTTGTATGTAATTATTATATGTAATTATTAAATCCAAGTCTCGTTTGCAACAAATGGCAGCTTTGTCTTATGCTCTAGAAAATTACACACATAAGTACACACACACTGCAAGACCTGATCTAGAACTCATCCATAGGGGTTAAACATCTATAATGTCTGACTCTGACCAGTTGTGCTCACGGTCACTTCTCTGTGTTTTGTTGTGGTGAAAGCGAGTGAGAGGAAGTAAACAGGTTCAAAACACAAACAGTGCTGGAGTTCCTTGTTCCTATTTCTTCTGATTTTCCAGGATGCCCCTTTTCAAAAAAAGATTAACCAGGATGTCCACTGCGTGGCTTGTAACAATGAGGGATGCAGGGCAACTTTCCTGCCATGTGTGTTGGAGAAGCATTTACCGTAAGTTGAATAATACCTGTGATGATTGCCCTTTTCTATTTATATGCTATGTGTGCCTTTATTCGAAGATTCATAGGTATGTAGACTTAGTTGCTTGTAGTTGCTCCATATCATAAACTTTGGCTAACTAATGTGTGTACTCCAGAATGTGGGATGTTTTTGGGAATAGTTTGTACTACGTGTGTGGGTGTGTGTGTGTGTGTGTGTGTGTGTGTGTGAGAGAAAGAGAGAGAGACACACACACACACACACACACACACACACACACACACACACATACAAGCCATCTCTTGTCAACCATGCGTTGTGTCTATGTAAGGTGAGGTTGACTTTGTGGACCTCTACTGCCTCAAAGGCCACAGGCAGCTACTAACCACTGTTCCCTTACTCCACTCTTCCTCCAGCAGAGGCCAGCAACCACTTACCAGGCCTACACCACATAACCCAAGGTAACATGCTGACATCATCAGGGGCGCAGATAGCACTGGGGACCCACATTCATAGTGACCCCGATCCGTCCCCCCCACTCTCCCTACGTAAGGCGACAATCATCAGTTAATAACTCTGCACAGCTGATTAGCTGATTAGGTGTTTAAAAATCCCATCTGCACCGCTGGACATCATGACGAGGCTAGGTACTTGGCACCACAAGATCCTCTGATGACTAACTTGTAAATGACTGGGCTTGGAGGTAATCAGAATGCCAATGATGGAGAGCTCATTGTTGTGAGCAAAGGGTTGGAGCTCTTGATTACGGTTGAGGAGTTTGGCCAGTATGCAAGGAGTTTCACGTCAGCAAAATGGGGGCTGTTCAGTTCGCCCATGGGGTGCACTTTAAACCAGTTCCTGCCTGATGAGTTCAGTCAGGCATTAAATAAGATCCTGAAAATCCTGAAAGATGGCAACAAAGACTGGCAAGTGTCCGTAGATGTGGGATCTCTAAAGGTGCTCACATAAAAATTAAACTCTTCAACGAATCCATGCTTTTTTTTACTTCATGACTAGACTACTGCAGTGCTCTTCTGTCCGGTGGTGGCCTCTCCAACTAATATTCTAAAACAGAACACTGGTTTCTTTTTATAACTCAACTTCCCATGCAGCATGCCAGCCAACCATACCTCGACCTAACTCAACAAAACATAAACAAAAGTCTCACACACGCCATGCCAGGCAGCCTCGTCCTCTCCTCCTTCATCTCCTGTTAGGCAATAATACTGATAAAGTGGCCATATAACTTTCTGTTTACAAACATTTATATAATTGTCTGTTTATCAAATTGATGTTTACTTACCAAATTCTCTTTCTCCTTTAGCGTGAACTTCGAACATTTACATAAATGCCACATGTATATCCACTAGTGTAGAATATAGCACTATTATCTCCCATCTTTTGGATGTTGTAAGCGGGAGATAAGCGGGATAATGGCCTTCGAGCTGTACAGTTCTACAAAGTTAATGGACTTCGCGGAACAACTCCACTCCGCTGCGTATCGTGGAGTTCTTTGCCCCGCATCGGCCATTATCTTTGTAGAACTGTACAGCGTGTCGGCCTTTATCCCTAACGTATATAGGCTAGCATGCTTGTTTCTGATGGTCTCCCCTCCTGTCTCCTCGCTTTCCTTCCCCCTGCTTGTCTGGCCGGCTCCAAGCAGATGGGTCCCCCCCTTGTGAGCTGAGTTTCTGCTCAAGGTTCCTTCCTGAGAGTGAATGAGTCTTTCTTTGCCCCTGTCGCCTTTCAGAGTCTGGGTTCTGTAAAGCGCCTTGAGACAATTGTATTGTTTTGGCGCTATATAAATAAAATTCATTTCAATTGAATGGTTCAATTTTCATTTTCTTTGGGTGACTTCATCTGCCAACGTCCTGTGATTCATCTGCAGCTTTGCCACCCTGGAGGCTGGCCCGGGAACCCAGGCAGAAGAGATTTTTGACTTTAACCTCGACAAGGTTGGGATTTGTCAAGGTGTCAACGATATCTAGCTTTGCTCCTGTCTAAACATCTGGAGTTTCAGCTGGGAAAATAAGTCCGAGCTTCTATTCCATCGGAAAGGCAGGAGGATGTCTGTGATATCTCAACAGACAGACAAGCAAAAGAGCAGAAAACGGGGTCGTCCTTACACATGAGTTCCCTGCTCACAAAGGGCCACACTGCAAGATGTCTCATATGTTCTGCTGGTGTAGCTTTGCTGCTCTTATTCAGAGACTGGGCCGGGGTGGGAGGACACTTCCAATGAGAAGGTTTAGAGCTAGAGCTCCACACACAGTAGACTGAAAGAGCAGGTTCAACACCTTGCAAAACCAATTTGGATAAGCAAGTGACAAAAAATGTTTTGGCTTATATAAACCTCAGGGTAGATGTTCTTTTTGGATGTAAGTTAAACACAAACATGAGGATATTGGAAAACATTTTTTGTTTAATGTATTTTCTATTTTACAAAAAAAAAGACACATCTGGTGAAGAGAGAACATCTTCAACTTAAGTACGCTTTTCAATAAGTTTTGCTTATGAACAGGTGCTTCCAAAATAAAATGCAGTATCATATTGCAGAGATAAATGAAAATACATGACAGTTATTTCAATTCACACCATATTTCATACTATAAACGTAAAAGAAAAAATAAACACTCTAAAAGTATTTAGAACTCTTAAAATTGACTCAGTACCGTTGTTCTTAAAACTACTTAAAACCAGTAAACCACATGAATGTTCTGTATCTATATTAAGCAACAGTTAGCAGACCAAAAGCACTTAACCCCTTTTTAAAAAACAACCAACAAACAAATGAAAAAACTAAAACCTGAACTGTATTGGCATACACACACCATAAGTGTCAGCCTGGACATGATTTGTATGATCAGTGGAACGTGGATAAAATCGCTTTCCCCCTTCTCGGACTTCAGTAACAGATGTCCCCAAAACCAAGCTCCGCACCATGGGCGACCGGGCCTTTTGCTCGGCAGCGCCACACTTATGGAACAGCCTCCCTGACCACCTAAGGGCAACGCAGACGCTGGACTCCTTTAAAGCTGGACTTAAAACTTTTTTATTCAGGAAGGCATTTCTGGTGTTAAATCTTTTCTGTTATGCTTATGTTAACAATTTTCAATCAAGTTTCACTCAGACAAGGAGGGACGGGTGACAGCAGCATCTGCGAAAGCTAACCGTATGCTTGAAAATATGGTGCAACAGGTCGCTTTTAATCAAGCATTAAATGGACGGCCACAGCTAAGGTCAAACCACCTCCTCAAATTAACTGATAACGTGTGAATGTGTGTGCATATGATAGAATCTGCTGTTAGGCCTGAGATACATTAAACGTTCAATACGCTGTTCAACATGGTGTTTCTGGTTTGACACTTGATCCACCCCCACCGTGTGAACACCTTGCACACTGTAGGAACAATGCTTGAGATGACAAACAAACTAAAAGTTACTGTCAACCGAAACACTAAGTTTTGTAAATTGAAACAGTGACTTAAGCATAATGTACCCCATGGCATCAATGGCTTAAGACCTCTCATACCTGTATCACAGTAAGCACATTAGGACTTAAAGATCTGTCACTCAAATCTGATGTGTTACAGGCACTGTCAACAAAGTGTCTACCTGCCCATGTGAATGAGTTATGCCTGACAAGCACAGCTATATACCAGCCAGAGGTCAAGCACAGCTATATACCAGCCAGAGGTCAAGCACAGCTATATACCAGCCAGAGGTCAAGCACAGCTTTATACCAGCCAGAGGTCAAGCACTGCCATACACCAGCCAGAGCTGCACCAGCTCCTGAGATTGTGTCATCCTTGACCTTCTTTCTCTGACACTTTAAACACTATGAACCTACTCCCAGCGCCATCTTCTGCTTCCTCTTTATTTGTCTCGACTTCCTGTTTCACCGTCCCGTTCGGGCTCTGAGACACTGTTGGGTCAGGTTCTGTGTTGTCCCGCGAACACAGTTGAACTGTCCCGTTCTGAGTCTGAGAGACTGTTGGGTCAGGTTCTGTGTTGTCCCACGAACACAGTTGAACTGTCCCGTTCTGCTCTGGGAAGCTCCCTTCTGGGCTCTGGTCCTCCCCTGAGTCCTCCAGAAGATTCTGGCTCTCCTCATCCGTTGCCGTGGACCCCATGGACTCCTTGGAGTTAGAGACGGCCGTGAAGACGTTACCGCTGAAGCTGAGATGGCGCTTGAGGCGGGGTGACTGTTCGAGCGTCATGATGACGCCCATGTCGTTGAGGATGTCGTTGCAGCTCTTAGACCGCGGAACAAGGTCCTCTTGGATCGTCACCTTCTTCTTCTTCTTCTTCTTCTTCTTGGGCTCGGAGCCAATCTTCTTAATGATGGCGCAGTAGTCCTCCTCTTTCACCGTCAGGTAGTTGAAGATGTCGATGGCGCTGGGCCTCGGCTCCTCAAGGCGGGAGCACACGGAGACCTGCGTCTCCTCGTGATGCCGGCGTTCCTCGAGGGAGAGTCTGTGGCGGCGCTGGTACCGACGCTTCTTCAGCACCTTGTGGGCCTCCACCACCATGTAGACGTTCCAACTGAAGAACAGAGACAGCCAGGCCAGGCCCATGAAGATCCACACCTCCACCAAGAAGCGGTAAAGAGTAGGGTAGTCTATGTCTGGGTCCACACCTGCAATATAGAAATATTATAACATTACAGATGCCCAGGATTTAAAAAGACATGCATTCTTCAATCTGTTGTAAGAGGGACAACTTAGAACTATTGTCTGGGTCCACACCTGCAATATAAAAATAATAATAATAAATAATAATGGATTTTATTTTTATAGCACACTTTAAAATACAAAGACGTCTCAAGGTGCTTAACAAGGTCACAACAACAATAATGCAAGGTAATAGGAGTGCAAAAATAGCAATTAAAACAGTGCATTCTGAAAACAACACAGAAAAGAAATAAAAACAGAAACCAGGATATATATAAATATTATAGCATTACAGGTGCCCAGGATTTAAAAAGACATGCATTCTTCAATCTGTTGTAAGAGGGACAACTTAGAACTATTCCTCAGTTTTGTGATAATGAGCCACCAAGTGAACACTACACAGAACAAATACAAACAGGAGCATAATGGTGGTCAAGCCTTCCAGTATGTCATTTCCTGTTTATTTAATATATCTGGAAAGTCTGTGTGTCTTTACAAATGTTTGTAACTCCCCACTCATTTTTCCTTCTGTGAGGTGCATTGTTTTACTTCCTGGTATGAAATGCACCGTACAAATAAAGTTTGATAGATTGATTGATTGATTGATTGATGATTCCAGGATTAGCACAATGTAGGTGCTATTTCATTTATAAGAACCAGCCAATTGACCTCGCCCCTACTGTGTGACTTCTGACAGATCAACTGCAGTTGTACAATCTTATACCCTTGTCAGTGGCATCGTTAAGTCTTAACCCTCACCCTAGGGCTATAGCCACAAGTGTTTTAATCCTAGCCCTGAGTATTTTTGGCCTAAAAACTGAGGTGTTTATAGCAAAACATCTGACAAACTGTAACAGATAAGAACTTGATTTGCAGCGTCCAAAGTCCAAAGAGGCGAGTAGTGCTACACAGTGCAGACAAAGTAAGAAGACCTACGCACCCAGATTAAAAAATCAATCTAGCCGTCTTGGCTATTTCAAGAAGAAAACTCACGGTACATTATTGAGTGTGGGTACTACATTAAGTATCGAATTATGTTGATGTTTAAAAGAAAATGTTCACTGATGTGAGCTATTGGTGTTTCTTAAAGTCAAAGATGCTTCCTTGGCAGGACGGGTCCTTCCAAGGTCAGGCAACGCTCTGGTACGTGCGCGTATGTTTGTGGGAGTTTTAAGAATGCAGAGGACACTCCAACTGCATCCTTGAAAAATTCTCTGAACGAATGACTCTGTCCTTGGTAGAAGGACCCTAGACATCTGAACAGTCCTTAGGTAGGATACGATGATGTAGCATCCTTGAAACGTCTAGTAAGTAAGTAAAGTGTATTTTATAGAGCACATTTAAACACAGCTCCGACTGACCAAAGTGCTGTAAATAGTGCATTAGATACAGAAAGAATAATAAAATAAGACAAAATAAAATGGAATAAACTAAATAAAATAAAATGGAATAAACAAAATGATGACAAGTTTGTGCATCCAACGGGAATGACACTTTGCACGTTAAGAGAAATAAAAAACGATCAATATAAAATATGGCAATTGCATGTAATCAAGGCAGTAATAACTAAAGCACCCAGCAAACTGTAAGGCTATTATATTTCCAGCCCTTGACCACTTCAAATATCAGCACACACGGCCCTTCAAGCGAAACGAACGTGAAACGTATAGCGAAAGCCTACTGGTCCCAGGACCAATAGCCACCGTCACCCCAGCGGCATCCAGCTGGTAAGTTCTTAAAAAACTGCTGCAGACCGCTCTCCGTTGAAATGCACGAGTCGAAAACGTCCTCATCTTTTGATGGGGCAATTATTGTAATGTGTGGACATTCCTGCGATCGCCATGGAATTTACTTTGATCTTGTGTAATTGGCGATTGTCCAAAGGGCAAAGGCAACTGGATAAACTGTTGGATGATGTGGGGTCTACACTACAGTGCGTTGATAGTTTGATGAATTAAACGGCTGACTGATTCCCAGTGTCGTCATTTGCGTTTTCCGCGAAGCCAAATAGGCTATATTTATGTTTCCAAACATTTCACTTCGGGACACATCGTTGTTTAAAGGCGTCATTGCATCCCGCGCTAATTCTACGACAATATTAATACCTTCACGGTTTAAGCAATGTCTTTTATCAATTCCAAGTCGGCTGCAGCCATCTTACGATTTTTTGTGAATAGGTCTTTGTGACTAAGGAGTCCTCATGAGGAGTTTTAAGCTGTCCTAGACTTAGGTGCTACTTTTAGGGATAAAATATTTTGTGAATTGCTCTTAGTAAAACAAATTAGGAGTCCTACATTTAAGACTGACACGCCCATTATTTTTAGGAGTTTCTCCTAAATTCGCCACTTATGACCTACTTTTAGCCCTAAGATTCTTTGTGAATACGGCCCCTGATTTTTAGTCTTAGTTTGGGTTCAAAACTAAGTCATAATAATAATAATAATAATAATAATAATACATGTTATTTGTATTGCACTTTACATTATACAAATCTCAAAGTGCTAAAAGTCATGGGTTATCTCCTCTCTCAAAAAAAGAAAAAACCAAGCCCAAGGCCAATTTGGCTCTTAGTTGCAGGCCAAGAATCTTTGGATTGTTAAACACAGATGGCCTTCTAGTTGGAATCACTCTGCAGTAATTAGGTGTGGCTTAGTTGTTTACTGATTACTATGTCTCTAAAAACATTCAAGAGGTTGACTCTTCTCTCATTCCTGCTGATGTTCTTATCTTTAGCCTTTGTCTCTGGCTCTCTCCCTGGGCTTTGTCACACAGGGGCTAAACTAAGGGCAGGACAATTGAATTAAGGGTATTAAACGTGGTATTGCATTATAAGTTGCAATCATCAGACATCATCCTCTGAGCAACCAGGTATGATCATACTTTCTCAATATTTGGATGTTTCATATGTCCTCTCAGGTTTTTGTAACTTTCGATAGTTTACTTTAGACTAGTTAGAATGTGTAACTGAATTAGTAACTTGCACCTTACAAATATATCTTGATGCTCTGATCCACTGAGGCCTCTAAAGAAATTATTAACTAGAAACTAGAAATAATTAAAGAGAAGTATTACTCTTTCTGCCAAACACAGTCTTTTCTTACCAGCCTTGCAGAACAAACTGCCGTACTAGTTCTAAATGGATTGTTGCTATGGCCAAAGTCCAGTCATTAGTTCCATTCTAAAAATGATGGAACAAAATCATGGATGAAAATCTTTTATATATACTGTATATAATATATACTTAATTTCTGAGTTGTATAATGTGTTTTATTTATTTATTTTGTCTGTTTTGTTTTGTTATGTTTTGTTTATTTATTGTTCATCTGTATTATGTACCCTCAATCAGGGCATTGCTGCAAAAGAGCCCTGTGCTCAGTCACTTCTCCCTGAATAAATAATGATTATGATGATTCCTCTTGTTGCCAAGTTAACATTCTTTTAAATCACGGTGGTCCTAAATCCAAATGTAGTGTAACGGTAATAAAAGCTTTTTCAGACATATGGAACGTGTTGTTACTCTCTTTACTTCCACTGGTCCACTAATTTGCAACGGTCACAACAAAACAGTTAATTTAAACTTCACAGCGAATTAGGCAAATTGATGTGCAAATGTCATACTGTTAAAAACTGGGGCCTCGTTTCCCGATAACGAGGTATCTTAAAGGCCTACGTGGATTTTGGCGACATCGTAGACTCATCATAGCCGTAAGTGCGGCGTCGGGAAACCGCTCTGCAATATCCCTCTTACGACCGATTTCAAGTCCTTTCTAGCGTTCGGGAAACTAGGCCTGGAACTACTGGCATTCCAAAGACTTGAAATAAGAAATTCAACCAAGCCGTACAAATAATTAACTAGTGCATTCACGTTCGTTTGAAGAGATTTTTAGGATGCATTTAAGCTCCCCCAAAAAAGATGATCTGCAGTACCTAACTCAATTGCTCTTTTTAAAACACATATCAAAACACACCTGTTTAGGAAGGCCTATAACATGTAAAGGTCCTGCCAACTGAAGTTGTTGCTGTATTATGTATTACGGTATTCAATGTTTTATTCACTGTTGTAAGGCTTGGGTTTCTTGAAAGGCGCCCTATAAATAAAATGTATTATTATTATTATTATTATTATTATTATTACCTGCAACATAGTCTCCGAAGCCCACTGTGGTGAGAGTGGTGAAACAGAAGTGAAACCCCTCCAGGTAATTCCATCCCTCAATGACGGTGAACAGAAATGGAGGGATGACCAAGTGTATGAGCAAACCCCACAACAAGAAGACGGCAATGCAGGTAAACTGGACTTTTCTCTGCAAACATTGCAAGGAGAGATACTGTCATTAATGCTTTCCAAAGAAAAGGCAATGCAGCAACATGCATTAATCACAGTGTACAACAGGCCAGAATGCAACAACATGCATCAATCACAGTGTACAGCAGGCCAGAATGCAACAACATGCAATAACCACAGTGTACAACAGGCCAGAATGCAACAACATGCAATAACCACAGTGCACAACAGGCCAGAATGCAACAACATGCAATAATCACAGTGTACAGCAGGCCAGAATGCAACAACATGCATCAATCACAGTGTACAGCAGGCCAGAATGCAACAACATGCATTCATCTCAGTGTACAGAAGGCCATAACACATGCACAGATCTACTCAGTTAAGACTTATTAGACCACAGTAACAGTCAACATACATAGGTGTCAGCTTTTACAAAAAGGATAAGCATGATTATAAATGCTGCCACACAGTGCAGTATTTCAGTGAATACTTCGCAGAACTGAACTCTGAAAACTTCTCATAGTAGAACCAGTCGTACAAACACAAAAGGACCTCTGTCGTTCCTGTCTCACATGGACATACTACTATACTTACATACATACTCACACATGCACACACACACACACAAGCACACACACACGCACAAATACACGCACACACACACACACGCACAAACACACACATGCGCACACACACAAACACACACATGCGCACACACGCACGCACACACACTCACACACACACACACACACACACACACGCACGCACACACACACGCACACACACAGACCCACAAACACACACAAGCACGTCGCACACATACACACATGTGCACACACACACACACAGACAAACTAAGCAAACTTTTGTTAACTCACCGGTGAATGGCCTCTGTGTAGTAGCACCTGGCTGAGGCGTTTGGTCCGCCCACTGAAGAACGTGCCCACTTCACTCATCCATGTGAGGCACAGGGGGATACCGAACAGCCCGTACAGGATGCAGAACACGCGGCCGCCCACCGTCTTAGGGGCCACATTGCCATAACCTGGAGTCCAGTGGGAAAAGAGGGGTTAAATATGAAGGAATGAATACTTTGAAACTGTCTTGCCCATGTGATGAACTGGTTGTATGTTGTATGTTATTTCGTACTGATGTGATGCAGCTATTACCCAGATCCAAAAAAAAATCTCCCCTGGGAGACACAATAAAATGACTTGACTTGATTTCACTTCAAGGTCAACTGTGTGCCGGCTGTGCAAGCACGGCATTCCAGACTATTCTCATTTGTAGTTCCATGTTGGTGGAACGACCTGCCTAGCACTACCAGAGCAGGGGCGTCCTCCTCTACTTTTAAGAAGCTTTTGAAGACCCGACTCTTCAGAGAGAACCTCCCTTCATAACTTGCACTTCGACTAGTACTTAACTTGCACTTCCAGCAGATACATTCCTGCACTTCTTTTTTCTATTCCTTATGCCAAATTGTGTTTATTGTTACACTAGGTCTCTATTGCGCGTAACTTGACTGTTCTCTCCATAGCTTGTAGGTTGCTTTGGACAAACACGTCTGCAAAACGACTAAATGTAATGTAAAATATGAGGTAATTGAGTATGGAGAAGATTACTGGCATTTCACTTGATTTGTTTGTGGTTCTTTAATTGGGGAAAAAAAACCTGCCTTAGTGATGCCATATTAAGGATACAGTTAAGTTTTACTAGTAGGTTAAGTAAAGTGGTAAATGTATTAAGCAATACATTCACACCCTATGTATTCACCTATTGTAGTTATCACCGTGGCAGCAAATATGACGGCATTCTGCCAGTTCCAGTTGTTAAAAGAGTTTTTGCTTGCGACGGACACGCCTTTTCCGGCAGCCTCTGTCACAGCCTGGGAGAGACGAAAATAAACAAATAGGTTATTTACACCAGAGCGTGAATACATGGAAGACAGGAAGAGCATATCAGTGACAGTAGTGAGTAGGATCCATGGGACTTCATTCTCATGGTAATATGCTCATATACTTTGTTTACGCACCACTGAGTTTAAGCGACAGAGGAAAGACAAACCACAAGGAAGGATGCTTGGAAGGATTTCAGTTAGATATTTCAGTAGGCTACTGTCCCTATTTTCGGAACGCCGTTCTTCCTGGTCTTCCTGTCAATCTGTTCTCGCCTTGAACACTAGTGCCAAGTGCGCCCTTGACACTTGCTTAAGGAAAAACCACTTCACAATGCGCGTTGACGTAAACTCAGCCCGCACGCCCTGAGCAAATTCCTCTCCCGAGTGTGTCTTCTCCACCTTAATTTTCTCACAGGAAAACCAAACACGCCCAGTTACTCCAAAGGCTTTTGGCAAGTTGAGGCTCGCGAACTACAACAGTAGGCTACCCAACCTTTTTCATGAACCGCAAGAGATTGTTAATGAATTCCATAATGAATACTTCCATAATGAAAACTTTCTTGCCTACTTACAAAGTTTAATAAAAGGAACACAATTCCTCGTCGTGTTTTACTTGTCATAGGCGTATACACAATGTGTGAAATCTGATAAGGAACCAGTTCCATCTTCAGCAGTTGTAGACAACGGCAATTAGTTCATGCTTTTTACGCGGAAGGCTGACCCCAGGAATTATATTGCCATTTTGACAAGTTAAACGAACATGCCACTATGTTTTCTATCTGAAATACAAAGTGGAGGAACTCAAAAGATCAATTCATACAGAAATGTATCCCGATGCAAGCCAAATAATAATTTCAGCAACATAGCAAACCACGTGTATAATGCACCAGTTTGTGTTCCTAACATTGTAATAGCTTATTGAAAAAACTAAACTTAAGACTGAATTGCTTGGAAACGTCATTGAGTAGGTCATACCTTCACAATCTCTTCCAGATTGTCCTTCGACAAACAAGGATATTTTTGGAGAAGTTTTTCCTTTTTAATGCCATAGTCAGATACGGCTGTCTTCCAATTTGGCTCTTCTAGTATTTGAAATATTGCTGCTCCAATTGACAGGTAAAAAATGATACCTGAAGTTAATATGGGTCCTTTCTCAGCCATAAGACCTTCAGTAGTCAGTTCGCGGGAGGCGGCGTTTCATTCCAACAACTTTCACCGATTAACCTTTAAGGAAGTTTTCCGAAACTTTAACTGTTGTTGTGTTAGCGATCCACGTGTCAATCTTATACATATATAATTTCCCCTTCAATTTCAGTCAGGAGTTGTTTTTTCGCAAATTAATCTCCGCTTCAGGTTTATGTAGTTCCTCCATGCCTTGAAGAGGAAATGAAATTGTGAACCACCCACAAAGGTGAGATCCCTTTTTATCCCCCATGGTGGCTGTATACTACAATGTCCCTGTTTAGTTTAACCAATGTTTAAACAGCTCTGGCTAGTTATAACTTATACGCAAATGAATGTGAACTGATGAAGAACTGATTTTTGCATATGACCTCAAAGAGCCAGTTTGAGTTTAAATGTGAACATGTTTGCATCTGTTTGTTCGTGTGTGCGTGTCTGTCTGTCGGTGTGTCTGTCTGTGCCATCTCCCACAGGACATTAAAGAATCAACCTCATTCAACTGCTTTTAAAGAAATCTGAAAACATGGTTGATAAATAAACAAAAATGTAATCATAAGTGGGTACGCAGTATAATTTGTAGATTGGGATTTTATTGTATTCTATCTTATTTTTATATTTGTATTATTGTCATGTTATGTTTGATATGTACGTAAATGCCTTTTTTAGGTTGTATAGACTTTTTCACTCTGGCAGGGGGACTGCCAATGGAAACTAGCCTTTTGGCTATAATTTGGTGCATTTACATTTTAATGTTCATGAATGTACACTGTCCCTCTTGATTAAATAAACAAATTGATTGATTGATTGATTGATTGATTGACTGTGCCTGTGTGTGCGTGTGCCTGTCTGTCTGTCTGTGTGTCTGTGTCTGTGTTTGTGCCCAGGCTCTGACATTGCCCTAATGCTTTTAAACGGAAGTTTAATTTAAAGTTATTTTATTAATCTTATAACCTGTAAGTTATTAACTTTCTTCATACACTACCAGTCCAAGGTTTGGACACACCTTCTCTTTCAATGGTTTTTATTTATTTGAAATGCTTTCTACAATGCAGATTAATATTGAAGACATCAAAAATATAAAGGACCACATATGGAATTATGTAGTAAACACAAAAAAAGTGTTAAACAAACCAGAATATGTTTTATATTTTAGATTCTTCAAAGTAGCCACCTTTAGCTTTGATGACAGCTTTGCACACTCTTGTTATTCTTTCAAGTAGGGTGACCAGACGTCCTCTTTTACCCGAACATGTCATCTTTTCGAGACCTAAAAATGCGTCCGGCAGGGATTCCAAAATTGTCCGGGACTTTGCCTCGTCGGATATTTGTGTTTCTCTGGGTCTTTCACAAACTAGTTTTTACGCCCTTACGAGTTTTGGAAAGGGTATCTCCCTTCCCCGTTCCACCTTCTTGCCTGAGCTCTGACTGTAGAGAGAACTGTCATTGGTGGACCGCCCTCTCAGTGTTGCCAGATGCACGATATATAATTAAACTCCAAAGATGATCATTCAACATTTGGTACGATACTTTTCCATTTCCAATCTGGCAACGCTGAGGACCTTGCCGCTTCCACTAGTAACTAGTATCTTTTCATCATGCATGTCATGCTGTAACAACATGCTGTTGTTCATAAACTAACTTGTGACGTGTTGCATTGTTTACAACAGCACATTACACAAATGTCATGTGCTGTTGTAAACAATGCAGCTAGTGAGTAGTTGCATTGTTTACAAAAGCACATGACACCTGCATGTCATCTGTATGCTATACACTACCACGCCCCCTCCCCCGTGACGTGAAGTGTCCTCTTTTTCTCAAACTCAAATATGGTCACCCTATTTCAAGCCGCTTCACGAGGTAGTCACCTGGAATGGTTTTCAGTTAACAGGTGTGCCTTGTCAAGAGGTAGTTTGTGTAATTTCTTGCTTTCTTAATGTGTTTGAGACCATCAGTCGTGTTGTGCAGAGGCAGGGTTGGTAAACAGTTCTATACAGTGGATAGGCCTATTTAACTAGAGTTCTATTCCATATTACAGCAATAACCACTCAACTAAGTAAAGAGAAAGACAGTCCATCATTACGAGACAGGAAGGTCAGTTAATATGAAACATTTCAAGAACTTTGAATGCATCCTCAAGTGCAGTTGCGAAAACCATCAAACGCTTTGATGAGACTGGCTCTCATGAGGACCGCCCAAGGACAGGAAGACCAAAAGTGACCTCGGCTGCTGAGGATAAGATATTAGAGTTACCAGCCTCAGAAACCACAAATTTATAGCAACTGGTATTACAGCGCACATAAATGCTTTGCAGAATTCAAGTAGCAGACAAATCTCAACATCAACTTAAAGGCTTCTGCTGTTCTTCTTCAAATTCGTTGGAGGCCCAGGCTTGGTTCAAGTTAGCTCCTTCAGAATATTAGACTTGTGGAAGACTGCTTAGCGAAATAATGTATTTGTTCAGCCACTTGCCACGGTCAGCTCGACACAGCACGGGCATGCACGAGGCACGTTTGCTGCTAACGGGTCGGTCTTCTTTTTCTTTCTTTTCATACATTACAGAAAGTACAGACAATTTATTTTGTATAATTAACATATGTGTGTAGGGGAGAGGATGGGGGTGTCTGGAGGTCATCTTAGAGGGGAAGTATAGCTTGACCAAGGGCCATATATGGTCATACCAGGTATGGATGCTAATGACTTTGCTTCAGCCATGTTGTTGTGGCTGTAGACAAAAGCAATATTCATAATTCAAGGCACACTTAACCAGCATGGTTACCACAGCAATCTGCGTTAACATGCCATCCCCTGTGGTTTGCGCTTAGTGGGACCAGCATTTGTGTTTCAACAGGACAATGACCCCCAAACACACCTCCAGGCTATGTAAGGGCTATTTGACCAAGAAGGAGAGGGATGAGGTGCTGCGTCCGATGACCTGACCCTTCACAATCACACAAACTAAACCCAATTGAGATGGTCTGGAATGAGTTGGACGGCACAGTGAGGGCAAAGCAGCCAACAAGTGCTCGGCACCTCTGGGAACTCCTTCAAGACTGTTGGGAAACCATTCCAGGTGACTACCTTATGAAGCTGATTGAAAGAATGCCAAGAGTGTGCAAAGCTGTCAACAAAGCAAAGGGTGGCTTTTAGAAGAATCTAAAATATAAAACATATTCTGGTTTGTTGAGCATTTTTTTTTGTTTACCACATAATTCCATATGTGTTCCTTCATAGTTTGGAATGTCCACAATATTAATCTGCAATGTAGAAAAAAAATAAAATAAAGAAAAACCATTGAATGAGACGATGTGTCCAAATTTTTGACTGGTACTGTATATCCATCAAATTAAAAATGTCAGCATGACAGATACGCAAAAGGGGAAGAGACATTCCCAGGCCAAAGACAGTTTCAAATTACGATCATCTGAGCACAAACACTTAAAATAATTCACATACTGTATTCGTCAGGCAAAAGCCTACAGTAGGCCTATAAGTGAACGCATCTACAATTACGAACAAATCTGTCATTGGAATTCAAATGGCCTCATTCACTAAAGGTAACTAGAAGTAAAATACATCTTCAACAAAAGAAGTAGTAGAAGTAATGTATATTATTATTATAAGTAATTATTTTGAGAACAAACTCCTTCAATCACGTGATAAGGCATGGTACTGGAATAATGGGTAATCATTAATGTTTCACATCACAGGATGATATAATATGAAAAAACAAATGGTTTGAAAAAGTATGAAAAAGGTTTCAACAGAAAGAAGAAGTGGAAGATAAGGCTGATTGCGAGTGAGACAGTAGAAGAGAGAGTAACACCTGCTACATCCGGTGCTTTCCAAAAACAAACTTACAGCATCTGGCCTTGAAGGGAAGCGGTAGCCTGGATACCAGCCTGAACTCCGCCCACAAAATTTTTGGTCCGGGAGATTCAGTCTGGAGTCGAGCTAGTTGGGAGGGTTTAAACGGCCCCGAAAAGGGATCTGACCATTCAAATTGTAAGGGCGGGCTTTATACGTTGATGGACAGACATAGATAGATTACCGGTATACATCGAACAAAGATGGCGCCGTCTCGGGAGCTTAGTGGGACATATTTGATATGATTTAAGGTATCTACACGACTTTTTTTATGTCTACATTGACTCGGTTAGTTGTGTATACGCAACACCAATGTTGCCTAGGATTGTAGGTCTTAACTTATGCACTCTAGACCATTATTGAAAGGTTATGCTAACAGCGTAGACAAAAAGAACATTAGAACTAATGGTAGCTTCTAGCCTTGAGTGCTAATTAAGTAACGTCTCAACAGATATTGACAGCGCATTCATTTTGAAAGAGGAACAGAGAAACGCGATCAAGGCATTTGTCGATTGAAAAGATGTTTTTGCCGTCCTTCCTACGGGATCAGGTAAAAGTTGAATCTATCAGATGGTAATAATACTACGTTGCTCTGATTGGTTCTAGGTATCCAATTCAGCGAAGAGGAATTTTCTTTCCTGGTTCGTTGAAACACGCCCCATAATCACAGCCCAGTGGTCCGGTCTCAGACTCATATTCTGACTAGAATTATGAGTATGACATCGTCAGGCTAGGGAAGCGGCCCTCATATGGACTTTCCCTCCTGCTGTAAATCTTAATGCGCTTTGTACAGAGTTTATTAGATGTCGCATCTATAAAAATCAATGAATGAATGAATGAATTGATTAAACAGCTTCATCACTAACAGATTCCTTTAGTTGTTAAATCAGCAGTTAACCTCTATCCTACAACCAGCATTTTAAAGTTTGTGAATGGATACCAGCAATACGTGTAATGGCATGTCTATTTAACTAGGTGGTGGGAAAACAATGAAATATTAAAATAGAGCAAATGTTCAGGCTGGAGTGCTTTTTGATCTTTTTCAGATTTTAAAAGATGTGATATCTGTTCTGCCTCTTGTAATACCACTTAGTACCTCAATAGGCTCTAGGGTGTCACTGCAAAATGCAAGTATACTGTCATAAGCATAAGCGCACATTGTCAGTAATAGTGGTTTTAATCACTAAAATCTGAGGTTCAAATAATGACAGTTAAAGTGACTTTCAGTTTAGACTATCAGCTATCTCAAAAGCTTGAGTGATTAAATAAAGCCCTACAAGGGTCTGTTTGCCTCGACTAAGTTAATGTAACATATGAATGTCAGTTGATGTTGATGGAGACACTAATGGAAGCTTATATTTTTATATATTTTTAAACATGTAAATGTTTTCCTGCTACATGTAGCCTTTAGCCTCCCCCACCTTGGACAAACTTGGCATTTACTTCTGTGAAGGCAGAGGAGGTAAGTGTTCACAAACGTAGTAATTCACTGCCCAGCAGTCTGCTTGGGGTGGGGAGTGTGTGGAACAATTTAGCTTGCTAGCCAACAGCTAGTCAATCTCACATATAGCTCCTTTAAATGATGAAAAAAAAACAACAGCAAAAAAAGAATCTTGTGGGCGGGATGTTCAAGATAGAACTGGATGGAATGCACTGGAAACTGAGAGGAGGATTATGTAAGTCATTTCTGAGAAGGATGTATCCTTCTGGAGTACTAGACCTGTTACTAATCTGGCTACTAATGTTACATTTTATTATGAAACGTAATGCTGTATGTTAGATATATTTTCTATACATTACATGTAGCCTTAAAATGTGCGTTCAATTAAATTAAACTACAGTAGATACACATTTGAAAAGAGTGATATCACAGACTCCAGTGATTTAAAAAATATTTTATTGAGGAACTCAGTGACTCCTTAACCTTTTTTTTCAGAGTTTTTCCATGAGGGTACAGTATCTGCATGTTTGAAATGACACATACGTAAACGCCCTTTCAACTACCCCTGATTGACCACACTATCCACACAGGATATCAGACTGCCATGGGATAAAGATGATATGAAAAAAGAGGTTTTATACTGTCCTCTGCTTTTGGATTGAACATGAGTGACTTGCAGCTAGTTGGCTAATTCTCCATGTTGGCCATCCACTGTAGTACATGAATGAAGACCTGTTACTAAAGCATAGCACAGACTTCTTCTCAAGCATTCCTGTTTTGAAAACACTTTGAAAGATGTATGACAACCTGTGTTAGTCCTACGTGTACAAGTGAAATATACACGTTTTTATTGCGCTCATAATGCATGCCGTCTGTCTAGTGCACATGTGTCAAACTCAAGGCCCGGGGGCCTGATCAGGCCCGACAAGCCACTTAATCTGGCCCGCCAGCTCCTCAGAATGTTGCAAAAAGTTCCATTGATTTGAATGAGCAACGATGACATTTTATTTGGTTTGCCTAATTTTACCTCAGGATTAATAAAGTATCCATCTTTTTATTTATCAGAGCTTGTCTGCCGCGACCGCTGGTATGTCGAACGCACCACAAAGCCCGCGTTGGTGGCATACGTCAATTTAGTGAGCTCTTGCCCCACTGTCCGGCCCTCGACTTACACCCATTTTTTTTATTTCAGCCCTCTGTGTATTTGAGTTTGACACCCCTGGTCTAGTGCATAAAATAAGTGGCTCTGGAGCCTGGCTTGACGTAATGTTTCTGTGTCTCTTTGGGAGGTCTAGTAGGCCTGAATAACCTCTTGTAAGAACCTCTACTGTAGATATGGCAGCAAACATGATACAGGTGTGTATTTCCTTCAAGCCCTCTCTTTTGCTAATTTCAAAACCTGCATGTAAGTACATAAGGTATTCTGACCTTATAATGTATATTTATGTTCCTTTAAAGTAATACACACCTCACATACAGATATGGGTAACAATTTCATACTGACGTACACAATGTTTTGCACAGGAATGCACATCCGAAAGAACACAGAAGACGCGGTTTTACAGAACTGAAACCATAACATGGCTCAGCTCTGTACTGGGTAACACCGCCACCTAGTGTTCAAACATGCCTACTCACTTCACAAGAGAAACCACGCTCTAGTTTTTTGCACACCTGACCATTTCACATATAGCTATTCTCTATGGCCTAAGAGCACACTTATGCAATCAGATCCTTTTTTTTTGTATAACGAAACTGTAATGAATTCAACATTCAGTGAGACCAATGCCATATGCAGTAAAACAAGAAAAGAACACTGACAAATCCATTTCCCTCCGCACCTTCCTCTTTGAGGCTCAAGATTTATATCTATAAAAACACTATTTTGGCATTGTCTACCATAAATACTATCACACTCTCACCATTAACTTAATTTACACATACATCCCCATTAATAAGCTATGACCTTTTTTTCTACATATTTGTAAGGCAAGAACGAGGACCATGATGGTGTAATACTACAGTGCGTTTCAGTGGACCTCAGAGTTCCCTTTTAGAGCGTGGGTGAGCTCAAGACCCTGACGTCACTGTAGTGTGAGCCTCCGCTGTTGTCAGTAGATTGAACCTGTGGCATCGATCTATTCAGAAGCTCGTCGCTGTATGACAGGGAGCTATCTGTCTCTGATGAGTTGCAGTCGATGAACCTGTAGCTAAAACTGAACCCTGCTCCCGCCTGAGTGGCGAACGCGTCTTTGTGCGCGTACTGGTCCTCTGCATCGAGGAGAGCCTCCTGCTTTAAAGGGTAGAGCGCCTCGTCTTGGACCTCCTCTGGTTCTTGCTTGACCTCCAGGGGCGCTGTCGCGGCGCTCAGGGGCATCCCCGTGGGGTACATGATGGCAGGGCTGAGGCTGAGGCTGCACGCGGAGGAGTGGGTGGTGAGCACGAGCTCCAGCCGGGCTCGCTCGTCCCGCAAGGAGTCCACCTGCTGCTGGAGGCTGGCCTGTTCCTGCTCCAGCCGCTCTGTTTCCTTAGGGCAGAAGCATGTGCAAACACACACACACACACACACACACACACACACACACACACACACACACACACATATAGGTCAGCACTGTAAAAAAAAATGCTCTTGGCACTACACGCACATTGACAACAAAGCGACCCCACGATGTCAAGGTGAAAACTATAAAAACAATAGCATGTCTGAATAGCGTGTCAGGGGGTCACTTTTACAGAAGATCCCATCAGGAAGAGGAACTCACCCCTTGCAGAAGGTCCGTCAGTTCCCTCCTCCGGTTCCGGCACTTGGCAGCAGCCAGCTTGTTCCTTTCTCGTCTTAGCCTCTGCTTCTCATCCTCCTCAGGGTGCAGCTGGAGGGTCCACAACACACACTCTTAGCCCCACACACACTCCAAAACACATACTCTTAAGCCTAATTTATGCTTCGGTAGACGACACTTTTGAAAAGGCATAATGGGAGAGGCGCTTTTTAAAAAAAACTTAATTTTTGTTGGAAATAGTCCCACACAAACTCCACAAAACACACTCTTAGTCCCACACACTCTCCACAAAACACACTCTTAGTCCAAGACACACTCCACAAAACACACTCTTAGTCCCACACACACTCAACAAAACACACTCTTAGTCCCACACAAACTCCACAAAACACACTCTTAGTCCCACACACACTCCACAAAACACACTCTTAGTCCCACACAAACTCCACAAAACACACTCTTAGTCCCACACACACTCCACAAAACACACTCTTAGTCCCACACAAACTCCACAAAACACACTCTTAGTCCCACACAACACACACTCCACAAAGCACACTCTTAGTCCCACACAAACTCCACAAAACACACTCTTAGTCCGAATCAAACTCTACAGGTGGATGATAGATCAATGCCTATTTCATATGGAGTGGAATAGAGGGTTTCTCTCACTCACTCTCTCTCTCTCGCTCTCTCTCTCTCTCTCTCTCTCTCTTATTCTCTCACTCTCTTTCTCTCTCTTTCCCTCTCTTTCCCTCTCTCACTATATTTCTCTCTCTGTCTCTCCCCCTCTTTCTGTTTTTGTATTTCAAACACAAGATTTAAGACACATTCTTAGTGATATTAGCATCAAGGACGATACATGAGACTATCTGGTAGATTGGTTATCCCCATGACTTACCTGATGAGTTCTTTTCCGTTGCCAGCTGGTGTTTCCTACGGCGTGTATGACACCTGGCCGGGCATGGCCGCTGTGGGCGGTCTGAGTGATGGGGCGGCTGTATGGGGTCAAAGGAACACAGTGGCCGGGCATGGAACCTAGCGCAGCTGGCTGGACCATCCACTGGAGCTCCTGACTGGAGGCTATGGCATTTAGGGTGGGGACGAAGGCACTGTTGGGCATTGGCATTCTCAAGTGATTTCTCTAATGTAGAGAGAGAAAAAGGAGGAAAGAAAAAAAGAGTGAGTGATGAAGGGGGGTCTCCTTTCACTGAATAATGAACGTATGGATATCTGTCCAACTCTGATTAACAGTTTGCATTTCCGAATGATATACTCGTATAGACTGAGACGGAACTGTCATATTGACTGAGTGATGTTTAAAATAATATATGTACAAGGAACACTCATTAACCTCATTTACTTGAACAACACACGAAACTGTTCATATTACCTGTTGAGTTGAACTGATGTCGCTGAGGTCCCACGGCAGTTTGCGTTCTGTGCTTTCTGTTGAGGTTGAAGGGGTATCCTCAAAGTCCTCTTGGCTCATGTTCGGAAAAATAACTGAAATATGTCAGCGGTCGGCTGCGACGATGAGTCCGTTTACTCAGCGTTACATCACACTTAGACTCCGCTTGAAGAGGTTAACTTTTGAAAATGTAGAAATGTGATTCGAATAAAAAACACATTTAACCCAACTTAATACTTTCGAAATGTCCTGACGGTGATAAAAACCGATAAAAAAAATGGGATCATAAAAACCTCCTGATGATATGATTTATAGTACGCTCGTCTCATCTCACAAATCATGTCGCTGTTTCAAAGAATGTTATATGAAGCTTGCATTTGGGCTAAATTGCCGGCTGACGCATCCGTCCAGAAATGGGCAATTGCGTCAGAGCTGCGGAGTGTGGGTTACCTTGGTTAGTATGACGTCAAAGACAGGAGGATTTCCGTCCGTTGGTTGCAGAGGTCCCTACCGCGAGCACGTTTAAGAATCAGATGTAAGACAAGAAATCAGTCAACAGGAAATAACAGCTACAAGTTGGAATCAGAAAGCATCACAGATTGGAACGATGAAATCCATCTGCCGTGAAGGGAAAGCTGTCATGTCTGTCAGCGTTATGAAGCCATACAATTCTCCAACGCTTCCTTTCTTTCCATTTTGTACCAGTGATTAAAGCAACCCGTCACCTCCAGTGATCAAATACTATAAAAAACACATTGTTAAAAACACATCATGTTCTGATATTCAGTCGTTGTGTACAGCAAGCATCAGGTAAATAAATATTTCAAATCTAAGCCATTTACTTCCCTGTAATTTCTTGACATACATTTCCATACGCCTCTGCATTAGCCGATGAAGCAACCTGTTCCTTCCTGTCATGTTACTCTCTCTCTCTCTCTCTCTCTCTCTCTCTCTCTCTCTCTCTCCCCCCCCCCCCCCCCCCCCCCCCTTCTGTATTGGGTAGGTCATTATATTCAGCCATTATATGCAGTCCAGCGATAGACAATAGATGAGTACAGGGTGTACCCAGCTGAGCTCTCCCCAGCCCAGCCTCTGCTCATCTCAAAAGCTCTTCCCACACAGTTCAGATTGAACAGATGTATCACTGCTTTACCAGCTACAGTGCTGGGGTCAGTTTCCTTCATAACCACAGGACGGAACACCAGTGCGAACCAATAAGAAGCCTGTTGGCAGAACTTGGTGGCTTGTTTTGCTGATGACAGAAAGTAAACCACAAAATACTAGTGTAAAGTTACTGCGATCAGTGTGTACTACTATCAGTGTGTACTACTTGTCCTGGTCACCACAGCTGCTGATCACCTGCTATTGACACTGTTACATACAGCCGCGGAAAAAATTAAGAGACCACTTCAAAATTATCAGTTTTTCTGGTTTTACTATTTATTGGTGTGTGTTTGAGTAGTGATAGAATAAAACAAAACTGTTCATTTTACTTGAGCTCATACCAACAAATAGTAAAACCAGAGAAACTGATCATTTTGAAGTGGTCTCTTAATTTTTTCCGCGGCTGTGTGTTTATGCTAGGCCTATTTGCATGTTCTTAATACCAGGATATGTAAGTCTTCACAGTGAAGGTGCTACATCTTAGGTGGTTAGGATAAAGTATTGATACGTTAATATAGCCTAGTTCCAATGCATTCAGATTAACTTTACAGGTGATTGCACAACATTGAACAAACCACATCTGGTTTTATATATGAATTTTTCAGGATGTGTGTGTGCGTGTGTGTGTGTGTGTGTGTGTCTTCTCGACCAAAATAATCATTCATGTGGAAAGGATGAAGGGAAAGAATGTGAGTCATTTCTGGAAAACCATAGATGCTGTAACAAGGCCAAAGCATAGTAGTCTCCGAAACCTGATATTTATTTATAGAAAGATACAAAGAGACACTACTCCAGTTTAGTTCTAAACCTGATATTTATTTATATTACGTAAGATAAAAAGAGGCACTGTTCTAATTTAGTTCTAAACAGGTATCTTCAATTGCTAAAAAATATGAATAAAAAAAAGAATGAAAACTCAGCATAAACAGTATATATATATACAGTATATATATAATGTATAAAACACACATATTCAGTATGCTGATTTGATTTGATTTGAAGAAATAACACTGCTATTAGTTTTCAAGGATCTGCCCCAGAACATACACTGTGGTGATCAATGTGCAGCCACGTGCCCAGAGACGACTCCATTTTTAAATCAGATACAGTGTAATCTTTTCTAAACTGCCATTTTTCTTGTGTGTTCTTCCCCCTCATTATCTCTCTCTTATTGCTCTCTCATTTGTCATTTTTTTAGTCCAGCATAATGATCTCTTAGATCCCCCTGAAACTTGCTTCATCACTTTCCTCAGTGTTTTTATTGATTATTTCTCTAGTGCTATACGGCAACCTTGGAAAATAACGAGCACAAGTTACTTTTTATAGGGAGAGGATTACTGTGGCAAATATGAGATTCGTAACAAATGCTTATATCAGCACGGTGCTGAGAAACAGTTCAGATTATTGATTACGGGAGAGTGGTCATTAGACTCTGCTGAGAAAGCATTACGGAAAAACCCCTGAAGTCCATTTTATTGTAATTCAGTCTTGGCCATATTTTCATTCACACATCGATTCATCGCTATCTGTCACCTGAGACTGGTTTGAAAGACTGGGCAGTGAGGACTGTCGGTAAATGATGGGTTGACTCAAAAACGATGGGTTGACAGATGTAATTCTAGAATATTGATTGGTTAAGATTAGTTACCAGGCAGAAACGGAAAACCCCCATGTATTTGATTGGCTAATACCAGATACAACGTCGTTTGCCTAACTTTTAATGTGGTGTCACGTTTAGCGCTGCTGTTCAACATTAATAGCGACTTTATTACACTTGTGATAGGTGTAATCTGTAGCAGTAAATATCCGAAACGTAAATAACTGATAAAGGATGTATGTTACACTTCACAAACACAGGTAATCGTTGGATTTTTGCTGAAAATAGAGGTCTTGGTATTAGCCAGTTCCTGCCTGGTAACTAATCTTAACCAATCAATATTCTAGAATTATATCTGTCAACCCATCGTTTTTGAGTCAACCCATCGTTTACCCACAAGGCCTACTGCACTAGATGTGTGGTGTGTGTGGTCTGCATTGAGGAACTGGACCACTCTACATGTTTGCATGTCCCCATGGGCTATTGTAATGTGCATAACACATATGCTAATGGTCCCCTTACAGTGCAGCTCCTTAGTCTGATTCTATTTAATGTAGACACAAGCAGCAAAAACAGCTCGGGGGCAAAGAAAGGGGACTTATGCTTAGTGGGGCAGGGGCACATAAACACACACACACACACACACACACACACACACACACACACACACACATACATAAAGTCTCACACACACACACACACACATACATATAGTGTCACACACACACACGCACACATATATTCTCGCAACACATACACACATACAGACACACAATCACACATAGTCTCACACACACACAGACACACACACACACACACACACACAGACACACACACAGACACACACACACACACACACACACACACACACACACACACACACACACACACACACACACACACACACACACACACACACACACACACACACACACATTTGACTTGTTTCTTGAATGCTTTTTACCTAAACAACATGACATATGATGATCAAAGAGAAACATTAACCACTGCTGGGCCTCAAAGGAGAGTACTACTCATACTACTAAGCATTTCGAACTACGAAGCAATCATCTATGGGTGACTCAACTTGGAATAGCCCAACGGTGAAAAGAAGACTACGAACATATCAAAAACCACTACAGAAGATGTCCCACAGCTGCGTCCTCTCACAGTTCTTTACGGTGCAGTTGCGTACCGTGTGCTTATGACTGGGCTTGCTTGAGCAATATTGGCCTGCGTGGGCGTGCGTAGTCAACCGCAGATTGTTCTGTTCTCGCCCAGAGATTCTAGACAGGCGTAGTGCTGAGGCCCCGCGGTGCAGGAGAACAGGCAGAGGCACCTTTAAGAGTGCAGTGTTTACGTGGGTGCTCATAGGAGGAGTAAGGAAGAGAGAGAGAGAGAGAGAGAGAGAGAGAGAGAGCAAGAGAGGAAGACAGAGAGAGAGAGATGAGAGAGAGAGAGAGAGAGAGAGAGCAAGAGAGGAAGACAGAGAGAGAGAGATGAGAGAGAGAGAGAGAGAGAGAGAGCAAGAGAGGAAGACAGAGAGAGAGAGATGAGAGAGAGAGAGAGAGAGAGAGCAAGAGAGGAAGACAGAGAGAGAGAGATGAGAGAGAGAGAGAGAGAGAGAGCAAGAGAGGAAGACAGAGAGAGAGAGATGAGAGAGAGAGAGAGAGAGAGAGAGAGAGAGAGAGAGCAGTATTTAAGTGGGTGCTCACAGAAAAGTAAGTAAGTGTGTGAGAGAGAGAGAGAGAGAGAGCAGTGTTTACAGTAAGTGGGTGCTCACAGGAGGAGTAAGGAAGAAAGAGAGAGGGAGAGAGCAGTATTTAAGTGGGTGCTCAAAGGAGGAGTAAGTAAGTGTGTGTGTGAGAGAGAAAGAGAGAGAAAGAGAGAGAAGAGAGAGAGAGAGAGAGAGAGAGAGTGAGAGAGAGAGAGAGAGTGCAGATGGGGAGCAAGAGAGTGAGGAAAAGAAAGAAAAACAGCTGTTTGCGCAAGACTGAATGAAAAGAAAAGAGGCCAAGAATTCAAACATTCAGGTAATGTGAGAAAGAATGGCAGCGTGGGAATTAAGCACCTGGTAAAAAATATATATATAAATAAATAAATACACATGAGTGTAGCAATCGACAATGAGGAAAGGAGGAACTGTGCGTCAGAGAGAGAAGGAGTGGGCTAGCGTGAAGAAATGAAAGAGAGAAAAAAGAGGAAACGAATGCATAGTAGGAGCAACAGTGAGAGAGAAAGAGAGAGAGAGCGAGAGACAGAGGGGGAAATGAAAGAAGAGAGAGAGCCGCTGAAAGACCGTGTGAGAGAGATACAGTAAGTGTGTGGGAGTCGAATTGTGCTCGCTCGCATTATTATGAGCCTGCGATCTGTTCAAATCTTTGAAGGTCTTCCAGAGTTTGCATTCACAGTGGTTTTTTCTTTAATCCTCAGTGTTTGTGTTGCACGTTATGGTCATGAATAATAGACAATGCATGTCTGCTTGTTTAAGCCTGTAGCACTGACAGTCATACTGTCTGAAGGGGTGCACTTCGCTGTACAGAATAATTTATCAGTGCATACATACTGTCCTTCATGGCCATCCACCATGACCTTGGACTTCCCCTGTGGCAAGGACTGGGCTCCAGCTACCTTTAGCATGCTGTAGTTTAGTACAATACATCTGTTGCATAGTAACTAAGACAGTGGTTCTTAACCTGGGCTCGATCGAACCCCAGGGGTTCGTTGAGTCACTCTCAGGGGTTCGGCAGGGGTCAAGACACACACAGTATAGCCCGGTTCACACTAGCAATGTCGGGCCGTTTTTATACATACCTTTATACATACCCATGTTTGAAGAAATCATATTTTATTTTTCAAATTACGAAGGGTTCGTTGAATGCACTGATGAAGCTTGCGGGGTTCAGTACCTCCGATAAGGTTAAGAACCACTGAACTAAGAGCATGTACATGTAATGTTAACATTTAAGTATGCCTCTTCAGTATGAACTAAATTACACTATTTAGAATAGTAATTGTTCGAATTTCATGTACTACAGTGGAGTAATTTGAATTCCAGCATATCCGAAAATATCTATTTTCAAGATGCTATAACTATAAAATTGCTTTTATTATATTATCGTTACTTTATACTTTTTTTTTTAATTGGAGTCATATTTTGTACAAGATTAGTGCCCATCCAGCACCCCTAACCATGTATGGCCAGAGGTTACTTCACAGAATCTGTGTGTTTGCTATGCAATGTCCATATCAGAATCAGCATCAGAATCAGAATCAGTTTTCACTTACCAGGATTTTTTTGTGGGACGTTGGTGCAAACAATAAACATACACAATAAACAATACACATATTAAGTTATTATATGCATATTAAATGATTAAACATGGGAAAAAACTAAATATAAAATATATTTAAAAAAAAATTACAGAATATGTCAAATGGAAAATGCAGGAGTGTGCAATTTAGAGTTTATATCCACTGGGTGCTCTAATCTCTGTTCATTTCTGCGAATAGAATGTGTTTGTGCTGGAGTTTTTGATCACCTCTGTGATGACCCAGATGAACAGGATGACAGCAGCGATGGGAGGATGTTAACAAGGAAGGTTCAAACAAGAAGTCAGCTTCAGACGAGAGATGAGAGCCATGAGATTAACGTGAAATGTCTTCGAGTGGCTAACACTGCTCTGATCTGGAATCTAAGAACAGACGTATCTTCTGTATGAAAATCCACCTCCTTGTGTTTATCTTCTAAGGCATCATGCTGCAGTTAGCAAATGAGCCTTGATGACATATTGTCAACAGTTCATTTCTAAAAATAAGATCTATGTTCCCAAAGTAGGGTACGCTTCCACCTACGCAGAATGTCGTGGAACAGATGACCAATTGCACTGCAAAATGATAGTGCGCTTTATTTTCCAATACAATTTTCATTTAAATTTTCATTGATTATATAACATATGCAACAGTACTCACATTAATACACGGATGTAAAAACTTGGTTAGCTAAATGTTCCTTAAAGGTTTCCCTATTCTGAAACAACACTACATTATGTTTTTTTGGGTAAAGTGGTACCTCATATTCCTGTGTGATACATGTGCATTAATGAGGGCAGAGAGGCCGAACCGTTGTACTCAATACATTTATTCATGGAGCCATTTCAATTATGTCTGGTCACAGTATATCATTAATGTGACAATGTATGAGCTGTGTGTTGAGGGAGGTATTAATGACACTCGTTTCCCCATGTACTTATTCCATACTAGAGAAGCGCCACTTCCCCACCTGTCTTCAGAGCAGGGGTTCCTATTGTCCTTTGACAGGAAATAGGGCCTAAACAGAAGCGGAACGTTGTATAGGGTTCTCTTTGTTGTGTTTGTAGAAGTGGGAGATGGTCTCTGGAGCTCTCTGATGTGATCGAGGGAAGTGAGATGCGTGGTTTGTAGCTGAGGTGAGATTTGTGCCTTATGAGTTTCACTGAATGAATCAGGTGTGTGAGGAGGAGAGCCTCAGAATCAGAATAGTTTTTATTACCAGGTAAGTTTACACATAAAAGGAATGTTTTGGGGCATTTTTGGTGCATGGAGCTCAGTTCGGAGAAAGGAGTCACATCAATGAGGCAAACTGTTAGGCCTAGCTGTTTTGCCCACAGCTGTGTGTCTTGGCAGTGACTGGCATATTGTAGGCCTTTAACAGTGACTGGCATATTGTAGGTTTTTAACAGTGACTTGCATATTGTAGGTTTTTAACAGTGACTTGCATATTGTAGGCCTTTAACAGTGACTTGCATATAGTAGGCCTTAAACAGTGACTGGCACATTACACCTTTAACTGCTGTCTGTGGGGAAGTTACTGTTCATCAGTTCTGTGTTCATTCCCAAAAGTGTGTGTTGTTTTTTTTATACTACAAATGGATGTTTTTTCATTTTGCACCTTTTGTTTGTTATACACCTGAATATATACCTCAGTATAATTTGTATATATACAATAGTTAATAATCAGTTAATAATCAGTAATATTTGTCATTTGAAGTTGAATTGGAGTTAACTGACCACTGACAAGCATGAACACAGTAGACACGATGTCCATGCCCTGAAGTCCAGTTCTGTTTCAACAGCTCCAGACACGGATGAGCACGGATGACCCCTGGTTGACCTCAGTAGAACGCATGCAGTCATCTCATACCAGAAATATTCCACAGTTAAATAAAAACCATAAAATACCATATATAAGTTATATAAAATACCATCTTCACAAAGACGTCAGCAAACAGAATGTGTTCTCTCTCTCCGCGTCACACAGCACAGCAGCTGGACTCACAGAGAACCCCACAACCTCGCCCCGGGCCAATATACTTCAGCGATTGTCTCCCAGTACATTATGTTTTCCACTCTGAGTCAGTCCACACAGGGTTCTTTTTCCAGGAAAACCTGAAGAACAGTCATGTGTAGAGGCACTGAGAGCTTTTCACATTCCATTGAGACTGAGTTACTTTTCTAAAGAGGCACCTTTACCCAGGAAGTAAGCAGAGAGCAGACCCAGTGTTTGTTTGCTCTCTCTCTCTCTCTCTCTCTCTCTCTCTCTCTCTCTCTCTCTCTCTCTCTCTCTCTCTCTCTCTCTCTCTCTCTCTCTCTATCTATCCCACTCTCTCCATTCTCTCTTTCTCTTGTTAGCTCAGTTCCTCTCCTTTCTGGAGTCCCCTATGCAAGTGCTTTTTTTATATTTTTGTGTGGTTTCTACTTCTACTTGTACTTGTACTCGTACTCGTACTGTCATGTGTCTCAGAAGACATGTAATTGAGTTCCCTCCCTCATTTTTGAAGAGACATTGATCACTTTGTTATTTCAGATATCAAACTGTGACGCTTTACTAGAACATGCTCACTGTCGCCTGGCAACCCTGGCTAGACATCCAGTGCCATGGTAACTCAGCAATCATTGGCTTGTTCTCTGCACTCCCGCAAATCCAAACATTTCTGCCTTCTACAATATGCATTAGGAGGAGGAAACAGAACAACGACACACAAGGCTCCAGACCAAGGCTTCGCAATGGAGGTACTAGCACTTAGCCTACAGTGCTGACAGCCTGGATCCTGCATCCTGTGAACTGTCATCAGTCCATATCCCTCGTCCGGGATATTTTAATTTTTTTGTAGAGTATGTTTACATTCGATTTAAATTAAACCTTTTTTTTTACTACATTCCTTTAACTTACATGATATTATTGCTGAGGTCTTCTAGAATATATAACCAGATATTCCATTTGTTTTTAGTTAAGGGAAATGTACAAAAACATCAAGACATGTCAGACAATTTAGAAAAGTCTAAAAGGCATTGGACTGTAGAGGGTGAAACATTTAAATTGGGAATGAATTGCCCCAGGTACATTTCTTAACAGGCTACTAAGTGATTCTTCTGGAGTGGGTTTCGGCGGTTGCCATGTATGCTCATTCTCAACAACTTCTTTCTTTTAAATATAAGGTCCTTATAATTATTGACAGATTTGGGTTACAGTTTTTTTTTTTTTTCCAGTGTGAAAAAGTATTGCTTGTTCTGGGCTTGTTCGGCAATATTTTCCAAGGGCACCTCTTCTGCCTTGCTTCTGTCAAAAATCCCCCCCTCAGCTAGTCTCTCTGGGTTAGCAGTCTCTTGTTACCACGGGTTCCACGATAGCTGTCACTACTGCCCTTTCCTCTCATTTGTTGGTTCCGTAAGTGATATATTGAGCAATACTTCCTGCTAAAAATAACATCTGACCCCGTCTGACAGAACATTTTCACTTCCACTTTTTTTTTTCTAGAAACATGTTCATACACGCAGTTCATTGTGACGTCAGGCATGAACACGTGCAAAGGGTCATTCTCAGTTGGGTGTGATTTGGGTGTGATTTGATTGGCAGTTGTCTCTGAGTATCGGCTGGTCTCGTTGGTCAATGACTGACAGGCTGACCCCTCAGTGATGTCACTTCCTATTAGTGGCCCCCACCCTTTCACATGTCGTTTGTCCAGCCTTGTAGTCAGTCGGCTTTTCGTTTGTATGTCTATTTGACAGGCATTAGTTCTGTAAAACAGTGGCAACTGATGGTCAAGGATCATAAAAACACATATTAGATTCATATATCAATAAAATTAAATAAATTGAACTCAGTTGAAATGATCATTGGTTTGATTATTTCTGTCTAAAAAATGCCCTCACAGCTGACACTAGTAACTTACTTGGTCCTCTTCATGTCCCGTCCATCAGTTGGTGGATAGTTCCTGCACTTGCCCCGAGGTCCAGCCGATAGCTTTCATTTCATTCTATCCCCTCCTTGTTCCTCTTGTGTTCCCTGTGTTCTCTGCCTGTGTGGAGTCCATCTCCTCCATGTTTAAAAAAAAATGAATTATTATTATTATTATTATTATTATTATTATTATGTTCCTCTTACTTTCCCCTCTGTCCCTCCACCTGTCTGGAGTCCATCTTATGGCTATTTATGGTATAACCTCTCAGCTCATTCTCATGTCCAACCCTTCACCATCTCCCCGCTCATGGTAGATGTTCCATTGCTGTTAATTCGGCGATATAGTTTGTGGCTGGATGCTTGGCCAGAATATCCCAAGAATGTGTATGATAAACATCCAGCTTGACGTTGTGACCTTTCACGATTCTGCACCGTGAAGAAGTACTCCTGCCAGTGGCGGCCTCTCCTACAGGCGGTATAGGCGGCCGCCTAGAGCGCTATCTAGAGGGGGAGCGCCAAATAATGCCCCCAAAAAATTATAATTTATTTATTTTTCACGGGGCGCATATTTTGGCGCCCCTTCTATACCTCCTACCAATATTTTTGACATTAAAAAATAAATCTTACAGTAGGGTAAAATGAGCCAAAAATCGCCGCCCCTGACTCCTGCTGTTTTAAGTTTTGGAGTCTTCCATATATTTCTCAGTGCTGAAAAGCCCATTTTACTTTGTTGGTTCTCTGTGTTTACTTCCCAGATAGTTAAATTCATTCATTTCCTCTTCTTGTCTGCAAAGTACCTTGCTCCACATGGATGAGAGAGTTATTCCTCTCCGATTGTTACCGTCTTCTAGATCGCCTTTCATTGGCAGCTAAACAATTCACCCAACATGACAGTCTGATGGCACCTTCTCTGTCTCTCATGTTCTCTGCAGTGTGGTAGTTCTAGTAACTTAAGGTTCTGCTATGGTTACGTGAGGTTCTGCTTTAGTCACTTAAGGTTCTTCTATGGTTACGTGAGGTTCTGCTTTAGTTACTAAAGGTTCTGCTATGGCTATGTGAGGTTATGCTTTAGTTACTAAAGGTTCTGCTATGGTTACGTGAGGTTCAGCTTTAGTCACTAAAGGTTCTGTTCTGCTATGGTTACGTGAGGTTTGTGCTTTAGTCACTAAAGGTTCTGCTTTGGTAACGTGAGGTTCTGCTTTAGTTACTAAAGGTTCTGCTATGGTTACGTGAGGTTCAGCTTTAGTCACTTAAGGTTCTTCTATGGTTACGTGAGGTTCTGCTTTAGTCACTAAAGGTTCTACTATGGTTACGTGAGGTTCAGCTTTAGTTACTAAAGGTTCTGTTATGGTTACGTGAGGTTCAGCTTTAGTCACTTAAGGTTCTGCTATGGTTCCGTTGGCTTATTTTGGTTTGTCAGGTTATTCTGCTGTTTTCTTCAGTTGCGCTGTTAAAGCCTCTTCTGTTATTAACATTTCCGGACGGATTTTGTCTACCACAGGTGCCTTGCCATTCTCAGGACTTCTCTCTGTCTCTCTTGTTTCTTCAACAGTAGGTGGTTCAATGTATGTACATATATAAAGTTGTGTAATAACTGCATATCTAAAGTTGTATTACTTCATTGTGTGATTCAGGTAGAGGATCAGAACTTTAAGCTTTTCTTCTCCTTTTAAAAGAATTTCACCTTTCTGATATGGTACTGGTTGATCATTGGATGTGTACCAGACGGTGTCTTTGTTATTTCATTTTGTTTTATTTATGAGGTTGTTTGCTCATTTGACGGATTCTCTGTCTGACTGCTTTTCTTTCATCTATTTTCTTCACAGTGTTATTTGATATCTGTTCCTCTTTTCTGCTTCTCCAAGGACCTAAAACATTGTCACCAGTGTCTACTAGAGCTTATTGCAGCTGGCAGTTTTTGTAGTTGCAGAATCCATCACGTAGCTGTCTGTGGAACACCTTCTTTGCTGCCGGTTGAGTTTTAAGCTATTATCTTTTTACTGATAACTAGGTTCTACCTATGTAGGATTGCTATCGCTTCACCGCAACATCAGGACCTTTATAGGCATGTGATGCTCGTTAAGCTGCCCTGAATGTTCAGTACGGTGTCCTGATGCAGTCTGTCTCATACCATTCATGACCCAGCTCGTTTCTGAGACACAAAACAAGCTGATCGTCTATTTTTCCATCCTGTATTTCTCTGTGCCAGTTGTCCTGTTTGGTGCAGGATGTGTACATTCCAAACAATGTTTGAAGACTAATCATAAAAATGTTATTTTTCAAAAAGGGGAAAACTATAGTTCTTCACACGGGTTGTTGCTGATGTCTTTTAGCATTTTATTTATAATTTTTTTTCATTGGTCAAGGCTAGAGAAATATCAACAAATGCAAAATAACAGTTGAGACAGAGAAACAGAATGCTTTTGGATGGCAATTTATAGGTGATTGTATCCATTTTATTTTACTGACAGAATATGTTTGCTGATTATTTTGTCCCGGATAAAGCATATGATGATTATTAAAGCCGTGCGCTTAATGCTTCTCTGTCCACGTATCTGTTTTTCGTCAATCCCATCTATATAGCATTGAGTAACTGCATAAGTCTACCAAGAGTGGATAGATCAGAGAGTAAGACATTTGACACTGTGCTGAGAGCACTGAGCGTCTCTGGCCTGCACAGATGTCAGGATGATGGACGGGTTCAAACTTTATAATACTCATAACTCTTCATTAATAATTCATTCCTTTCTGGCTCATCCTACCTGATCAAACGCAGGTCCATGAGCTCTGATATCTCTGCTTGTGGAAAAGACTACAGGCTAGATTGAATAGAATTGTAAATACCGGTAAAGACAACTATTTTGGGTCAAATAAAATCAGTCCAAGCTGTGATGAGTAATTTTTTTCACAGGAAAGACTTTCACAGATGACTCAGTCAAATATTTCACAAGATTCATTGCAAGTTCAAGACTGTGCAAATTGCTCATCTCCTTCAATATGAGAAAGGTCAATGTTCCATTTGTATCTTTCCAGTGTATCTTTAGGTTATCTTGAAGGTCACCTGAAAGGACAGACTAAAAGTAAAACGATGTTTAAGTCAAATGCACTGTTTGTGTGATACATGTGAACTAAAAATACAACAACTCACCAGCAGATGGCAGTATTTACACAGCTGCAAAAACTACAACGTCAAATGTCCTGACAGATGTCTTCTTCAGCACAGCTTCCAGACAGGAAACACATACAGTACATCCACCCACGGAACACTTCGTGAAAAAATCTTTCACCATTCATATACATTTCAAACAAAGTTGTTCTTTTCCTCAACCAGTACATGACAGCATGCTGTTTGATTCTAAATTCATCAATTTAATCAAAAATACCTCATGAACCACACGTAGATGTGACTGGATTTGGCAAAAACAGTCAGTAACAGTCCATGTGTTGACTCCAGAATTAGATTAGTCAAGCTGTGAATGCCTGACATGCTAAAATCACACCTGCAATCAGCTCTAATCACAGGGATTGGGAAAGGTGTCAGGCTTGCACCTGCAACATGCA
>NC_137914.1:5086544-5094044 GCF_963457725.1 Sprattus sprattus
CGTAGATAGTACCACAAATATTTGTCCATACCATAGATACTACCACAAGCGCTTCAGTAGGTGATATGTTTAATTGACAAAATATCATAGGATCACCATAGAGACGTAGACTAAAAAGTCGTAGAAAAAACAAGGCCTAGGCAGCAGACTAATAGCACTGATGTCTTGGCATGCAAGCTAGCTAGGAGCCCAGTTTGCTAAACCTAGCAGCTAGGCCTACTCTCTTTCCATTTGAAGAACCACAAGAAACTCTCACGGACATAAACCTGATAGCCAAAGCTTTGATTTTTGCTTTTACAGCTCAAAATTAGACCTTTGTACAGAGAAAAACTGAAAAAGGAAATGGATTACATTAGAGAGTGCTTGAAACAAGGAGTAGTTGCCGCTTGAACAGCTCAATTAAAATGGCGTCCCATATCCATCTTAGTGGTGCCATGCAAGGTAGATGCTGATTTGCTCATGCGTCCAGAGCAAAAGTCTTTGCCCAGACAGCAGACATCCCAAGTCTCCCGGAAGTTCCGGGAGTCTCCCGCATATTGATAACGACTCCCTGATGCTCGCAAATTACTTAAAATCACCCGGAATCCCGGGGTACATACCTCCCTTAAATAACTTTTTGCAGGTTGGGATGTCTGAGGTAGCATAAGTATAACTGCCGTTGGCAGACCTGAGAGCAAAGCCTGACCAGAGCTGGAGAAAGATTGAGTGGCACACAGCATGACTGAAAAATCATTGCAAACATACCAGCTGGATGCCGCAGTAAGTAACACGCATGCATCGATCAAAAGCCAGCAATGAAGCTTAGTCTTCTGAGCAACAAGGTCGAGCAGTCTGCACAGTGAGTGATGGAGCAGCTTGCTGCCGTTACTCTTAGGGGCTGGACCCATGGTCGTTCACAGGAATTTTGAAGGGCAGTTGCTCTGCCCTGGAAAAAAGGGGCAACACATTCTTTTTTTTGTCACAGCCGCTGCCGCGCCCGTCATCTAATCGCAAATTTTGCCAATATCATTTTGAACTCTCAATAACCGCCACTGCCACGCCCCCGTCATCTGATCACAAATTTTGCCATTATCATTTTAAACTCTCACTAACCGTTGCTGCCACGCCCCCGTCCCCTGATCGGAAATATACATATTTCCTTCGGAGGGGTAACTTCAGTTGAGGAGGGCAAACGGGCAGTTGCCCCGAGCAACCTTAGCCCACTCCTGTGCACGTCCCTGGCTGGATCTGAAGTTTACACTTCACCACTGCGGCCAGAGAGAGAGGGACCGTCGGAAACCGATCGGACTTAGTCCAGTTTCGTGGAATACGTTGAGTTCAACAAGAGAGGACTTCCATTGAACAGCCGCATGGCATCTACCTCGCAGTACATGATAAAAACAAGCTACGTTTGGCAGTGGTCCCTGGAGAAGTGGATATACTCTTAACTTTTTTAAGCAGCCCATACAGCACAGGATAAGCGCCCTGTTTTGAGAAGTGGGTATACGCAATGCTGACTGTAAAATAAGTGGGTATACTCTTTATACCTGTGTATACCCTGGACTACACCACTGACGTTTGGGGTGTAAGAAGTGAACTGGTCTTCCACCCAATCAGCAGTGCAACAGATTTTTCTGACTGACCATATTCATGGAAAGAAACAATACCTCAGAGGGTATTATTTTCAGTAAATAATTTTATTTAAAACAAAAATAGGCTTTTTGTGTCACTGCAATGTGTATAATATGTGACTAATGAATGTAGACACACTCACACACACACACAATAACAACCACACAATAACACTCCCACTCACACACTGACATGCACAGACACACGGTGCGAGAGTGACAACGTTGGGAATTAAAGGCGTGAAGAGACCCCCTGTGATTAGTGCAGGGCTTCGGGGGATTATCAGCGAACTTTTGAACTCTGACTATAAAACCCGCTAAGCTCCCTCGTGTCACAAGTATACATATGCACACACACACATACACGGGCACGCATGCACGCACACACACACACACACACACACACACACACACACACACACACACACACACACTCATATATACTGTATTACCATGATGGTCCTCCGTGACGGTCTGGATATAAGAGCACAAAATTGCCTCCTTTTTTATAATGAAATGTTTTTAATGTTATTCCTAAACAGTGGAACACTGACAGGAACACATGAAAAACAGCACACACACACACACACCCACACCCACACCCACACACACACACACACACACACACACACACACTCACACACTCACACACACACACACACACACACACACACACACACACACACACACACACACACACACACAGTTCAAATGCCTTCACTATTTCTCATGGCTGTCATCAGTATGGCTGTGTCTGAGGTTTAAGGAGGAGGCCTTTTGAACTCTCCGGAACCTTCTGCAGCTGCACTTGGACTCCCTCTAGGCTTCCAATGTGATGCAATAACAGAGGTCGGCTAGAGGTTTGTGCAAAGAGAGATGAAACAATGTAAGAACTGTTTTATACTTTTATCTCTATATTCAAACATCTCAATTATTATTATTATTATTATTATTAATAATAATAATTAATATGTAAGGGATAATGTATGGAACGCTGGTCATTATCAGGAAAAATTATAATAATAATAACAATAATAATAAATAAGAAACAGCACAGCATGTGTCATTAGCAAAAGCTTTTATCCAGCGCCACATAGAGCAATAAATAAATAAATATTTGACATAATCTACAAATCAAACACATGGGAATATGATGCCCACTGGGATGAGTGTCTTCACACAGGTTTCAAAATGCATCTTTATGATGTCATTTTTGTTTAGACTAAACATTTGTATGTTCTATTTGTACAATAAAATGTTACATTCAATTCCATTTCGGCACTGGCTGGGTTGTTTCGGTTGGTTGATGACATATTGCATCGCCAATTCGGCGTCAGCAGGCTACGCATTTTCCAGTGTACACACTTTTCAGTCTAAGTACTTTTCAGTCTGCGTATATTCACTCCATATCTGTGATTTGCACACCTTGAAGACAGGTACACGCTTCTGGTGAATCTACCCCAAAATCTGGGCGTTTCTTATACAGACACCATTTACTCCTGTTCTGCCAATGACTTAGGGCCTTTGAAGCAACGCGCTTCAAGTCAAGTGCCCGTACAAGGAGAAACACAATATTGTGTCTGAAGTCGGCACAGTAGGCCTTCTTCTTACATTATACATGTCTATAGTGTCACAACCGCCTGGCAGTAGGGGCGTAACAATAGTGTTGCAAAACAATAATGTTTGAGTGCTGAATTTTGGATTTGAACTACTGCCATAATGTTACAATAAACAAAACAAACAAAAAACACAAAATGACCACATGATCTTGTGAACAAGCTCTTATCGACGGGGTGTAACAATAGTGTTGCAAATCCATAATGTTTGAGTGCTGAATTTTGGAATCAAACTACTGCCATAATTTTACAATAAACAAAACAAAAACAAAAACAAAATGACCACATGATCTTGGGAACAAGCTCTTATCGACGGGCAGTGAGAACCGTGAAACCATAATCCCCTACACCTGTGCAGACACCTGGATGAACAACTTTTCAAGGCACAGTAATCAGTCACATTCTCTGCCGGTCCTCATCAAAAGTAATTAGTGTTCTGTCTCTACTTGCTTCTGGTTCATTTCAGAGGATGGCAGATATGATGCACATGGCTTAAGTCTTGTCATCGGTGGGAAGGTGTCTGATGACTTGATTATTAAGTGTTTAATAATAGGTTGCGCAACATGATCTTAAGCTGTCACTCACACAGTGAGTTTACATCAATCTCAACTTCTCAAACGGGTCTTTTAAAGCTTCGCAAATGCGGGATTTGGTTGATTTAACTTTCAGAACTCAGAACTCAGAACTGTCTAGTTGACAGCAACAATATTAGTACAATTTTAAGGATGGAATAACATACAATAAATTAGATACATGAAATAAACAAAGAAATTAGATGAGTGTATAGAAAAGTGTATGATGCTGTCGGGAGAATCCTATAATGCTACATATTGTGCCGCTGTCATAGGATCCACCCAGAGTAGTTCATTTGCTAGATTTTATTGTAAAGTTAGGTTAACATAATGGGAGTTAGGTAGGGTTTACAACAACAGAAGTGATCAAGTTAGTACGTAACAGAAACAGTTTAGTGAGTATAAGGATTACAAATAAAAATAGCTTAGTTGCAAACACTTTGTTAGGTTAATGTGATAGATAGAAACAAGTGTTTCATTTGAGGTCATTCGTAATATAATTCATTTTCGAAATAAGTCTGGTTTCTGTTTTCCGTGGATTTTAACGACATTCACAAGGTTAATGCAAAAGTCAATGTTCAACATTTTCCTGACAGCCAAAATAAACGAGGTGATGACTCAGTTTACTTCGATTTCTAATAAATCACACCTTTTTTCATGAGCCCACCTTCATTCTGAAGCTAAGCGCCGCTGTGGGCATGATCGGAGCTTGTATGGGAGAATATGTGTAACTAAAATGTATAACTAGACCAGAAGTATTACACTTAACAGAACAACTCTACCGTATTGCCATTATTGGTGATCTGTTGATATGTGACTTGATTGCTCCCGAGCTGCTAATGCTAGGGAACATTATTAACCTACTATTTCCCCATAGGATTATATAGTTGGTCTATGGTGCACTTTAACTTAGATTATAACTGAACAGGCTCTTTACCATGCACACAACCTGGCTACATGGCTGCAATTTGCTTCTCTCTCCAGAGGTTTGTTTCCAGTCTGCCTCTCATTCAGTCACCTCTTTCAAAATTGAAAGGCCCACGCAATTTATGTGTCACACAATGTGAACAGGACATGTAGTACACGCTGAGATGGCGAGAGGAAGAAAACAAAGGCAAATAGTTATGAGAATGTGGGGGCGCATGGCTAATGGGATCTGATGAAAGATTTCTGTGGGGGCTCCGACGTTTCAAAGGGCGTGTAGAACCTGATAATGTAATAATTTCCTGATAATGTAATAACCCTGATAATGTAATAAAAAATCCCTCATAAGTCCCTAAAAGATGTAATAAAACCTGATAATGTAATAATACCCCGATAATGTAATAAAGTGCAGGTTAGCCTCAATTTTGCAAAACCTGATAATGTAATAATTACCTGATATTGTAATAACTTTGGTTGGTGCTGTAGCATCAGGTCTCCAGTTTCAGAGGTCCAAACAGTGAAGCTGTCCAGAGACCTGCTTCTTCACTATTAGCAGATACAGTATATATTTTATATGATTGCGAATGCACAATTTTTCAGTGGTAATCAACTAATAGAGAAATAATGAGAACATTTTGGTATGTTATAGACCGGCAGCTAATGGGCACATAGAACATTGAGTTTCTAAGTCCTCATTGATCATCAATAGCTGACATTTCGCTATTTGATTTATATCAAATTCTCTTTTGATTTTGTGTGGCAATGTCCCTTAAAAATTACACTGTACCAGGCCAATCAAATCGTCTTTTGTCATTCGTCAGTCGCTCGGATTGGTTGTAGCGCCATTCCTATTGTGTGGCATTGCGTGCAGAGGCAACTTAACAGACAACCGTTAATCCCGCCCACACTGAAAATCGTGTTGTGCCAGACCCTTGTACAGCTTCTTGCTGTACAGGTTTGGCTTGCGAGGCTAAAGGCCTATACCATTGGGATCAAAATATGAGCAAAACAATAGTGGGTGGTTGTCTACACAGCATCACTACTTGGTCTGAATAACTGGTGTCCCAACATTTCAGCACTGACCAAAGTTTTTACAATATCAGGAATTTATTACATTATCAGGTTCTGCAAAATTGAGGCTAACCTGATAATGTAATAACTTCCCATTAATGTAACATTTTATTACATTATTGGTATGGCGATTGTTACATTATTGGGAAATGCACTTTATTACATTATTGGGATATTATTACATTATCAGGTTTTATTACATCTTTTAGGGACTTATGAGGGATTTTTTTATTACATTATCAGGGTTATTACGTTATCAGGAAATTATTACATTATCAGGTTCTACAGGGCGGCCCTTTGAGTTAAGGGCACGGAGACGGGAGGGGATTTATTTTTTTTACAGACAAGGCATTCTCCACATGAAGAACAAGAGCTAATAAAGAAGTTCCCAGAGGTGACGGAAAAAAGTTCCGCTTTACTGTAGCAGGTTACCCAGGTAACAGGCTGAAATGGAGAACGTTAATGAGGTGTGATGTCTTGCAGCGAATGGTGGTGAGGGCACACACACACAAGGCCACACACACACACACACACACACACACACACACACACACACACACACACACACACACACACACACACACACACACACACACACACACACACAAGGCCACACACACACACACACACACACACACACACACACACACACACACACACACACACACACACACACACACACACACAAGGCCACACACACACACACACACACACACACACACACACACACACACACACACACACACACACACACACACACACACACACACACACACACACACACACAAGGCCACACACACACACACACACACACACACACACACACACACACACACACACACACACACACACACACACACACACACACACACACACACACACACACAAGGCCACACACACACACACACACACACACACACACACACACACACACACACACACACACACACACACACACACACACACACAAGGCCACACACACACACACACACACACACACACACACACACACACACACACACACACACACACACACACACACACACACACACACACACACACACACACAAGGCACACACACACACACACACACACACACACACACACACACACACACACACACACACACACACACACACACACACACACACACAAGGCCACACACACACACACACACACACACACACACACACACACACACACACACACACACACACACACACACACACACACACACACACACACACACACACACACACACAAGGCCACACACACACACACACACACACACACACACACACACACACACACACACACACACACACACACACACACACACACACACACACACACACACACACACACACAAACTCAGCATAAAGACACCTTCTCCAGGGCGCCCTTGCAATTTTACTGTTCATAAAGTGAAGGCAGGGAGATTAAAGACTTCAAATAAATCTTTGATAAAGGTTTTTAGCCGCCTGCTGAAGCAATGGAAAACACATCAAACAGAATACAGTTCCTCTCTCCATGCCTCTCTCCTGTTTCTCCTTAACACTCTAAGGTCCAAGGCCTTTTAGACTTTTCTAAGTTGTCTGACATGCCTTGATGTTTTTGTACATTTTGCTTAACTAAAAACATTGATGCACAAATGGAATATATGATTCTCTTCTAGAAGACCTCAGCAATAATATTAGAAAAGGGTTC
>NC_137914.1:5099044-5104044 GCF_963457725.1 Sprattus sprattus
AGAGAGAGAGAGAGAGAGAACAGTTAGAGATCCAACACTGAGAAATGTCCTGACCTGGATAAGAACCTAATCTAATATATCATTTTGCCTTGAGTGGTGTTTGACATTTGTAGACTGAGTGAATTCAAACATTTCCTTCTCATAATTCAATTCTTCTGTCACAACCGAGTAAACAAATTCGACATGCCAAGTCATTTTTTTTCACAGAACTCACAACGCTGGTGATTTCGTTTCTCTTTTTTGAAATAGCTGACATTTTTGAAAAGTGAGAAATCACACATTATTAGGGAGCGGACACATCTGATACATGCTGAGGCTTCTCACCTGGCGCTCGACTCTGGAACACATCTAGGCACGGGAAGAGGAGGAGGAAGCCCTGCAGTTTCTAGCAGCTAACCGTCAATCACCGTGGTAACCTGGCAATAACCTGTCACCTCAGTGCACAGCTGCTAGACTGATCACTAGGTGAGGAACCTGCTCTCAGGCACAACAGACACACACATTCTCTCTATCACCTCCCCCCTCCTCACACACACACACACACACACACACAGGCACAACAGACACACACATTCTCTCTATCACACCCCCCCCCCCCCCCCCACACACACACACTGGCAAAATAGACACACACATTCTCTCTATCACCCCCCCCCCCCTCTCTCTCATACACACACACTCTCACATAACATCTGTTCCTGAAATAATTTCTCCTCTCTCTCCCTCGCCCATCCTACTCTCTCTCACACACACACACACACACTCACACTCACACACACTCTCACACAAAGTGATTCTTTTTCTCACCTGTCTGTCATCCATTTCACAGTCTGGGCAGGACTGACTATGAATATGCAAAGTATCCCAGAGTGCTTCGGATTTCACACACACACACACACACGCACACACACACACACACACACACACACACACACACACACACACACACACACACAGATTTCACACATTGCGCTGAGGCACAGCATGTAAACTCAGATGGATGGCTGCACTTTCTTTAGATGTGCCATTGTGGTCCTGAGGCAAATGTTTATTTCATTGCTCTATGTGTGGCTCTCTGTATGTTTGTCTGTGTGTGTGTGTGTGTGTGTGTGTGTGTGTGTGTGTGTGTGTGTGTGTGTGTGTGTGTGTGTGAGAGTGTGTGTGTGTGTCTGTGTGTTTGTGTGTGTGTGTGTGTGTGTTTGTGTGTGTGTGTGTGTGTGTGTGTGAGAGAGACACACACACACACACACACCTTGGCATAATCATTTTGATAAACTACTCACCAGAGTGGGCAACCACCTAAAGTAGTGCATGTTTATTGTATACCGTAGCAAACCATATACATACATACACACACAAACACATTCACACACATATGCCTGAGAATTTATAGAGGTGTTAAGAAACCTGAAGACATCCTATAGAAGGTATTGTCACATGTCGGTGTCAGTGTAAATCACCATGGAGACCTGTGCCCGTGATCATGTGCCGTGCCACTGTAGAGCCTGCTGTGTGCTGTAGAGGCGCTCCTGCTGGGCATCATCATCATGGCCGCCCCCGAGGTCGTCCGTTTCCCCCAGGATCCCACTGACATGACCTGGGCCCTATTCGTCGTAGCTCGCTTAGCAAAAGCTAAGCTCCCAAAAGGTGACGAATGGCAAGTCATCCAATTACTTTGTTAAAGTGGAGACAGACACTGGCACATACCCAATCTGGCTTTGCAGAGCAATCGGTTAATTCGGTAACAGTTAAAAGTATGCCACCTACGTGACAAAGTAATTATACTGTACAGTGTAACAAACTAGTAAGCAACCTGTAACACAACACGGGTATCATACATTTGGATGTGCCTTAACACTAGCCATAGGTATTCACTTCAGTTCCCTGCTAGCTGCCCAATGGCGCTCAATACAACTCTGAATGAGATGGTTCTGTGTAATTCAGCTAAACATCTACTTTACTAATCACTCCAAGGTCAAGGCCAGTCAGTTTCTTACTTCTTTTAATCTCTTCTCTATTTCTTCTCTTGATGTTTTCACTGATTTGATTGTGATTATTGTGTAAATATGTATTAGGCCAAACTAATTCGTTTGTCTAGTGAGTGGGTTGTGTTGGTGTCTAAAGCTCAATTCGTATGTCTTGACGCATGGCAATCCCCAGAGCAATCCCCCAATATTCCTGCTTCCTGATCAGTTAATCACTTCACCACTCTAATGAGAGATGGCTGTGAAAATGTCATTTAACATGTCAGCTCTCTTCAGCGCTGTCTGTAGATCCATGGCACCACGTCCCTGGTCTTGACCTTTCCTTTTGGTCAGGTTCTTTATGTACATATTCTTAATATAAATATTACATGTCTGTTTCATTGCCCTGTTTTACATATGCTGGAATGAGCTAACAAGCTGGAGACTCAATGTTCTGTTGGTGTGCATAAAGCAGGAATGAAAATCCATCTCAGCAACAGTTGTCCACGAATCACATTTCTAGATAGATAGATAATAGATAGATGGATAGATAGATGGATACTTTATTGATCCCGAGGGAAATTAAGGTCGAATTCTATAGGTCATATTCTATAACACAACGCAGAGGTTTACACCGGTTACATTGGTAACATTACTCAAAGGAGAAACAAAAAGAGGAAAATGTCTGGAGCTGAGCTGCACCATCAGAGCTTAACAGTGACAGTTTGTTCTTTCTTTCTCCCCAATCTGAATTCAATTGGAGCGTGCGGAGGAAGAGTTTTTAGATCATTTAAAAACACCCAGGTCAGGTCATCCTGCCAGCCCGGCCCACAGACTCTCTCCCTTCATCGGAGCTAATAGGCCGTCTGGGGAGGACGTGTCACCCTTGTGGGCATTTTGTGGAGGCTGTCTAGCAGCCTTGGCTGTGATGTTACACTCACCCATACATACACACACACACGCACACACACACCTACACACACCTACACACACACTTACACACACACAAACACACACACACACACACACACACACACACGCAATCACGCACACACTCACACACTCACACACACAGACACTCACACACACCCATTACGGAGGATTGAACACATGACAGCCACTGTAATCTTCTTAATTTTATCAAAGTATGCTGTAAATCAGCTTCATTAAATAAGACACTCTTTCTGGACTCCATTGCCTAAAAGTGTTTTGGGGTTTTGCATGTGTCTTTTCAAACACAGATACAGTATTCCTTCACCTTTTGAATAACCAGGTATTACATTTTTTTTTAGAAACATTTCCCCCCCTATTTGTGCAAGAGTTTTGCCCTTATCTGCCTCTATAAAATCCATACAAAATGGCACAGTCTAAAATCAACTTTTCCAATGTCCTGCATCTTGTCTAACATATCATATTGTCTTCAGTTACAGTCAATACAAGTGTCTCAGCACACTCAGGGCCATATTTATTTCTCCCTCACTAAAACAGAGTCTGTGCCAAGTTCTCCGGTAAGACGGCTGGCTCTCCCCACATCAAATAACTGGCACAAGCAATGACTGGGGCCATATGGTCTACAGAGGCTCATAGACACTGAAGCGTAAACATACACAGAGACACACACACAGATGTGCACACACACACACACACACACACACACACACTCACACGCATATACTATATACACACACAAATGCGTGGGCACACACACACACACTATATACACACACAAATGTGCGGGCGGGCCCACACACACACACACACACACACACACACACACACACACACACACACACACACACACACACACACACACACACACACACACACAAAAACATGCTCTCTCTCCCTCACCAACTTACTCACTTACCCAGTCTCAGAGGTGTACTTCATCCATAATTTGTTTAGCTATGAGGAATAACCCCAAAGCAAAGCAGGCTCTGGGCTGCCAAGCACACATCTGTTTTCCAAGAAGTGGACTGGACTGTAAAATGGCCGAGTAGCCTACCCCACTGCTGCTGCTAGCCCTCACACACTGAGGAAGGAAACACTCTCACACACACACACACACACACACACACACACACACACACACAGACACAGACACAGACACAGACACACACACACACACACACACACACACACACACACACACACACACACACACACACACACACACACACACACACACACACACACAGACAGACACACACTCACACACACACACACACTCACTCACACACACACACACACACACACACACACACAGAGACAGACACACACTCACACACACACACACACACACACACACACACACACACACACACACACACACACACACACACACACACACACAGACACAGACACAGACACACACACACACACACACACACACACAGACAGACACACACTCACACACACACACACACACACACACACACACACACACACACACACACACACACACACAGACTGACACGCTATAATCCACCATCCCCAGTGACTTGTGTTCACATCACCTCGCCTCAAGTCTTCGTTGCATGACAGGGAACAGGGAGGAAACACTCTCACACACACACACACAGACACACACACACACACACACACACACACAGACACACAGACACACAGACACACACACACACACACACACACACATCACAAATACACATTCAAATATACATAGTGTGTGTGTGTGTGTGTGTGTGTGTGTATGTGTGTGTGTGTGTGTGTGTGAATATGTATATATATATATATATATATATACATGGGAATGGAGACATGTATCTGCACTAATTCAAAGGCAACATGGCATCCACCTGCCTATTATATCCGCACAGAAATGACATCCTGGAGGTGCCAGGCCAGCGGACCAGCTCCATGCGGGATACTTCTCTCTCTGTGAGCACAGGAGCTCCACATGGCGTCTGCCTTCTTGGGAGAGCGGAATGAAACACGACAACCATGAAAAACCAAATGGAAACGTCTGTACAGCATTTGACAGTTTTCTCGGAAACAGCCTGACAAAACTAGCAGTGG
>NC_137914.1:5109044-5111544 GCF_963457725.1 Sprattus sprattus
AAATAAAAAAAAAGAGCGTTATTTTTTCATGACTGTACTTTTTAATTATTCATCTCGACCTCAGACGGTCCGTATCACGCAGGTCTCCTGCTCAGGAGCTTCGCAGAGAGCCCAAACACTGTCACACCATTAAAATAAAAAATAAATGTTTTTAATAATAGCCTGGTGGTTTAAAAGCACCGAGGCAATCGGTATTGAATTTTTTCACCAGTGGCGCGGCTAATTATTGTAATCGTCTGGCTGATGGGGTGTCCTCGGCCGGTGGCCCAGTCGACCACGCGCCGGCTAATCCCATCAGAGGCTGATACCCCCTCAAAGCCACTGCCTTCCCGTTATTAACACAGACAGACTGGGCTGGCTTATAGTCTCCGTGTCCAAGGCCTCTCAGTCATTATCATTTCACCATGTCCCTTTCTTTCCCTCTATCTCTCTGGAAAAATGTACACAAAATCAATAGATATTGCTTATTAAATAGCTTTTTTAGCATGGTCAATTTGAGTATGTTGGAAGCCTTCTGCAGTCATTATAGCCCCCATCCCCTTGCTCTCTTTTCTTCTTCCTCTTTTCTTCTAGACATTGAGAAACCAAAAAACTTAAGCTTCGAGATTTTTGCCATAACAGCATACAAGCAACATATGATTGACGAAGCAATATCTGATGTCTATGTAGACCACACATACATGTCCGATTTCTCCTCCACAGTGCTGTTTTTTCAATAATTAAAAAGCTGAGGTGTTTATATCGGTATCGGCATCGGCAATCGGCCAAAATGAGCTTAAATAGCTAAATATCGGCTTATCGGATATCGGCTAAATTCAATATTGTGCATCCCTAGACCACACATACATGTTCGATTTCTACTCCACAGTGCTCTTTCCCAGCTCTCTCTACGTATCTCTCTCTCTCTGTGGAACGAGGCCACATGCTGTGCTTGGTGCCAAGGCACTGCAGAGCTGCCGCGGTTTGCTCTCCTAATCCCAGCCTGCCCTCTCTCTCCATCCCCACGCCGCTGGCTTCAACCCACGATAGCCGCATTTTGCCAGGAAACGCTCTTAAATTCCCCTTTAACTTCCTCAACTTTAGTGTTGTGCAATGAAGCACACACACAAAGATACAACTGATTCAGATTACAAGGGTTTAAGAGTTCGTACCCCCCTACCACGATTGGCTGCGTTTTGAGTATAATAAACGTATTAATACAATTCTCCGAGCCCGCTTCTCTCAATCCCCATGCCGATAGGCATGTTTTGCCAGGAAAACACTCTTTAATTCTTCTTTAATTTCCTCAATTTGACTCCGGTGTTGTGATTTCAGATTACCAGGATTAAGGGTTTGTACTCCCTTACCAAGATGGGCTGCATTTTGGGTATAATAAAAATTAAAATTTAGAAGAAAATGTTTGTCTCAGCGCAGTGTGAGATCGAGCTGGAGTTGCATTAGCGTATATTAACAACGTGTTAAAGTCTCTTGTTGCTTTTGCGGTTGCTCTTGCAAGAAAGCTCCCGGATAAGGATGCCGGTTGGGGTAATGTTTTGTTGTCCTACAGAAAATTACACCGAGCGCAACAGCAAATGGGCTTCTCTGGGGAGACTGACAACAAGGCTGCTCTCCGACGGAGGAAATTAGCTTAATTAAACACGAACTTCTCCAGCTCCGGGGCGAAATTATGCCAATTTATCAGGTGGCCAATTACAAATATTTGGCACTCCAGAGAGGGAATAGGAACGGCAGCAAAAGTCAGAGCCCTGGGGACTGATTCTGTTTTCGTTCGACTCAACTCTACTCTTGGCCTCCACATTCCTGTACCGGCGCAGCCATCATGAATAATATAACAAAGTCGAACAGCCAACCGTGTCTCATGTCAAAATCCCTCCTTCCTGGAACTTAGTGCTGGAAACACAAGTAAAGTCTTATACGACAGTGAATAATATATGAATGGCGTGTGTGTTAATTGCAATGAAGACTAATTGAATCAGAGGCTGTTTTTAAAGTGTCTGTGCTTCATGTTGCCTAGCATCTCAAAGACTGGTGCCCTATTCCTGACAGGAGGACCTGAATCCCCTAGGGGTACTGTCCCTGTGTGTGTGTGTGTATGTGTGCGAGAGAGTGAGTGTGTGTGTGTGTGTGTGAGTGTGGCTGAATGTGTGGCTGACTACATTGTCCAGTGTGAGTGTGTGTGTCTGGACAAGTATCTATTTCTGGGGGACTGAATGCTTGTAGTTCTATACTGTTTGTTGAGTTTGTGTGCTTGGATGTGCTTGGTGTGTGTGTGTGTGTGTGTGTGTGTGTGTGTGTGTGTGTGTGTTTGTGTGCTTGGGTGTGCTTGAGGTGTGTGTGTGTGTGTGTGTGTGTGTGTGTGTGTGTGTGTGTGTGTGTGTGTGTGTGCTTGGGTGTGCTTGAGGTGTGTGTGTGTGTGTGTGTGTGTGTGTGTGCTTGGGTGTGCTTGAGGTGTGTGTGTGTGTGTGTGTGTGTGTGTGTGTGTGTGTGTGTGTGTGTGTGT
>NC_137914.1:5116544-5119044 GCF_963457725.1 Sprattus sprattus
CTCTCTTGCCCTCTCACTCTGTCCGGAAAAGTACAAACGCACCTTCACCTGTGACGTTAGCAAGCACTTGCCTCGCTCACATTGCCGTGGGCGAGACGATCATTGCGGCTCATAACGAGCCTCCTCGTGATCGTGTTTTCAATTAAGGCATCCAGTGGAGCGAGTCTTCAGCAGCTGTAGCATGTGCCACCCCTCAGATTAAAGAGCAGCCCCTTTGAAGTGCGCGCCGGAACGCAGCGGAACATGCAGAATGGCGCGTGGCTACCGCTCTCATGAATATGCAGTGAGTTCCTGCCTTAATAGGTTCAGCTGACAGTGTGTTCTGAGTGACGCCATACGCCAAAAGAAATTGTCTTTGAACTTTCCCCCCCTACAACAACTTGTTTCATTGATGAATTGTCAACATAATGGCGCTAATTACAACGATAACATAAGTCTCCGCTCAAGGTTAATTGTGCATTGTGTCTATGTGATTATATCCAGGGCGGCTCACTGTGATTTTTGGTACTTGTTGTTACCCTGTGTTTTACTCCAGCACAGTAATACAATTGGTTCATTGGCTTCCTTTTCACCTAGTGCAACAGACACGATTGGCAGCACATTACTAGAACCCTCTGGAATACATCATGCATAAACATGTTTAAAGGCACCCAGTGCAACTTTCGAGGCTTAAAAATAAACATTCAATTTCTAGTCTTTTTTACACGTAGTACCTTTCAATAACTCCATACCATTACATATCGACATTCAAGCAGCAAAGATGAGACGTCGTTGTGTGGTGAGAACTGATAGAAAATTGTAGACAACAACAATCGCCGCCAATTTTTCCCCAAATCCCGGCGTCTCATCTTTGCTCCTTGAATGTCGATATGTAATGGTATGGAGTTATTGAAACTTACTACGTGTAAAAAAGACTAGAAATTGAATGTTTATTTTTCGAGTCTCAAGCCTATAAAGTTGGGTGCCTTTAAACAGATACCATATTCTGTCATTACAAAAGCCAAGGCACCATACGATGTATGATATGCCAGGGCCATGAAACCATATCTAGCATAATATAACTCTTAGAACAACGCATTATTATTACCATAACTGGCTACTTAACATGGCAATAAACTGTCGGAATAAATAATAAACAAATTATAATAAAATTAATACATACACAATACAACTTCAAGACGACCTAAAATGCTTTTCTAGTTATGCCCTTCCTTTAGTGCGGTTTTTTGAGCATGTAAATGGTCCGCAAAGATACAAAGCTCAAACGCTAGAGGGAGTAACACTCTCCCTAGCTCCCTAGTAGCAAGCAAGCTGCTAGCTACTGAAGTTATGGCACTAACGTAAGACTGTGTGCAAATATCTGCTCATAGTTAGTCTTTACGACACTACAGTACACTTCTGTTAATGAGTCACATACAAATGTCTTGTAGCAAACAAGCAATTTAAGAAGCTAGCAGGCTGACAAGCCGACAAGCCAACCCCATAAACCAGATACGTAGCTAACTATCTATTGCTTTTGGCAATGGTAATCAACACATAAGTGACCTAGCTGACATGAATGCACAATCATTTGAGAGTTTTAAAGTGAGCCTTATACCTCTGTTTGAACTTAACGCACATAACAAAATGGCTGCAGCAGGCTGTTGTGAGGCTGATAGAATAAAGCCCATAGAGATGTCTCTGTTCATCAATATATGTGGGTTCTTGTATAGATTATTCAACACAATTCTTGCAGAAATGCATCTGTATGGACAGTGATTGATAATGGTAACATGTACTGTTAGATCACTGGGTGTTACGACCACTTACAACTGGTAACATCGTGTTCATCACATGACAAACATATATCATATGTACGATGCAGCACGACCAGAAGATATTGTTATTCAATACTACTAAGATATAAACAACAGAAGGTATGTGCATGTACATTGTAGCTGGTGAACTAATTTCCTGTTGCTTTAATGATAGAGCCATGGGCTAAACCCCCTCATCAAAACATTATGGGTTTGATTCCCAGGGAGCAGACATACTTTCAAACTGTACAGCTCAGCAGTACAGTGCTCATCAAAACATTATGGGTTTGGGGGAGCTGTGGCGCAAGCGCCAGCAGCCCTATACCATAAATGGGTTGGAATACCCATGGGGACCCGGTTCGAGTCCGACTCACGGTCATTTCCCGATCCCTCTCCCGAATCTTTCTCCAGCTCATTTCCTGTCTCTCTCTACTATCCTGTCCGATTAAAGGCATAAAACCCGAAAAATAAATCTGTAAAAAAAAAAAAAAAACATTATGGGTTTGATTCCCAGGCAGCAGACATACTTTCAAACTGTACAGCTCAGCAGTACGGTAAGGGCTTTGTATGCAAGTCTATCTGCTAACTATGAAAATGAACTCATATATTCCTTCCTTGTTAATACTCTGTGATCGATTCTGGAGAGCTATTATTTAAACTCTGGAGACTAAAAGATGCTGCAGTGGCTGACCACATGTTTTTCA
>NC_137914.1:5124044-5134044 GCF_963457725.1 Sprattus sprattus
CCTCCTCACCTCCTCCCCTGCCCACCTCCTCCTCACCTCCTCCTCACCTCCTCCCCTGCCCGTCTCCTCCTCACCTCCTCCTCACCTCCTCCTCACCTCCTCCCCTGCCCGTCTCCTCCTCACCTCCTCTCCGTTCCCCTGCCCACCTCCTCCTCACCTCCTCCCCTGCCCACCTCCTCCTCACCTCCTCCTCACCTCCTCCCCTGCCCGTCTCCTCCTCACCTCCTCCTCACCTCCTCCTCACCTCCTCCCCTGCCCGTCTCCTCCTCACCTCCTCTCCGCTCCCCTGCCCACCTCCTCCTCACCTCCTCCTCACCTCCTCCCCTGCCCGTCTCCTCCTCACCTCCTCTCCGCTCCCCTGCCCACCTCCTCCTCACCTCCTCCTCACCTCCTCCCCTGCCCGTCTCCTCCTCACCTCCTCTCCGTTCCCCTGCCCACCTCCTCCTCACCTCCTCCCCTGCCCGTCTCCTCACCACCTCCTCACCTCCTCCTCACCTCCTCCCCTGCCCGTCTCCTCCTCACCTCCTCCTCACCTCCTCCTCACCTCCTCCCCTGCCCGTCTCCTCCTCACCTCCTCTCCGTTCCCCTGCCCACCTCCTCCTCACCTCCTCCCCTGCCCACCTCCTCCTCACCTCCTCCTCACCTCCTCCCCTGCCCGTCTCCTCCTCACCTCCTCCTCACCTCCTCCTCACCTCCTCCCCTGCCCGTCTCCTCCTCACCTCCTCTCCGCTCCCCTGCCCACCTCCTCCTCACCTCCTCCTCACCTCCTCCCCTGCCCGTCTCCTCCTCACCTCCTCTCCGTTCCCCTGCCCACCTCCTCCTCTCCTCCTCCCCTGCCCGTCTCCTCCTCACCTCCTCTCCGTTCCCCTGCCCACCTCCTCCTCACCTCCTCCCCTGCCCGTCTCCTCCTCATCTCCTCTCCGGGGGAGTCAGTGAGGATGGAGAGCACTGGGGCAGAAACCTCATCTAACCCCTCATTTTAAATGCAATCAATCAGGGGGAGAGAGAGACAGAAGGAGAGGAAGTGGATGACGGAGAGCTGAAAGAGACTGAGACAAAGAGATAGTAAGTGAGGCTAAGAGATACAGACATTAACAGATTGATAACAGTTGAGAGAGAGAGAGGAGGGGGGGGGGGGAGAAATAGAGACATAGAGAGAAAGAAAGACAGTTGGGGGTTTGGAGAGGATAATGGCAAAATGGCAGTACAGGGCATAGGGAGACAGGTGAAGAACAGGTAAAGAACAAGAGAGACAGAGAAAGAAGAAAAGAAAAAGAGAGAGAGAGAGAGTGTGTTTGAGAGGATTGTTGTATATGAATAAACTTGGCTTTCATTGCCACTCTGTGTACAGCAGAACTATTACACTGCGTACACACACACACAATTCAGTGTGCTTTACATAGATAAAAGCAAAATGAACATGAAAAATACATAATTAAAAGAATTAAAATGAAACAATAGCATATTATGTAATTAAAAAGAAAGTACAAAGTACTTCAAGTAGTAATTACAGTTTTTCACTATTGTTAAAAAGTATAAAGCGAAAATTCGGCACAATCTGCACAACCTTCACGTCATGTATCAATCGCTCGCCCCAAGTGGGAAATACTTAAGATTCCCTTATCTACATTAGAGTCCGATTTTCCTTGTGAACACACTGATGTCAATTACACATCACGTTGTTGTCAAAACAGTGTACACAAAGTTCTGTTGTTGCACACAATTTTCAAGTAAAATCTCAAAGCATCAACCTGCAAACCACAAATAGTCAAATCTCGAAACGTTCAGGTCTTTTGACCAATTTGCAGTGAGGACTGCACCATTAAAGTGTCTTGAGCCTCTGTTTTGTTGGATAAACTATTGAAAACTTTGAAAAGATCCACAACCAGAGAAGGAGAGGGGTAAGAGTGAGAGGAGGAAGAAGAGGAGGACAAGAAGGAGGAGGAGTAGGAGGTTGAAGAGTAGGAGGACAGAGAGAAGGAAGAGGAGGACAAGGAGGAGGAACAGAATGAGGACAAGGTGAAGAAGGAGGAGGAGGATCAGGAGAAAGAAGAAGGAGAATGGTCATCTCTAATGAGATTTGGGCCGCTGTGGTAGACCATGTTTTCATGGTTTTTCATTAGAACCTTCAGGATGGAGAACAAGTACGAAATCTGTTTGCCTTGTGTACTGTAATACTGCATATCAATATAATATACGTAGTGTGCTCACAGTATTTGTATTTTGCAGGACTGAAAGAGAACCACACTGTGGAGGAAGAAAACACACTTTCAATATTTTTTGAAAGCAAAGTAGCATTTTCCAGGAGATATAAAGGGTTTTGCATTTTCAGTTAGTTGCTTTGGAATTTGTGTTTAGAGTTTTGAGAACGAGGCATGCTTTCAAAAAATGTGTGTAAGCAATTGAGAAAAACTATAAGCATTTTGTATACAATTTTATGTCAATACAATCTGGTGGAACAGGAGACTAAAATTGTAAATATGGTTTGTGAGAACAACGGTATTGCTGTTTTATGTTTGACTATGAAAAATGTAGGCCTACACTGATACATTTTACAAAAGGAGAAAGGGCTCAATGAGTCATTGTCATTCATATGGTGTGTTTCGATGATTGTGTTTTCAATTTTGCACTTCTGTGTGCTGTAAATGCTTGGTAGTGTGCAGCTAATGCTTAGTTGTGTGTACTAAATGAATGTTTGTGTGTGTGTTTTGAAAATATGGCTGTGTGCACCAAATGAAAACAAGAGTTCCATTTTGTGAACAGTTAAGAGATTTGATAGCAAAGAGTCATCTTGCAAAGGGAGTGTCAGGTTTAGCATTTTGTGTGTGAGGTTTTCAATTTTCTGTGTGCAGTTTTGAGAAAGACGTTACTGTTTTGAAAAACGGGTTTTAGCAACAGTGAAAAACTGTAAAAGAGAGTAGCGTAATTAAAAGATAAGATAAAGACAGGTCGTATAATAACATGTACTGTACAGTAAGAATATGGTGTAAGTTTAGAGCTCAATTATAGGCACATGAAAAGAAAAATGTTTTGAACCTGACCTGAGTCCATGGATCTAAAAGGCCTACTTGGTTTATATTCTTTAATTTGTTGGTCTTTCTGGGCCATGAAACCAAGAATTCGGACGCTGTCTTTGGTTTTAAGAGCCTGAAAGTGTAGGTGTTTACTAATACTAATTCTCTCTCCTTTGCAGACAAAGGCAATAATCTTTGAATGTGGGCTCATCCAATTCTGTATTTGCTCTGATCATTGACCCAGTGAGTCTATTGGGCTGTAGTCATGTGGTGAGAGACAGATATTTCTGTGTATCATCTGTGTAGCTATGGGAATCAGGGTTGTTGTTCTGTGAATCATCTGCGTAACTATGGGAATCAGGGTTGTTGTTCTGTGCATCATCTGTGGAACTATGGGAATCAGGGTTGTTTTTCTGTGAATCATTTGCGTAACTATGGTAATCAGAGTTGTTGTTCTGTGTATCATCTGTGGAACTATGGGAATCAGGGTTGTTGTTCTGTCTATCCTCTGTGTAACTATGTGAATCAGGGTTGTTGTTCTGTGTATCATCTCCGAAACTATGGTAATTAGGGTTGTTGTTCAGTCGAATTTGGCCCAAAGGCAGCATGTCTTTGCAACTCTGTTAAATTCTTAACTGCCAATGGTGAAGTAAGTCCATTCTTCTAAATAAGTCCTGACCCAATTAAGGACTGACCCAGAAAGTCCTTCCCAATTTTCCAACCTGTCCAGCAGTATTCTGTGATCTACAGTGTCAAATGGAGCACTGACAGCTAGCAAAGCCCTAGCTGAAGTTTTACCTGAATCAGTATTCAGCCGTATTCAGCCGAGAGACAGAAGGAGAGAGGGAGGAAGAAAGAGAGAGAGATAGAGAGAGAGATAGAGAGGGAAGATGAAAGAAAGAGAGAGAGAGGGAGAGAGCACAAGAGAAATATAATGAGAGACAGGTAATGAGAGAAAGAGCAACAGAAAGAGAGAGAGAGAGAGAGTCAGGGCGTAATGGCTGTGCTGGTGAACCTGAGCACAGTGAGGTAGCAGAGGAACCCACAGCACATCCAAGTAAAGGCACGGGGAGGGGGGGAAGTCATTTCTCGGGGGACGACGGAGGGGGGGGGGGGGGGGAGTAATTTCTCGGCGGACGACTTCAATATAGTGTCCTCTCCTCTCCTGGACACCTGACACCTTGCAGAGGTGAAGGCGAGGTGGTGTTGGTTGGGCTGAGCTGAGCTGGCAGATCTGGTCCATGGGGCAGTGTGTGCGTGTGTGTGAGTGAGTGTGTGTGTGTGTGTGTGTGTGTGTGTGTGTGTGTGTGTGTGTGAGTGTGTGTGTGAGTGTGTCAGTATATGTATGTGTGTGTGAGAGTGTGTGAGTGTGTGTGTGTGTGTGTGTGTGTGTGTGTGCGGCGGTCAGCAGGGGGAGAGATGCGTGACAGATGACCCCTCCACAAACCCCACCCTACCTTACCCCTCTTGGAGGAGTGATGGGCATGGGCTCGCCAGAGTCCAGTCAGCAACTCCGAGTGCCCCCTGGACAGAGACGTGTGTGTGTGTGTGTGAGTGTGTGTGTGTGTGTGTGTGTGTGTGTGTGTGTGTGTGTGTGTGTGTGTGTGTGTGTGAGAGTGTGTGTGTGTGTGTGTGAGTGTGTGTGTGTGTGTGTGTGAGTGTGTGTGTGAGTGTGTGTGTGTGTGTGTGTGTGTGTGAGAGTGTGTGTGTGTGTGTGTGTGTGTGTGTGTGTGTGTGTGTGTGTGTGTGTGTGTGTGTGTGTGTGTGTGTGTGTGTGTGAGTGTGTGTGTTCGTGTGTGTGTGCCCCCTGGACAGAGACGCCCATCATAAACGCTTGTGACATGTTTTGGCTGCAGACCACCACTCTTGTGCCAGTTGGCATTTTCACTCAACTCAACTTTGCGCCGCGGTCAGACCTTTTTTCTCCGAAAGTACATTTACACTGCATTTTTATGCCGAGTCAGCACATCTATTTTATTATACCTCGGCCTTTATAAAATGATTAAGATCCCATTTCGAATAGGGGGCTGCAAAGCAATAATTAATTAAAACGTCACGTGTATTAGATATATGTATATGCTGTTCACGTGCATGTTCCTTTAAGACAGAGAGGATGCCATGCGTTTGATGCTTTATAGCACCAATGAAAAGAATAGGGCTCTCCTCCTTCATCAACACATCATAAATGTTTCTGTCATAAACACATCACTGGTGCTTGTTATGTGACTGCCCTTGGACTCTACTACTTCTGTGCCAGATGCCATTTTATCCCTAAACCAACCCTCGGACAAGAGTCTGACTTGCACACGAGTTTATTTCCGTCAGGGTGGAATTTTTAAAAAAAATGTAAAGATTTATTTGTGAGGCTTTTATGCCTTTAATCGGATAGGACAGTAGAGAGAGACAGGACGTGAGCTGGGTAAAGATCAGGAGAGGGATTGGGAAATGACCGCGAGTCGGAACTCGAACCGGGTCCCCATGGGTATTCCAACCCATTCATGGTACAGGGCTGCTGCTGTTTGCGCCACAGCTCCCCCCCCCCCCCCCAGGGTGGAATTTAAAGAGGGACGTGAATTGTAATCTGAAACTGTGCCCTAGGACATACGATACATGCTGTATGTACCTGCAATATATATGAAGAACGTAATCTGTGTGTTGTCTGAACTGAGTGGAAACCCATAGATATATTGTGGAAGAGAGCCCTGGGCTTCAGTTGTTTGTTTGTATTGTTGTATCTAAAATGCTTTTATAATTGTACACAGCACTTTAGTCTATTAGCTCACACTCCAGTAGCTCACACATCATTCTTAACCTGGGGCTTGCTTTGCAAACGTTCTATGTTCAAGCACTATCATCCTCGAGATCGAAATCATTTTATTCCTTCAATTTATCGATAAGCTATACCAGTGTTACAGCTACAGCCTCACTGGAACATCAAGGCAGGAATGAAATGCTGTCATCTGCTGATATTGTACACTATGTGCAGAGGGCAGGAAAAGATGTAGCAACAAAGAGTGTCTTTTGCCTTTTGTGGTCGGCTTAAAAATAACTGTAAGAAGCACTCCTGTACGTTGACTTTGTTGTGCCTTGCATTCAGGGAAGCTCTTTGTAAATGGAGCGTAAAGAAGTCTTTAATCATCATATCTCGGAAGCAGGCCTCTCTTCTCCTTGAACTGTCTGTGAAACACACCCAAACAAAGGAAGGAAGGCCATGCATTTGAAACACCGCTCGTAGTGTTTTGTTTCACTACTAGGAAAAAAACCAGAACAAAACAAAACAAAAACAGAACGTGGATATAAAAACTCCCCTTCTCTGCATACTGTATACAGCGCTTAAATAATACTGAACGCTTTTTTTTTTCGGGAAGTGTGCAATATTATTTAATTTCATGTAATTACTGCTAAGGTATGTGGAAAAGCATGACATTTCCTCCCATACTGTCTGATGGCACAGACATTGAATTGCTAGCCAAATCTAAATAATCTACTTGATTGATGGAGCCTGAGGTTCAGACAGAGAAACTGTCTGTAATCACCCACTTTTTTTTTCATTTACACACATAATAACGCACTATAACAGTCATTATTTTTTTCATCTGGCTCATAACTGGAATGGTATTCCCACATGCATATCAATCACATGAGGAGAAAAAAAAAACTATGACAACAGCATCTCATTGAAAAGTATGGTAGGAATGGAAAAATGATGGAAGCTCGGGCAAAAAGAAAATGAGTTTATTGGAAAGACGAGCCATCGTAATTTTGAAACATGACTGCATCTCTGCTAATATATGTTGTAATTTGAGAGATGTACGATCGTTGTCCTTTTGGTTTTGGGTCGACGCCCAAGTTATTGATCGCCTCTGATCTTAGTGAATTCAGCGGTGCCTACAGGAAAGCTGTGGGATCAAGCCTGGGTTTAGTTTCCAATATATAGGGACGCTGTGCTGTCAGCGTCTGGATGTATAGATGGCTTAGCCTTCTGGCATAGGCAGCTGGCACCACTGTTCGACGCCTGCGGTTATGACTACGAATCAGTCAGGCTAAAGGCATGAAGCTCTTCTGTTGGAAATGGCTTTAAAAGAGGTCCCAGGGCAAGTATGCAATATAAGGCGAAGTGCAAGAAAGGAAACAATTTGTCACCTTTTCGATGACATTACCCACAGAAAGACATAATGAAAGGCTTGACATTTGATTTTGCTGAAGTGAACTGGTGGTTGGGTTTTAAAAACCTGCCAGGGTGTTCTTGTGAGACTGGGGGTTTTCTGGAGTGAAGCTCGGTGTGAAGAGAGGGCCTGAGGCTATGTGTACCATCTAAAAACACAAGGCCCTTGGCACTTCCCTCACCTACCAGCCGAACCACCCACCAACACCCCCCCCCCCCCCCCTCCCAAACACACACACACACACGCACACACAGACACGCACACACACACACCAGTGACACTCAGTGGTAAACTCCCTTACAGATGATCTTCTTCCCTCCCTCCTCGTCTTTCACAGTTTGTGTTCATCAGTTTTTGGCTAAAATGGTGCTGTGCGTCACAGCCCCATGGGGTGTGTGTGTGAGTGAGTGCGTGTGTGGGTTGAGGGTGTGTTTGGGGGGTGGGGGGTGTAGGATGGGAATGACATAACCAGCAGAGCCATGTTTAATTCAGTGCAAAATGTCGACCGGTCATGTTTAATGCAGTGTCAACTGGCAGGTGTGCCAAACACGGAGCCGCGGGTTGGTGAGGGAATCATCAAGTCATTATCATCATCTTCTCTCTCTCCCTCCCCCTCTCTTTCGCCCTTTCTTCCTCTCTCTCTCTCTCTCTATCTCTATCTCTCTCTTCCTCTCTATCTCTCTCTCTCTCTTTCTTGCCCACACTAGGACCCAGATCGGTAGGAGCCGGGGGTTGGTGAGGGAATCATCAAGTCATTATCATCATCTTCTCTCTTTCCCTCCCCCTCTCTCTCTCACCCTTTCTTCCTCTCTCTCTCTCTCTCTCTCTCTTCCTCTCTCTCTCTCTCTCTCTCTCTTGCCCACACTAGGACCCACCTCGGGCTCATTGCGGGCGTCTAGACGCTAACGGTGAGTGGGAGTCTTTGATGGGGGGAGGGGGGGGGGGGGGGGGGGGGGCACAGGCTAGAGGATGGGGGTTTGGTGCCTGGCAGGTGGGCTGATCGCATCAGTGTCGGGAGAGAGAGAGCAAGAGAGAGTGAGAGAGAGAGAGAGTGAGAGATTAATTAGGTCTTTGAGTTCAGCGCTTGACATTTGGAGCTCTGAAGGCTTTGCTCGTGCACAGGCTGAAGTATTCAGAAAGTTGATGACCTGGGCCCAGTGGGGATCTTTAGCTTTGGTCGAGGCGTCAACAAAGGGAGGAACGCCACTCGCCCTGATCATGGAGGGCTTCCACATCCTCCTTACTACCTTACATGAGATCTCCTTGCCTACCTTCCCTGCTACCTTCCTTATTACCTTACATGAGATCTTCTTGCCTACCTTCCTTGCTACCTTACATGAGATCTCCTTGCCTACCTTCCTTGCTACCTTACATAAGATCTCCTTGCCTACCTTCTTTGCTACCTTACATGAAATCTCCTTGCCTACCTTCCTTGCTACCTTACATAAGATATCCATGCTACCTTACATGCTACCTTCCTTGCTACCTTACATGAGATCTCCTTGCCTACCTTCCTTGCTACGTTACATGAGGTATCCATGCTACCTTACATGCTACCTTTCTTGCTACCTTACATGAGATCTCCTTGCCTACCTTCCTTGCTACCTTACATGAGGTATCCATGCTACCTTACATGCTACCTTTCTTGCTACCTTACATGATATTTGTTTGAACTGAGTGACTGGTCGATCAGATCCAGGTGAAATAACAATTTGTCCAGTAGATCATGTGTTGCAAAAACACTGCAAATGTTTACAGCTAAAAGCCTCTCTTTGGGAGCAGGTAATACAACTCATTTTGGAGGTCAGAACCAAAATAATGCAATAAGATAGCTTAGTGGTTAACCACTGGGTCCTGTGTTGTCCAACTGCTGGACTGAAGCCTGGTCACATACAGATGTCCTCACCGTTCAGATTTAGTGTTTTGTTTCAACCAGGGGGACCAAGAGCTGTTAAAGAGCTGTTACAGATGCAAAGAGAAGTTAAATCATGTGGCCTACTAACATTCATATTATTCATCCGAAATGCAATGCTGCACACCACTTGCCGGCTTCATTGTTATTCATGCATTGTAGCCTATTTCACTGAAATGTTTGTCTGCCTGATTAAATAAAGTTCAGTGAAGTATGAATACAAAGCATTTGTTTTTCTGTTACACTCACATTGTACCTTACACAACATTTTAAAAAAATGCTCAGAGTACCTAAAAGCCATAAAAGTGAAATGGACACCACCAACACCTGTCCTGTGCAATCCGCTGAGGTCCGCCACAACAACAACAGACTCATTAAATTGTTATTTTACCTGAAATTCCTTAAATCGCCAGTAATTTAATTTACTCGCATCTACTCAGATGGTCACTACCCAGTTTCTTGAGCTTGAACAGGCATTGTGCATCTCGTTCTTTGGAAATGCTTTCATGGTCACCATTTAGCTATAGTGTTTAGACTCGAGCATGTCAGGGTCCTGATACATTTCAGAGTTTTCCTGCCCTTGAGCAGGCACATACTCTGGTCCTCAGATATTACCTTGCACATAACTATTTCTCAGTTTTTGAATATGGCAAGAGCATCACTAAACAAACCCTTACAATAGACGCAATTAATCCCTAGATGAAAATTATTATCAGCAAGCCAATGCAGATTACCCTCATTGCATCTCTGCAATTGAAGCCATGTGGGTTAAAGGGGAAGTTCGGGCCCATTGCTTCGGAGCCACTGCTGCCAGAGCGATTACCGTAGTGGGCTTCTAACAGTCTCTCTCTCCCCCACAGGTCGAGCATTATCATATAGAGGAAATCGCGCCATCAAAGCAATTGTAA
>NC_137914.1:5156544-5167529 GCF_963457725.1 Sprattus sprattus
TGAATATGACTATATTGAAAGTTTTGCTTATCTGTTCAAAACATGATTGCCTGCTCATGTTACATGTCATGTTCTACTTTACAGTTACATTTCTTTTATTTTTATCTTCCATCTTCAATTTAGTTTGCCTCACAGATTCAAACTTCTCAGCAGTTTTTTTAATTACAAAATGACTATTGGGACAGAATTCCATGGTAATAGGAAATATAAAGGAACATACTGCCTGATCTCTTCACCTAAGCCTTTAACTAGCTACGACTTTGCACTAAACACATCTCTATATATATATTTTGACCCTCTACACTGACATACACCATGTACCCCAATGCTACATAATGGGTATAAAACATACAGAAAAAAATCTATGGAAAATGCTTCCATGGCAACAGTAGGAACTGTATACAATTGGCACTCTGAACCTATAATATTCAAACTATTTGGTATGGAATACGTAGCCTCTTTCATGAATGGACAGGCAGAACGACAGCTCAGGGAGCTAATTAGCACAAAAAGTGCATTTTTTTGTTGATGATGCTCAGTCTTATAAAAACTTCTGCTTAAACCTGTGGTGTATCCAAACAAATTTTGTTTCATTCAAACATAAAAAGTTCCATCGATTTGAATGAGCAACGGTGACATTTTATTTGGTTTGCGTAATTTTCCCTCAGGATTAATAAAGTATCATCTATTTATCTATCAGAGCTTGTCTGCCGCAGCCGCGGTTATGTCCAACGCACCACAAATACTGCCAAGTCCTACAATGCACTGTCCCCGCATTGGTAGCATACGTGAATTTAGGGAGCGCTTGCCCCACTGTCCGGCCCTCGACTTAGACCCATTTTTTGTATTTCGGCCCTCTGTGTATTTGAGTTTGACACCCCTGATCTAGACAGTTAACTGACTACCATGCTCCATCTCTACTCATTTTTCTCAAAAGAGTCATGTGCTAATATCTGCAGTATTTGACCTGGAGGAGATCTTGATAAAGGTTTGATGTTCTTCTCTCTCTAGTGTATATCTATCTATATGTTTGGTATTCACATCTGACTTGCAGCTCAAACTTGCTAACTGTAGCAAACAACTTCACACAAATATCTCACATTGATTCTGTTCCCATAGGCCTACTCCCTCCTTGCACTGACCTCAAGGTGAAGCTCCTGTACCTGTAAGACACGTATAATGAACATGATTCACTCCAAAGGTTTGTGTGCTGGGTATTCCAAAATACATGCTTTTCCTACTAAACTTAGAGGTGAATCTGATTTCTACTTGACTATGACTGCTAAGATATGAAATAATCGACTTGAGCTCATAAATTCTACTTTATATTGCATCAAGCCTCTGCATGGTTAGTGCAACTCAGTTTTCGGCATTACAGTAACTGATATTCTCACCAGTTAAGTCATATAAAATAGTTAAAAGAAATGTCATTGTGTTCAAGTTGTTGCAACCTATACTTCCATAATAATTGATAAATAGCATAAATAGTCATTCTTTTATGCAACTAATTTGATTTCCTTCAATGTACAATATAGCCTGTGCACTGGAATTCAAATTGCAGCCTTTTAAGATAAGAGATAAGATAAGATAAACTTGTATTACTCCCGTTAGGGATATTCAGGTGTCATAGCAGCAGGACTATGAGGTGAATAAAAGGGATAACAGGAATGGGAATGGGAAACATACACATAAAACATATAAAAATACAAATAAAAACAGCCCAGTTTCCTCCGCATTTAAGAGATGCTTCCTGTCAGGGCTGTTACGACCCTGGCGGGTCTAGGCCCCGCCCTGTGATAGTGCCTGCCTGTTCTGTCTCTGTCTCTTCAGCAGGTGATTGTAAACAGGTGACCCCATGATTGGCTGGGCTACAAAAGCCCTGATCAGTTTGCAGTCAGGAGAGCGTTGGATGAGAGAGTTGGATGAGAGCTTTGGAGTGGTCGTTGGATTGGGTTATCGTTGGATTTGGGATAGAGATAGAGATTTGGATTGTCGTTGGTCGTTGGTTTTGGGATCGCAGTTGGGTTTGCTTTATCGTTGTTGTTTGTTTATATTACCATTTAACTGAATTCACATCACATCTTTTGTTTCTCTTCATAACACTGACATTCACCACACGTTTGCTATAATTATTAGATACTATATACATCTGCAACCATTAATAAATACTTATATTATATTATTATCATAAATTCTGCGTGGTCTCCCCTTTATGTTTCGTGTATTGAGCTGTGCACGTCACAGGGCTCAAGGGTCCTCCGAGTGTTGGGCCACGTGGCAGCAGAGAGTGTGTCATCTGAACCTCCTTCCTTCCTTCACAGGCGTCTCAGTATGCACCAGCGTTTCCCCTCTCCGCTCCCTCCAGTTTCTCAGGCGTCTCAGTATGCACCAGCGTTTCCCCTCTCCGCTCCCCTCCTTCTCAGGCGTCTCAGTATGCACCAGCGTTTCCCCTCTCCGCTCCCCTCCTCCCTTCACAGGCGTCTCAGTATGCACCAGCGTTTCCCCTCTCCACTCCCTCCAGTTTCTCAGCCTATCCAACAAAAGGAGCTTCCTCACCCTGCCTCGTTTCAGGAGCGAAGCGGAAAACTTTTCGTAGTATGGCCAAGGGGTCCCGCGGTGCCACTCTCCTACCCTCCTTCCCACGATCCCTCCTTCCCACGATCCCTCCCTCTCCACCCTCTCCTCCCTTCCTCCTCTCCCTCCCTCTCTGCCCTCTCCTCCCTTCCTCCCTTCCTCCTCTCCCTCCCTCTCTGCCCTGTCCTCCCTTCCTCCCCTCCTCCCCTCCTTCTCACGATCCCTCCCTCTCCACCCTCTCCTCCCTTCCTCCTCTCCCTCCCTCTCTGCCCTCTCCTCCCTTCCTCCACTCCTTCTTACGACCCCTCCCTCTCTGCCCTCTCCTACCCAAGGCCCTCCCGTCTGCTCACAGCTCATTACCCGGCCGCTGGAGCAATCCTCACTGCTGACACCCCCTCCTCTGACACCCGCAGGGTTCCCCACTACACACATTTCAATGGAATGTATCACAGATTCCACATTCTTGTTTCACTCTGTGTCATCTGAGGGATTTTCTTTTTTTTTCCTTGAAATTAAAATGGGGGATGGGTTGCCAGGTGGAGAATAGGAGCATTCAATGGGAGCAGCTCCTATCTGAGCTATGAGACTGTGAAACTAGAATCGGGCAGAGTTGGCGAAGTCTATGTCTACCTGTGAAACTGCCATTATCGTCCATTAAAATGCTTCAGAAAATATCACTAAAACCAGTGGTGTAGTGGTCCCTAGAAAAGTGGGTATACTCTTAATTTTTTTAAGCAGCCCATACAGCACAGGATAAACGTCCTGTTTTGAGAAGTTGGTATACTCAATGCTGACTAAAAAAATAAGTGGGTTTACTCTGTATACCTGCGTAAACCCTGGACTACACCACTGACTACAACCACTACTACAACTTCTGCAAAAAGTTATGATTAAAAATCACAAGCTTTATTGCAGAGTAACTTCCATACTTCCAATAAATGGAGCTCAGAGCCCTCTACCAGTAGGAAATATTTTAGTATGCATCATTGAAAGGGCATACATATTTAAGTATGCATGTTTTTATTGAAAGGGCATAAGTAAACAGTGACAAAAGTAGAGATGAATTTTCATCCAAAGTATTCTGGTCAGTGTGTTGTTTGCGACTACTGTGTCACTGTGACCACAGGGCGAGCTCCCCCCCCCCCCCCCCATCTGTGTATTCTCATGGGGTGCTGTGTGCACACCTAGTTTCAGCACGCCACGAGGCATTTTATCGACTGTCCTGCACCTGTGAATAAATCTGTTTCTGCTGTTTATTTTATACTCTTGTTGGCTCCAGGCTATATCTTTTTATTTTTTTTGCAGAAGCCTGCTAAGCCCAACCCTGAAGATTTTAATGAATAATTGTGTTGAGAATTGTGGAAATGAATAATGAAGTTCTTTTCCTCTGGTAAATCTTTTCATAATCTCGCCAAGGACTGATTGTCATTTCTCCTTGTTCATCTTCATCTAGGCCTCTTAGTTTACTTCGATATAGAAACTTTCGATAGAGATAATTTCCCACCACTGTTAATGACTTAGAAATATAATAATCAAGTGCCTTGTATTATTAATTACCTGAATCATGTACTTATGTAAGCAGGAACATGGCTTTTTGTTCTTTCTGCGCGTTTGTAACTTAGATTATTAGGTGTCACTTAGTCTGCATATGTACTGTACAAGAGCATGTTTTGACCAGAGGTGATAAGCTTCTTCCGACCTTGTGCAAAACTGCCATCCTTGCAATATAGGGACCTCGGACATCATCAGAGATCCACCACGTGGTTATCCCTGCTGAACGCTAAACTTCTGTCTATATACACCTTGTACGATGTGTTTATCAGGGCTTCACTTTCAGCCTTGTGCTGGGAGTGAGCCCGATTGCAAATGTTGTTGTTTGTCTAATAAATATGCAGCTCCAGAATCCTATGCAGCTCCTGAGGTAACTAGGGTGAATTTTCACCTAACAACTTAAGAACTTTATACTCGTTTTCCTTTTTCAGTTATATAGGTAAACAGACAGAGGTCTATCTCGGGAGGGTATAGTGGCGAAAACAAACTGTTTACTTTGACGCAGATACTTGCCCTATGGGTCTACATTGTATAACCGTTTTGTAGTGGCTGGTTACAGCGTTCAATCTCAACACTGGACTGATTTCGATCATTTAATGTCCTTAGTAAAAGCTTGGACCCAAAAAGATCCAAAAATGGGGCCTAGGTTGAAAAATCCAAAAGGTTTTTTCTTGAATAATTGTTGAGAATGAAGAACTAACTTATCACGCATGTAAAAAAGACTCTGTGGTGAGAAGATCCAATAACAGGTTGTTGGTGTACTTGTTTCTCTCAAAGCAATTTGCCAGTGCCAGCTGTTTATAGTTGTTAACAGTTTTGTTAATGCTTCACTCAAGATGAATGAGTATTAATTATTAAAATATGTATGACAAGTGAGATTCTCACTTGTTGGTGGGTGTTTTTAGGTAGGCAGGGAGCTTGTCAATCTTGTCAAACTAACGCAGTTAAAACTGTGACAACAGCAAACTTCCTTCTCAAACCACTCAACTATGCCACCATGTTTGCAACTGATTGTCAGAACTACACATTGAAGAACCACCAAGCGTGCCGAACTATGGTTGTAACAACGGCAGTTGCCATGGTGGTTAGACAGCGAAACATTTGAGAAACTCGCCTCAAGAAAAGAAAGATGTTGTGCTTTGTGAGTTGGAGACTGTGTTACTTGGACTGATTGTAGGCCAGTCACAGAACACTCACCAGCGGCCTGCTTCACTTTTATCGACTGAGTGTGTCAGATTATATAATTTTATTTTCTTGTTCGAAAACGTGTCTGCCATCATAAAACCAGGCGTGCAGTTTGTTGCTGTCAATCAAAATCTCAGCCCATTAGCACATTGCCATGCCGAACACATGCTCTGCTCAGGCTTACATTTTTAAAAATTAAAAAAATAAATCTCGCTGGATTCACTCTAACCACTACAGTTAGGTTGTCAGTAGTTCAAGCTCGTGATGGTCTTTGAACACTGTAGCCCAGATCCAACACAGGGAGGAGAAGCAGTCTGACTGATGAATAATGTGATCTCCCCCCCATCAATGAGAGGACGAGGCTGACTTCCTTTGGCTGACTGGGTCTGTTGTATCTTGTCCCATTAGTGTTAAGGTTCTGGTGACAAACTAGACAGGCTGCAGTTGTGATCTGTGAAGTAATGGTGAGGGGCAGAGTGGGGGCTGTGTAGCTCAATGTCAGTCTAATTCAATGTGCGTATCAAATTGCAGTTATTTAAAGCTCGTCAGCACTTATTTTTGCTAGTATTTTAATGAAGTCTAAGTTTAACTGCAAGGCTGTGGTTTAGCATGTGACAACACATTTTTTGCATTGCATTCCCTTGTCAATGTCTAACTTGAAGGCCAATTAGCATAACAGAACACCAACAATAGAACGGAGGACTGTAAAGAATGTTAACCATGTCATGGCATTACTTGAATGTCAGTGACGCCATTCATTCCCTCAAACTACTAAACTACATTTTGAAATGCATTTAATTTTTTGGGCAAATGCCCTCCGAGGCTTAGCCAGCTCCTTTGTTGGGTCGGCATATTTGTTTTCATGGTGTCTGAAAATGTAGATAAGAAAATATTTGCAGTGTGACTTTAAAAAAAAATTGCATTTTTTTATCCAAGGACTCTTGATGGGCCGACGGCAGTCTGTTTCCCAACTCAAGTTAATAATTCATAGGCTGCCTCCTGTCTAATGTGGAAGGTGTGTGTGGAGAGGCTCACCCACGGTACAAGCTACGCTCCGCAGCCCCGACAGACATCCCTTTGACAGATGTGCTAAAAGTCTTAATCTAATTCATGCATCAGAGAAACACTCATTTTACAGAAATCTAAATATAAGTACACTGTATCCATTGTCTCATTATCCTTTGAAACAGGGTCGTGTTCCTTTGGGTCTTCAGCTTTAGAGACCTGGTGAGGCCCCCATACCTGGCCAAGTCTTTGGACAACCAGAAGAGGATTGTGGTCCACAGGGAACTAAAGATGGCACAGAGACACAATGAAAGTATCAGGAATGGATGAGTCACCTCTTCCTATCCCCCTAACTCTTTCAGGAGTACAGTCAGTCCAGTGATACCCAGTCAGTCCAGTGATACCCAGTCAGTCCAGTGATACCCAGTCAGTCCAGTCTACCCAGTCAGTTCAGTCTACCTAGTCAGCCCAGTAAGCCCAGTCTACCTGCCCAGTCATCCCAGTCAGTCCATTCTACCTGCCCAGTCTACCTGCCCAGTCTACCTGCCCAGTCATCCCAGTCAGTCCAGTCAGCCCAGTCAGTTCAGTCTACCTAGTCAGCCCAGTAAGCCCAGTCTACCTGCCCAGTCATCCCAGTCAGTCCAGTCAGTCCATTCTACCTGCCCAGTCTACCTGCCCAGTCTACCTGCCCAGTCTACCTGCTAAGTCAGCCCAGTCAGTCCAGTCTACCTGCCCAGTCTACCTACCCAGTCAGTCCAGTCTACCTGCCCAGTCAGCACAGTCAGCCCAGTCTACCTACCCAGTCTACCTGCCCAGTCTACCTGCCCAGTCTACCCAGTCAGCCCAGTCTACCTGCCCAGTCTACCTGCCCAGTCTACCTGCCCAGTCTACCTGCCCAAAACATTCAATCAACTGGCAGAAGACGGTGCAGACCTCCAGCAGTGCCTCCAGCACAGTAACGTCTCTATTCCTGTTGAGTACAAAGACACATCTCAAACACTCCATTACATTCTGGTCTATTGATGTAGTCAATTGGCCATCTCAGTCAGTATAAGCAAACACAACTCAGGACCAGAGGATTATGCCTTCTGTCTGGGGTAATGTACCTGAGAACACAGAGCCAGGGTGATGGACACTCTGTGGGACCTCAGTACTACAGTATGCATGCAGGACTGACTCACAGTTCTGACGCTCTGGCACACAAAAAGCAATTAGCCACAGATGACAGGGCATCCATCATTCAGTTGGATTTAGTTTTCTGTAGTCACGAGATAGCCATGTGTCCAGTGCTGTGTGCGGCTGACGAGGCAGAGCAGATGTGAGGGGGCGAGAGAGGAAGAGAGAGCGAGAGAGAGAGAGAGAGAGGAAGATAAATAGAGAGGAAGAGAGAGGAAGAGAGATAGAGATAGAGAGAGAGAGAGGAAGATGAATAGAGAGGAAGAGAGAGGAAGAGAGCTAGAGAGAGAGAGAGAGAAAGAGAGAGGAAGAGAGAGGAAGAGAGTGAGGGTTCATGGCTCAAGTCAGGCGGCGTCTAGCTGCACGTTGAGCAAGAGACTTAACCCCCGACTCCGCCCACAGGCAGGAATAAAACGCAATGTATAAATGCGCTCTTTCTCTTATTCCTTCATCTCACAGGCTGGGCATTCTTTGAAGCCCATTGTGTTTCAGTCATATGCCTGCACACGTTAGTACTGCTCGCCTGACCATTATCCCAACAGGACTCAAACACTGTGTGTCAGTCATATGCCTGCACATGTTGGTACTGCTCACCTGAACATTATCCCAACATGACTCAAACACTGTGTGTCAGTCATATGCCTGCACATGTTGGTACGCCTCACCTGAACATTATCCCAACAGGACTCAATCTCGTATTACATTGTTCAACAGAAAAGCCAACTGTGTGCTTAGAAAAGGCACGTGCGCGTTGCTGAAGAAAGCTGTCGTAGTTCTTAGTTCTGACAGTTCTTTGCGGACACTAGGGGGGTTCTAGTTTGAAAGTGAAAATGACTGGTAGAGACGGCAGCGCCCTGCTGCACAAAAAAAGAGAGCGAGGTAAAGGTGTGGTCAGAGGCACGAAGTGGGCGGAGCCAGGCCAAAGTAAATTAGTGGAAGGTTTGGTTAATGCCGGGCTAATAGCATTATTGAGCAATCCCTTTAAACTGAATGTGCCAGGTGAGATTAAAGTGTAAGATACGGACGGTCTGCAATCCGCTGTAAGAAGAGACATTTTGAGAGAAAAGCGCCTGTGTGTGGCGGTGCTTCTCTTCTTCTGCCTTAGCCTAATTAGGTTACATGATCTGAATAGAAATAAGAAGAGTCTATTGTGTATCTACATCATGGATGACATTTGTTTACTGCTGACTGCATTTGATTAAAATTAGACAAATTAGACCTAAGCACACACACACACACACACACACACGCACACGCACACGCTCACGCTCACGCACACGCACACACACACACACACACACACACACACACACACACACACACACACACACACATTCACACACACACACACACACCTCACCCCAGGTTTAACCTTTGCCAGCATGCCAGGATATGTATTCATTTGAGGATGGATGAATTGCTTAAATAGATTAATTGCTTACATAATAAACCCACAACACAGGTTTGTTTCTGCTTCCTTGTCAGAGCAGAAATATGTATTCATAATGTGTGATTATGATAACGCACCACACTGCCAATAAGGTGAAGCTTTTTGTCTGATAGATAAATTAGAATTGGGCAGAGATGGTTTGTGATTGGTGCATGCAAATGTTCCCTGACAGAAAAGAGAAGAATATCTCACCACGCCTATATCCAAAATGAACACCTGGAATTTTTCATTCATTGCTGGAGTTTCAAGACAACCGGTCTGGGTGGAACAAGGTGTTTTTGAAGAGTCCACAACGCCAATTTAGGGCCCCATATATTAACCCAGCTGGGTGCTAGTGCACTTAAAGGCACCCAGTGCAACTTTCGAGGCTTAAAAATAAACATTCAATTTCTAGTCTTTTTTACACGTAGAAAGTTTCAATAACGCCATACCATTACATATCGACATTCAAGGAGCAAAGATGAGACGTCTTTGTGTGGTGAGAACTGATAGAAAATCATAAACAACAACAATCGCCGCCATTTTCCCAAAAAATCTTTATTTATTGGTGCCACCAATAAATAAAGCAGGATTCCAGTCAATGGAAAAATGGCCTCTCCCCACCGGCGATTGTTGTTGTGTACATCAGTTCTCAACACACAACAACGTCTCATATTTGCTCCTTGAATGTCGATATGTAATGGTATGGAGTTATTGAAACTTACTACGTGTAAAAAAGACTAGAAATTGAATGTTTATTTTTCGAGTCTCAAGCCTATAAAGTTGCACTGGGTGCCTTTAAGAATCCTCTAGTTGAGCAGCGCTGGACAGGTACACAGTAAAATGTTATTTTGTTAGATGCATTTTCAATCCCATTCACATCCAGTATTGTTCCCTAAGCCGTGTGTGAAATAGAGTCTGACATTTTGGATAGATTCAGACTGAACCCTCCGCTGCAGACACATAAAATGTCACCCGAGACAGACAGAGAAAGAGAAGAAGATCAGCCTGAAAGAAACAGATAGATAGACATTCTGTGTGTGTGTGTGTGTGTGTGTGTGTGTGTGTGTGTGTGTGTGTGTGTACGGGTGACAGAGCAGCACAAAGAGCGAGGGAGAAAAAAAAGAGAAAGTTTTAAAAGAGAGTTATAGGGCATAGACTATAAAAAAACTAAGAGAGTGAGAGCGAGAGAGAGAGAGAGTGAGTGAAATAGTCAAAGCAAAGAAAGCTCAGTTTACTTCATCACTCATTCATTGGGTGGCATTTACAGCCGGAGCATCTTCACCTTCCTCTTCATCACCCTTCACTTGTCCTTAGGAAACACAGATAGGCCTCTGCAGACAGCTGGACCCTGTTTGCCATTGGACGAGCAGTGAATTTAGCTGTTTGCCATTGGACGAGCAGTGAATTATGCTGTTTGCCATTGGACGAGCAATGAATAAATATGTTTGCCATTGGTAGAGCAGTGAATTAAGGTGTTTGCCATTGGACGAGCAATGAATAAAGCTGTTTGCCATTGGATGAGCAATGAATAAAACTGTTTGCCATTGGACGAGCAGTGAATTAAGCTGTTTGCCAGTGGACGAGCAATGAATAAAGCTGTTTGCCATTGGACGAGCAGTGAATGAAGCTGTTTGCCATTGGACGAGCAGTGAATTAAGCTGTTTGCCATTGGACGAGCAGTGAATGAAGCTGTGTGCCATTGGACGAGCAGTGAATTAAGCTGTTTTCCATTGGTAGAGCAGTTAATGAAGCTGTTTGCCATTGGACGAGCAGTGAATGAAGCTGTTTGCCATTGGACAAGCAGTGAATGAAGCTGTGGCTCAAGGTAACCCATGGCCTTTGTGGTCTTTCATGATAACAGCTCTTTCCAGAAAGGTTTAATCTAATACATGATCGTGCAGGATAATATTACTATGCTTTTGGTTTAAGTCACTTATGCTTGCATACAGAGTGCTTGATGGTTCTGCTCCCACCTTCCTAAATGCTATTGTAATGGCAAATGTTACACCCAGGATGCTGCGCTCTAGTGATTGTCGTTTGGCACTGCCATCTGTGCAAGTAC
>NC_137914.1:5167729-5206227 GCF_963457725.1 Sprattus sprattus
ACGGCAGTCCAGACTAATCTCATTTGTAGTTCCACATTGGTGGAATGAACTGCCGAGCACTCCGAGAGCAGGGGTGTCCCTCTCTACCTTTAAGAAGCTTTTGAAGACGCAACTCTTCAGAGAGCACCTCCCGTCCTAACTGGCACTTCGACTCGTGCTTAACTTGCAATTACAGCACTTCTTTTTCTTTTTTTCTTTTGTATTTAGTTTTTTATATTTCTTATGTAAAGTAGTATTTATTGTCACACCAGGTTCTATTGCTCGTAGCTTGACTGTTCTCTCTCCCTTGTGCTTTGGACAAAAGTGTCTGCTAAATGACTAAATGTAAATGGTTAGAAGCTGTGCAAAGGGAAAATAAAGAAACTCAACTTGTATAAACATAAGTAAGAAAGTCAGAAAAAAACCTGATGATTTAAGCAGTTGGGCGTGTTTTATCTAAAGAAAACTTTTAAATGGTATACGTCAGCAAAGTTTTATGATGAGATACCAAAGCTTTGCTTAGTCATGGCAGACACAATGTGCAGCATCATGGATCGTGTTGTATTTTTACTTCTACTATATATAATTCAGAGAGAGGATTATAATGGATTTTGGTGCTGTCGTTCTGATGTCGGAGTTTGGGCCAAGAATAGCAGAGATAAAATAATCTGAATAGAACAACAGGAGACTAAAAGAAGAGAGCAATGTAATCTGCTTGTCATCGCTCTGCCTCTCCCTCCTTCTTTCAGTCTCACCCTGTCTGTCTGTTCATCTCTCCCTCTCTCTGTGACACTCTCCATCTTTCGTTCTTTCTCTATGTCTGTCTCTCCTCCATCCCTCTCTCTCTCTCACCCTCTGTTTGTCTGTCTGTCTCTTCTCCTTCCCTCCCTCTCTCACTCTTTTCCTCCCTCTCTTACTCTCCCTCTGTGTTTGTCTGTCTGTCTCTCCTCCCTCCCTCCCTCTCCCACTCTCTCTCTCCCTCCCTCTCCCACTCTCTCTTTCCCTCTCTCTTTCTCTCCCTCTGTGTCTGTCTACATGTCTGTCTCTCCTCCCTTCCTCTTTCCCTCTGTGTCGGTCTGTCTGTATGTATGCCTGTCTCTCCTCCCTCCCCCTCTCTCTCCCTCCCTCCCTCCCTCCCTCTCTCTATCTCTCTCCCTCTCTCTCTCTCTCTCTCTCTCCCACTTTCTCTTAAGAGCCCATTGTTGCAAAGCTCTCTTGGGGCTTGACCCTGGCTAGTCTGGAACACAGAGACTAGACAGCCAGTAACAAATGAATAAAAACCTTTCCCAGTTCCCCCTCACTCATAATATGCGAAAGCCGCTCAGCAACAATAGCCGAGATCATATAAAATGCAGGAGAAGAAGATGAAGAAGACCAGCAAGAACACAACACTCTATTTTTGGCCCCGTGAACAGTTTGTCCTATATTTGAGTCTGCAGTTATTACGGGTGCCGTTATAGTGTTTCGCAGTTCATCTTTCATCTCCCTACACCATCGCAACGACACAGTGCGATGAAGAAGAACACATGAAAGACACGCGCACATGTGATCGTTCCCAGGGGATCGGACTTCCTCAGTGAGAAAAAATTGAAAGTGAGCAAAAGAGAGAGAGAGAGAGAGAGAGAGAGAGAGAGAAAAAACAAAAACTTAACTTAACGAGACTTCATCATGCATGCAGCTGTGGGATGATACACAGGAATCCTTGAATGGCATGCTGCGGATTTATAAATAGCGCTTATGAAAAATTCATGCGCTTATTCGGAGCACCATCTGCCTAATGCATTGTGGGTCAGAATGCAGTGGTAGATGTTCTATGGACAGAACTCAAGGTGTGGTGGTGGTGCATGTGTGTGTGTATGCATGTGCGTGTGTGTGTGTGTGTTTGGTGGATATGTGTTTGTTTGTGGGGTGGATATCTCTCTGTGCGTGTGTGAGGAGCGCATGGCACACGTGCTAAGTGCCTCTGTGTTCATCACAAGCAGGAGGGTCTGATACGTAAGGTTTGTTTTGTTGTCTTGCAAAATGTTTGTTTTGGGTTTTTACTGATCCCCCCTTATATCCAGAGATGCTTAAAGATATACAACAAGCATCTGGTACAGACCATCAAGATGCACAGAAGGACTAGAACTACTCAGAAACATTTCTTCTTCCTCATTTCTTTCATGTCATGTTTTTCAGAACTACATTAATGCTATATGCATAGAAAACTGATTTATTTTCAGGACAGTAAAAAAGGCACATTTGACTTGGGAGTTCATGCTCTGCCAGGGTTTCAAAAGATCTTTATGTAACCTACAGTTGTGTGCTCCACATCATTATTCATTTAATAAACCATTATACAGGCCTCCATTTTGTTCAACGTTAAACCAAGCTGTCTAAACCAAGATTATATAAGGATGTAGAGAGGATAATAGGGCACTGAATGAAAGTATAATCAACAATTTAACTTTATTTATTTTTGCATTGAAGGGAAAAAGGAGATGGATATCCCTAGATGTGTTATGTGTTATGTCTTATGCACCAACCACACCAAGTCAATTTCCTGTATGTGTGAATATACTTGGCCATTAAAAGAATTCTGATTCTGATTCTAGATGCAAACAGATGCCTGCAATTTTATATGCACCAACCTCACCAAGTCAATTTCCTGTATGTGTGAATATTCTTGGCCATTAAAAGAATTCTGATTCTGATTCTAGATGCAAACAGATGCCTGCAATTTTATATGCACCAACCTCACCAAGTCAATTTCCTGTATGTGTGAATATTCTTGGCCATTAAAAGAATTCTGATTCTGATTCTAGATGCAAACAGATGGCTGCAATTTTATATCTCTCTCTTTTATAGGAAGAACGCAGGCCAGAGGGGTGAGTCCTTCTGTCTGTGAGAAGAGGCAAAGAGATGGAGAGAGAAGGTAGGAAGAGGGTGCTACAGAACTGAAAGAATGGTTCCTTAGATTGTTCTTATGAAGTGCCCTTGAGCAAGGCACCTTACCCCGATCGCTGCTCCCCGGGCGCCGCCAAAGGCAGCTCACTGCTCCGGGTTAGTGTGTTACCTCACTTCACTGTGTGTGTTCACTGGGTGCTGTGTGTGTCACTACCCTGGATGGGTCAAATGCAGAGATGGAATTCAGTGTGTGTGTGTGTCTACACCACCCCTGCCATAGAGTCACTTTCACTTTTCACCCCAAAAAATAACAGCGCTTTTAAGAGGTCCGCTTGATAACCATGGGTCTGTCAGAGTTTGTGTACCCATATGGAGTTCACTCTACTACAGGTTCCTCAACCGTGGAGTCGACCGTGGAAACGACCTCAGAGCAGTCCCAAGTATAGTTGTCCCAAACTCATCCTTTATTTATAGACACTTATTTGCATTCTGTTAGATACTGGAGACCCACGTGAGTCATACACACAGTTTAACATACCTTTGCAGAGCTTTCACTTGGGTTGCACTTCACAAACAATGAACCACATCTATGCTCCAGTCCTCTGTCACTGTCCTTCTCTATATCCAATTATATGAGGCAGCAACTATTTCTGCAGATGTATAGGTGAGATGTGTCACATGGTGGCACATGTCTGTCTCAGGGAAATCCCCATAGTCCTGATAATAAACGGCTTGTGGTAAATATAAGAGAGAGCCAATGTGCACTAAAATGTATGTTCTCAGGGACTTAAAAAAACAGCCTCTCTGTCCAAACGTACATACAGTAAAAAATTAAATGTATCTCAACTAAGCACATTAATCTGTAAACCACAAAGATTACTCGAAAAATGTGGGATTTGTGGACTCTTCTTAATCCAGTTAACTCTTAAATCTGTCACTTTGGTTGAAGTGAATCCAAGGACAGAGAGAGAGAGAGAGAGAGAGAGAGAGAGAGAGAGAGAAAGGGAAGAGGTGTGGGGGCTTTGGCACTGAATAGCCAGGTGTGAGTGGGGCCTAAGTGAGTGACCACTTCTCCTCTCTGCTACCAAGTCTGAAGTGACTGAGAGAGGAACTGAGAAGGAGAAAGAGAGAGAGAGAGAGAGAGAGAGATAGAGAGATAGAGAGATAGAGAGATAGAGAGAGATAGAGAGATAGAGAGAGGCAAAAGAACAAAGTAATGCACTTCTGTTCGAGTGGAATGAAGGGAGGATAAATTGCCGAGCCAGACGGAGAGAGTGAGAGCCGAACGGATTGGAATGATGAAGTGATGACAGAAGATAATAAGAGTGAGAAAGACCGTTATGAAGATAAAAGCAGAGGTGCTACCCATCACGGAAGAGGTGGGGGTGGGGGTGGGGGTGGGCGTTGGAGACGGAGGAGTTGGAGAGAAAAAGAAGAAAGATGAAGAAGAGTGATAATAAAAGATGAGAGAGAGGAAGAGTGTGTGAGTCAGTGTGTGTGTGTGTGTGTGTGTGTGTGTGTGTGTGTGTGTGTGTGTGTGTGTGTGTGTGTGTGCGCGCGCTTGTCTTGAGAGCCCCCAGGCTTACGTTATTCTCCTCCAGCAGCTGTGATGGGGTGTCTGGAGGCCTTGCTGTGACATCTGCACCACTTCAGCGCCGCCTGCATCATGTCTGCAGCCAGGCGCGTATCAGACGGGGGGGATGAGTACGATGCATCCCCCTCACTTCTATTGGAAGGCCATTCCATCCCCTCCACTTTTGTTCGTCAAATCCTCACAAAAATCAGCTTTTGTAATACAAAATAGTAAACGTTCCCCTGTTGTATGCAATTTAAAATGGTTGCTATGATTGCATCCCTTTGTATCAAATTATCACTCTGTAAATCCCAGCGCTACAATTGACGTTAGGTAGACTAAACAGCTTGCGCAGCCTGCAGAAAGCGCTGGCAGCGGTGCTCCCGAGACCCGACTGCCTGAGAGCTCAGCGCGGTGATCGCGGTCATTCAAGCAGTTTGCTGTGCCTAACTGTTTGTGCTGCATACAGACTTGACGCCTTCAATGAAAAGGTAGAATTGAATCACTGTTTTAGATCAGCATCATTCACTGCCTGTAATGAAGGCAACATTTTCAGGCATATTAAGCGATTAAAGCGATTCATTATTAATCATTAATAGATGCAAGGTTCATGGCTCTCTATTCAAGAGCTAGTTACCTCCTAGCATAAGATCCCATTCATTCTTCCGACTGGAACTAAGCCTACTTTAGTTTTAAAACTGTTCTCTTTTTTCGTGCAATATAGCCAATCAATAATGCCGAAAAGAAAAAGACAGGGGACTATAGACGGCTTTTTCAAGAAAAAACAAGTAAGTTGACTTCTCTCCCTCTGCAGACACTAACGTGCTTGCAAGTTGCAATAGGCTATCTGTTTCGAGTGCTACCGCGGTTGGGATGCACAGGTTTGACTAGGGCTACAGGTAGCCTTTACGGAGAGTAGAGATCCTCGTGCGATTCGTCATTTTCAAACCTTGAGAAAACGCACTTCAATCTACAAGGTTTATCACTCAAAATATACACAAAGTATGTGTCACAGCAATCAACTTAGGCCTACTGGTTTGTCACCGCAGAGATTCTCAAACTGACATCAGTCTGTGAGAAGCCCTGCAACAGTCACTGAATGAATGTGAATGCAAGTCTTATTTTTATAATGTTTTGTCGATTATGTCAATACTAAAACATCATAATTCAGATCTTTGTAGAACATAATATCTGAAAATGTGCCCAAACTAATTCTTGCACTGGCTTAACATGGCTATAGCCTACTACATGATATGCACACTGTATGGCTAAAGGTTTTTGTACAGTATATCCACTGTAGAATGCAATATTGACACATCTGTCATAGAGCAGTATCCTGTTACTTAGAATTATATCAGACACGTTTTATTTTCAGTTACTGTATAATCAGTAAGACCACACCATAAACACAGAAGCCCAACATTAGCCTATACATAGATCATAGATAGGTCTCAGCATGAAATGGAGAACATTTGAACTTGACCACTGGTTTGACAGCCTGCACTCTGTGTGTCACTACATAATAACATCACTACATACAAGTAACAAATGCTGTAGCCAAATGTCATTAGAGCTACAGTTATTGAACATTCATGCAACAGCCTCAAGTGGCTTTACAAATGTGTTTTGTCTCTGCTCATTACGACAAACTAATTGTTCTGCAATCATTTTCCTGTCCAACAGATCCAGCTTGTGCTTTTGAACATAACACACGGTTACACTGTTGAGACATGTTTGTGTCATTGTACTTCGCATCCATGTTTTCAGCCTTCAGAGGCTGCTGAAGCTCCTTTCAGCTTTATCACACAGTGTGTGTGTGTGTGTGTGTGTGTGCGCGTGTATCAAACAAACACACAATGAGTCATACACACACACACACACACTCACACACACACACACACACAGTGTATCTGCTCGCATTTCTTCCATTTTGTAGGCCTAGATGTATGTAAAAGTTCATATAATTGATCATCGCTATTTGGAATGATTATTTCTTCGCCTGTTCCAGAACACCCCCACTTTTGGAAAGCTTGATACGCCCCTGGCAGCAGCCCCTGGAGATGATTCTTCCCACTGTTAATGCAGAAAGCTTGTCAACAGATATGAGGTTTTTATTGTAGTGTGTGAATAGAAAGCCAAGAGACAGAGAAATAGGTTCCTCAATGCTTGAGAGTGAAAGCATCTGACAACAGATGTTTCTATTCTTGCTTTTACAGAGGTAGACTTTTGAAATTTCTGTTTTATATTTAATAGTAAACTGACCTGAAATCAAGTCATTAAATTGCCCAAAAAGATGACACAGCAGTGGTTAAGTGGCAGCATTGTTGTGTGTGTTTGTTGTGTGTTGTGTGTTGTGTGTTGTGTGAGTAACGCACAGCTGCCCTTAAAAGCCAGCAGGAGTTACACACAATACAGTTCGTTTTCATGGAGAACTGGCCCAATGAGCTTTAGTGTCGAGATGATAAATGCAAATATAAATATATAAAATAAATACATACCACATATTTGTGCAGTGGCACATGAACATTTTCGAGAGCTAAAATTGAGCAGCGCTATAGGCTGACCTGACGAGCTGTGTGAACCGCCCCATAGAGGAACACACCAAGCGTGCAAAAAGCGCAAATGATTATTTGTGCATGATAAAAGTCCCAGCAGCTCACTGTATAATGTAGTTTGGGGGTGCCGTTATGTGTTCGCAGTTCATCTTTCATCTCCCTACACCATCGCACTCACTGCTGTCCTTCTGCTTGCCCTCTCTCTCTCTCTCTCTCTCTCTCGCTCCCTCGTTCTCTCTCTGGTGCACTTTAAAAAAAGGGGGCTATGTGAAACGTCTAAAGACCCTTCGCCTTGTCATTATAGAATGGGGGCTCATTTAGTGTCTTTGGAACTCTAATGGGGTCCATTTCAGGACAAGCCAAAGGACAAGGTGTGGGACAGAAGGGGGAGTGGGGGTGGGGTGGGTGGTTGGGGCAGGGGCGATGTGGGTGTGGGGGTGGGGTGGGTGGTTGGGGCAGGGGCGATGTGGGGGTGGGGTGTGGTGGGTGGGTGGGGCGGGGGGGATGTGATGACATCATCAGCCTGATTAACATGATCTAATTTTGGAGGATTAGCACGGCGGGTTTAAAGTTCTGGCTAACTGGCTCAGATGTCAAAAGTGCAGTGCAAGTGCTGTGTGAAACTAACTCCAAGACCCACTGTAAAATAATGGGTTTGGATGCAGTTCAAACGTGATGTGATTGATCATCTACCAATGATGTACAGCAAATGTGCCCGATGACCAGCAGAGTTTTCGTCGCCGCGGTCACTGCTTCTGTCACGGCAGCCCCAGATTTAGCCATATTCTGTGCTAAACCTTCAGTTTCTGCCATTTCATTTCATTTCTCTGTTTATGTCTCTATTTTTTTTTCTATTTACTCTTTTTTTCCCCCCTCTTTGCCCTCTCCCACCCCACCCTCTCTCTCGCGCACGCTCTCTCTCTTTCTCTCTGTCTCTCTCTGTCCCAACAGTCCTCTCTGTATCTCTCTCTCTCTCTGTCTCTGTCTCTGCCCCAACAGTCCTCTCTGTATCTCTCTCGGCCACTGGACAAGTGAAAGTGTGGGCAGAAATGTCACTGCTGGCAGGTCAAAGGGGCTTTCGCAGTCATTAAACAGTGCGTGTAATCGCTCCAGAGTCTATCTCCGCGCTCTCAGGAGGCACGGGTCAGCTGGACCTGTCGGGAGGGATGTTGCGGCGGAGGTGCTGATGTCTCAGCGGCTCGCCTCCCGCCCCCCTCTGGCCATTTGTGCTGTTGTTGGTGTGGTGTGGTGTGGTGTTGTGCGGTGATGCGGCGCTGGACAGTAGGAGATTGGTCTTGACACGCACTAAAGAGGATGAATACTCGCCGCCGTCCTGGCTGTCCTCATGAGTCAATGTGCTAAAGGAGGGGGGAGAATGCAAGCTAGCCTTCCCAGGCCTCTCACCACCGGCGACAACCCTTCCCCAAACACACACACACATATTCACCCCACACATACACACACACACACACACATATTCACCCCACACATACACACACATATATCCACCCTACACCCACATACACATATCCACCACACACACGCATAAACATTACCCATACACATACACACGCACACACACATATCCACCCTACACCCACATATACATATCCACCACACACACGCATACACAGTACTCATACACATACACACGCACACACACATATCCACCCCACAAACACACACATATCCACCGCACACACACACATACACGCGCACACACATGGATACACACACACGGATGCACTGAACAACTGTTCCTTGAAGGCCACTGAAGCCTGAATTACAACAAAAATAGAAGTAGCCTCTTCTTTTTCTCTTTCTATCTTTCTATCTATCATTTTTTCCTCTCTCTCTCTCTCTCTCTCTTTCGCTCCTTGTCTTGCTCCTTCAACTGATCTCCCTCCCTCTCATTTACAACCATTTTCATGTTCTTCACTGGTTGTTTTTGCCTTTTTCTAGCACCATTGCTCTCTATCCTTTCTTTCCTTTCCTCCTTCTTCTTTGTGCTGGGCTGTTTTTTTTCTCCTCTCTGTGATGTTCCATTGTTCTAGAACGTGCCGAGCGGGAAAGACTCCATACTGCCAGAGGTGACTGTTCTAATATGAACACTCAGAGATCCATTAAGGCTGGGGGCATTGTTCCGTCAGCAGGGGGAAAGACAATGTACGCGCTGGAGGCCTAATTAATTGCATTGTACCTCACCATGCAATCACAAACCTCTCTTGGCACCTGACATGTAAGCTGCTGTGTGTGATGTGTGTGTGTGTGTCTGTGTGTGTTTGTGTGTGTCTGACTGCGTCTGTGCATGTGCAAACATGTGTCTCTGAATATGTTTGTGTGTGTGTGTGTGTTTATGTGTGTGTGTCGACGTACCCTCCCAGGCAAAAATCGATCACCTCCGAAGCCAACCACCTCCCATGATATTGAGCCATGAAGAAAGCCTGACAGTGATCAGCCCTACCTTACCCCAAGGCTTGTTACGCTAGACAGGCGTAGCCGTGCTGTGCAGCCACAAAACATGGCCTGACAGCTTGTGCTGAATTATTACAGCTTCTGAAGCGTCGGTGGAGGACTCCCATCAGTCTGCCTGCAAGCGACTGGTGGATTAATAGACAGGCATAGCATAGACAGCAGTGAAGGAGCGGAGGCCCCTGCCGTGATGGAAGTGGAGAGCCTGGTTGAAAGCAGCCTGGATGGATGATGGAGGGGTGGGGGGGGGGGGGGGGGGGGGTGGCCAGGGATGGCACACTGTGCAGTGCTAGTCGACCATGGCTGTGATTTGTAATTTATAATTGATGCGAGTGTTTGTGTAAGTGAAGGATCTGTACGTCAGTTCAAGCCACCAGGAAGCCTGCTAGAAAGGGGTGGGATCGAGCTTAAATTTAGAAGGGTTGGGTATTAAGAACTCCTCAATTAATCCGCAGAATTAACCTCTTTAAATATAAACATATCCGACAAATAACACATGTATCACTCAGGTTTCAGGACTTTAGTTGTAAAGCATTAGCAAACACATCACCACACATCATCAGTAACCATTAAATGCATCTTTTTATCAGAAGTCGACAAAAATCACTGCATTTCATAGGAATATGTGCACTCCAAGTTAGTTTAATCGTTGTATTTTTTCTGTGTGGGGGGTTACATAATCAGTCCAGGGACTTCTCCTCTATAGTTTGATGCCCCCCTACCGCCCCCATCCACCCCCCCACTGATGCGCTGAGAGCGTCCTGAGGTTCGGGCGGGTTGATTGAAGCGGCTGAGGCTGATGAATTAGATATACGGTTGTTGCCACTTGTTCTCCCTCTCTGGCGGATGCTTCTCGCTGCGGTTAATGTGATCGAGGCTGCTTCTCGGCCTGGACCCTCGTGGATCAGTTGAGCTGTCAGTCACGGGCGAGCTGCCTACCCATGCTCCAGTGAACGTCAGCGAGAGCTCGGGGGGCCAGTCGGACTAAATCTGATTTGGGCATATGGGCACGGATGACGCTTTCGGTTCCCAGGGTTTTGTCCCTAAATCACACAGGAAGTCAATGTGTGAAGTGCATTGGCTTCGCACAGCATTAGGGAAAACACCCTTCGATAAGTCCCGCCCCTGCTGTAACGCCTGTCAAGCTTTCCAGAACCTTCACATCTTTTGAATTGAGAACTACTCGCAAAACACCAAAAAAAGCAGTGCATTGCCAAAGAAAATCAGCGATTAGTATTGTAGAATGATGATTTGTTCTTAATGTCATCCCATGCATGGCAGAAGGGGTCACAGTGTGTTCAGTGCAGAGGTTGGGGAATATAATTTAAAACGTTAATTTACCGGGGGGCCACTGTAGCTCACACAGTAGCCTCGACCACATTTGGGATTGACGCCCACGGAGGACACGGGTTTGAATACAGCCCGAAGTCATTTATCCAGTCCACTCCCCACCTCTACTCTCTCTCATTTCCTGTCCCACTCTTCACTAGCCTATCAATTAAAGGCATTTAAAAGCCAAAAATAAAACAAATTAAAATGACCACCGAAAGGGGACCCGACTATAATTCAGCCAGGAAAGCGCACAGGCGCAGTCAAACAAAGCGAAACCCTATTGACCCATCCTGAAACACAAGGCACAACCAACATTACCTGGCGGACATATAGACAGGGTCAATTTTCACAAAATCAGAACCCCGAAGGCATTTTGTGAATATTTATATTATACAACATTTCTGAGGGTATCAAGGGGTGCTGAATCCAAATCTGCTGTATATGAAGCTCAAAAATGGCCGCCACCGCCAGGCTGAAATCTATTTTTCAGTGTATCTGGCGGACATACACTATCATGCTCTTGCGCTGCAGAGTAAGTCAACTGTTTCAGGTGTTATTCGAATTATTGAAAATCCGAGGCTATGGGTGGCACGTCCAATAATCTGATAATGCAGTACATGTATCAGATCATTCCAGTTGATTCTGTGTGTGTGTTGAATTGCGATGTGATGTGCAACACTTAAGGGTTTGTGTAACATAAGGTCACAAGGTTACTGTGCTCATAATGTAGCTGGTTATTGTTGGAAACTAGCTAACCTGTAATGACAATTTTCTAGCTAACCCTAACGAAGTTACTGTAGTGGGCTAGTTAATTTAGGTATCTCTGACCTGAGACTAATCTGGTTACTCTCATTGTGTACCATAACATAATGTTATTTCAGTCGGTAATACATTGGTTTGTTAAGTAATGATTATTGTGTTGGTGAGCAACAGTAGCATTACGTTGGCTAGCAGATGACTGCTAGCAGCAAACTTGGATCAGTCTATGGTATTTATTTTTACATTATGTTGAATGGATTACGCTGGCTGTGGGCTCTCCCACACTGTTTTATCCATCGTCGTTCATCTTAAGTTTTAGGCTTTGGGAAGGGAAAGAGGAGTGCACCCCCTTTCAAACTTAAGTGATAACCTGCTATTCAATTTGCGGCTGCCATAGGCTACCCATATTTGCTATATGTCTTTTCCTTTTCCTTCATCTGTTGTTTGTATGTTGATTTCTTCTTTGTTGTATGCTTTTCCTTTTATATCTGTTGTTTGGTACGTTGTTTTCTTGTGTGGACCCCAGGAAGAGTAGCTGGTGTCTTTGGCATCAGCTAATGGGGATCCGAATAAAATCAAAATCAAATCAAAATATGGCACTTGCTTGACAGGCTTCCTGTGCCTAGCTACAATTTCTTCTCCCAGGGTGGGGCTTAACAAAGGTTCAATTTTGCTGCTAATTTTGCATGAATCAATCAGTATTACGTAATGAACTAATCGAATTGAATTGAATTAATTATTCATTTCAGATTTTACACTTCAGTTGACAGTTGACTAAAGTGCTTCATTTATTTCCATCATCCATAGGTCATTGACAAATTGAATATTTTCATTATGACAGCTTGACTGATGAGCTCCATCTTATATCATATCTTGCACACTACATGGAATCCACAGTCCACAGAAAAAGTGAATCCATTAATATTTGACCAGCGATGTCCAGCTAGAACCATTTTCACCAGTCCAGCGTACCCAGAGTTCATAGCGAGTGCATCTGTTTTCTGTGGGGAGTGAATCTGCATAAAACACGAGCCGGAACATTGCCACTGCCTTTCCTGTGACTCTGCCAATGTTATAGAGTCTGGGAATCCACCGAAGACATGTTTTTTTAAAAAGCTACTTTTAGTCAAGTTTACTATCAAATGTTGCTCATTAAATATTCAGGAGCAACATCAGAGGCAGAGAAACCACATGAGCCTCTCCTGCAGGGGGCCAGCTCCTCATGTGGAAGGAGAGAGAGGGGGAAAAAACACATTTTTGAGGAGATAGGAACTTTTATCTTTTTATTTGAACACTCAAGTATCCCCACTGCACAGGTGTGAAAGGTGTTTTTCTGCATTATAAGTACACACACACACACACACACTTACCCTTACAAAAATTCACATAAAAAGATAGAACATCTGTTTACATATACAGTAAAAACCAACTTGACTTTAGTGAGTTGTCTTTGAGAATCTGTGTTTTTGCAAAGCCATTCCTTCACAAAACAGTTTAATGAAGGCCTAACATCCATGTTTTCAACATCCATACACTTCATATTTTTTTACAAATAAGACTTTGAACTTAAATTAGACTCACAGCCAATTAAACTTAACATTTGTTAAGCTGTCATTTATTATTCACGAGTGTTTCATAGAGCCTCAGATCTCATCAGGGCTGATCAACAGGTACTGCATTTGTACCTTGGGATGGAAATCATGAAAGGATGCAGGGTTCAAAGCGAGGTCAAAGGTCACATTGGCTTAGTGTAAGTCTTATTCTCCTATAAACATGAAACACTGAAAGAGCATGAGCGCTTTTTAAAATGTAGATAACGTAGTCTAAAATGAGTCATTAGGCACTTGCTTCTTTGAATCATCTGAATATGTGTGTGTGTGTGTGTGTTAATAACATCTACACAGTATTTGAACATATCTGTAAAGCACTGTGAATGCTATGCTTATGTGTGAACTTCTTCCTTTGCTCTCCATTATCCTTGCAAGTCCTCTAGACTGATTATGACATCATTATGTGAAGTGCTCATCGGAATCATCTGTGATAAACAAACATGGCTGTATATAATAAATGCAGACCAAAAAAGATACATGCAGCTGTGTTAGTTACATATCTCTGAACGAAGTGCCAAAAATGACAAAATCCATGTTAAACAGAAAGTGTTGATCAGGGACACAAAGCAACATTTCATTCAGACCTTCCCATCCACTTATGCAGACATGTATTATTATTGGCTGATGCTTAATTTTTTAATTTGGTAAAATATGTATACAGATTTATTTAATACATTTCACTGAGGTAAATATAATAATAATAATAATAATTCATTTTATTTTTAACACACTTTTCATTCCAGAGAATCTCAGAGTGCCTACATATTAGAAATGAACTATAATAATAATACAATACAATAAAAAAAAAAAAAATGTGCCCCTCAGGCTCAGTTCATCCTTTTTCCACTGGAGGGGGGGCGGCGGGGGGGGGGGGGGGGGGGGGTGTCCAACCTGGCACATCCCTCTGCCTCACTGATGTGAGAAGGGAGCCAGGCACATCCCTCTGCCTGCTGATGTGAGAAGGGGAGCCTGGCACATCCCTCTGCCTCGCTGATGTGAGAAGGGGGAGCCTGGCACATCCCTCTGCCACGCTGATGTGAGAAGGGGAGCCTGGCACATCCCTCTGCCTCGCTGATGTGAGAAGGGGGAGCCTGGCACATCCCTCTGCCTCGCTGATGTGAGAAGGGGGAGCCTGGCACATCCCTCTGCCACGCTGATGTGAGAAGGGGGAGCCTGGCACATCCCTCTGCTGATTTGAGAAGGATGAGTGATTTTTGTATGGCAGCATTTATCTTTTCTTTTTCAAAACAGACAGATGGAGAAAACAGAAAATGCTGATTGATGGGGTGAAAGATTGTTTTTAGGAAGAAGCACCGAATGACAGCAACATTCATCTTTGGTCATCTACCATTATCTGTCCCTTCACCCCAGCTGCCGCTCAGGTCTTTTTGCTTCTTTAATACCAGAAGCCAGGCAGGCCTTTTTTGCTTGTTTAATTTAAATTTTATAAAAATTTCAGGAGCGCTATGAATTTGTATTTTTCATTTTTGCTCCTGTAGAACACAAAAACAATCTGAAAGAGCATTACTTGCATTAGTTACCCATTCAATCAACAACATGCCAATGGACTTGCTCTCGTAAAAGTCCCCCTGCTTAAGGTGATGCATTTTTATTTCACTAACACCGCCAGCCAGGCAGCTGCATCCACAGCCATTATATTATCTCTAATTATTCATAATCTCGGCTTCTGTAGCCTGCATAGCTCAATTCTGCACTTCCAGGCTTCCGTAGCCTCCATAGCTCAAATCTGCACTTCCAGGCTTCCGTAGCCTCTATAGCTCAAATCTGCACTTCCAGGCTTCTGTAGCCTTCATATCTCAAATCTGCACTTCCAGGCTTCCGTAGCCTTCATATCTCAAATCTGCACTTCCAGGCATGGGCATCTCTTTGGTGTTGGGCCCCTTGAATCTTTCAAAGTTTTTACCCCCTTGGGTTACATCCCATGCATGCCCTCTGACATGTTCTGTTGGACAACTACAGTAGGTTCTCTTTTAGTGTCTCCAGGCCACCAAGGGGCAGCACTGAGCACCATGGCCACGCTGTCTTACCACCCAGCTCCCCAGCATGCCCTCAGTGTGGAATTTAGCATTCCGCTGTCGGTTTGGGAAGTTCAGTGCATCTATTATCAATGAAGGCTGCTGCACTGCGTGTAGTGCAGAGTATCCAATGGCTGTCAGCAACTCGGTGAGTCTCACCTTAGTGAGTTTCAATCTGCAATTCCCAGTGTCCCTCCTCATTGAGTGCCTGGGTTGTGGTTTAATCCCAGTGTCCGTCCTCATTGAGTGCCTGGGCTGTGGTTTAATCCCAGTGTCCGTCTTCATCGAGTGCCTCGGTTGTGGTTTAATCAGGATTCAGGGCGAGGGAGTTGAATCCTGACCTACCACATCCCAACCCCACTCAATCTAACTTTGTCTGGGGAGAGAGAAGTGGGCTGCATAGACCAGCTGGTCGCAGTCAAAGATTCCATGCCAACCATAGAGGATGCTTACTTATCTGATGATAAGAAGGCATCTATGACGACCACTGATTACAGTGATGCTTGCGCTCTGTCTCGCTACTGGCTCTCTACTGACAGCCTAAATCAGGGTTGTCAAACTTAAATACACAGAGGGCCAAAATAAAAAAAATGGGTGTGAGTTGAGGGCATTGTGGGACTTGCAGTATTTGTGATGCGTTTGACATACCAGCGGCCGCGGCAGACAAGCTCTGATAGATAAATAGATGGATACTTTATTAATCCTGAGGGAAAATTAGGGAAACCAAATAAAATGTCACCGTTGCTCATTCAAATCAATGGAACTTTTTGCAACATTCTGAGGAGCTGGCGGCTTGTCGGGCCTGATCAGGCCCCCGGGCCTTGAGTTTGACACATGTGGCCTAAATGGTCCAATTCTGCCAGACTTCATAATTGGGTGTCCTTCTCATCATTGCCTCAAACCTGTCAACTGTTGGGACATGCCTCCTCCCCAGTGCTCTTTCAAAACAATTAAAGATGTGATTTCTGTTTTTCAAAAGGTTGTTGATATTTGTGCCCAACAGCCAATCAATTACACCTCTTCTTTCCGTGCCACTGGGGTTTGAGTCTGAGCCACTATGTTTACTTTCTAATTGCAGAGCCAGGACTATGCTTTCCTTTGAGCAAACACTGAATGGACAGCTAGAGGTTTGTGAGGAGCAATTCTCTGAACTTGACTAGAAGTAGACTGTGATTAGAATCACAGGCTTACCTTTAACTGTGTTCCACCAACTCACAAATCACATTTACTTGCGTCTGTGCCAGACCAAGGAGATTATTATTGTTTTAAGTTTTTTTAATTGTTGTTCACCATTCAGGCTTGGCAACCCACTGACAGTGGTGTGGCAGAAAGGGCTAATATGACTGACGTGACTCCATGAACCGCAGATGTGACGGTTGCCTCTTGCAGGAATAAAGTGAGATTCCTCCCACTGTATACGCTTCTGCTTGATACGTTGAACGTCGTCTGGCACTGCCCCCTGTGCAAGCACGGCAATCCAGACTATTCTCAGTTGTAGTTCCACGTTGGTGGAACGACCTGCCTAGCACTACTAAATGTAAATGATATGTGCGCAAAGACTGCATCATCTCTTAGTACACTTAAGTTAATAGTTTGACTTCTGAAAGGTGGAAATAAGCTGCCCCTCTCTTCCCTTGTGAACCTTGTTGTTCCTCAATGGATATTAAAATGTAATCCTGCAATACTTCACACACACACACACACACACACACACACACACACACACACACACACACACACACTGCTCATATCCATTTGACCTGCGAGGGGGAAATGTAGATTAAAGGGCTTTGTGTGAAAACAGCTTTCTCGCTCACTCGGGTCTCTTTGATATGCATTAGCAGGTCTAGCTGTCGGCCCCTGGTGTTTGCAATGGAGTCCCAAGGACTCACGTGTAAGACTACGGCTAAACATGGATAACAATTTTATTTTATGTATTTTTCTGTTTTCTTTTTGACACTGTATTGCCTTCCATCAAGATCCGGCCTCTCAATGGGCAGAACTGCTTTGCTGTTCATAAGATAGACATTACCTGATCTGCTCCCTCAGATAACGACCTACACACTCATCTTAGTTCTCAGGACACACTGTCTCAGAGCTTCCTGTGGTTTGGAGAGCAATTTAGTGTGCACTTCAGCAGCTTCGTGGGCAGCTCTGAATGCATTAAATTGGCACGTATCTTTGCAGGTGCGCCGTGGAGAATACCAAGAACACCATCCCACTGCTTTTCAGACTAAATTCCTAAATACTTTCATGAAATACAGGCATCGTAGATTTGTCAGTTTCTTAGTCAGTCACTGCGCCAGTTCTTCGCAATGATGTTCCCTCATTCAGTGAAGTTTTACAGAGTTTACGGCTCTGTTCTGCTCCCATGTAGGACTGTAATACATTACTCCTTTGAAATGTGGCATTTTCTGTCGTTTCCACTGAGCCTTGAGCAGTGGTGTAGTGGTCCCTGGAGAAGTGGGTAGTATACTCTTTAATCTTTTTAAGCAGACCATACAGCGCAGGATAAACGCCCTGTTTTGAGAAGTGGGTATACGCAATGCTGACTGAAAAATAAGTGGATATACTCCGTATACCTGCGTATACCCTGGACTACACCACTGGCCTTGAGTGTTCTGTCGGTCCTTGTATCTATTTTATCAGCAATCATCTACACTGCGTGAGCTTGTGCTTCTGTGAATCGGTGCCAAGGCTAATGAGGAAAGGTTATGCCTTTAATGACAGTTAAAATGAAGGTGCACTGAGACTGACTTCAAGGAGGCTGAAGGAAATCTCACCTTTATACTTCCTCCACAAGGTGAGACACTTTCATACTTAGGTCTTGTTCAGACATAGAGCCTCGGAGGGCAAGTCTACAAGTCTGCCCGTCAACACCCCCTCGGTAGATATAACCATCTTGCATAACCAACATTTTTCCCTCAGCGGAAAATGATGAAAGATATCGACAAAAGCTAGTCAAAAGCATCAACAATCACTGCAGGGTGAAACGACACATAGCACGACTTTCTAAAATCAAAGCTGCTATTGTTGGGGATGAAAGCTAACTTTGTTGCAGCTCTATGAGCATTTCAACCAGAGATACCAATTACTGTGCTCTGTTTTATCCTTCATTGTGCTGTTCACTGTTCCCACCCAGTAACCTTGTGGGGGTTGAATTGAATGGGGTTGTTACGGACAGGTACTATAAAGCCAGAGTGGCTGCTGGCTTTCTCTGGATTGGTATTGTTATATATATTTTTTATTTCTTTCTTTTAAGGGATGGATTTAAGCTGAAGGGTGCCCAGTAAAAAGAAAACCTCAACAAAGACCAGATACCAGAGATGACTCAATCTCTCTTGCTCAGTCCTCCATCGGATCTGTTAAGTGGGGGTGTGATTGTGAAGCACCACTAGGCTCCTGACCATTAATCCATCCATCCATCTATCCATCCATCCATCCATTTGTTCTCCTCACAAATGGATTTCTGGATTTAAAAACACATTGACCCAACATAAAAAACAACACACCAGCGTGGATTTGACCTTTGTGCAAACCTAGCACAGATTTTTGTGATCTAATTTTTTTTGTTTTGATATTTTATTGTGATTTACTTGTACAGCACCATGGTCAGCATGAGTAGTTTTTAAATGTGCTTTATAAATTAATTTGACTTGACTTAACTCCATACTGCATTAAGTCCATGCACACCGTGATGCAACAATGCATGCCTGATCAAGACTATATACCGAGGGAGGACATTGAGATGGAAGAGCCCTATATAGGCGAGACACCTTTAAAAGGCAGCTTAAAACCTTTCTTTTTACCAAAGCATTTTATTAATTTTATCTGGCACTGTTTATTTCTCTGTAACTTGCACTATTTTTACTTTTTCTCTTTTAAACTATTTTAAGGGTTTTATATTTCTTTTATCATGATTTTAGTAAGCATATCAGAACGGCAGGTTCTGATACGATGTTGATCATTTTGTATTTATCTTTTACTCCATGTATTGCTCCTTGCTTTTATTGATTTTATGTAAAGCACTTTGAAGTGCAACTCTTGTACGAAATGTGCTATATAAATAAAGTCTTACTTACTTACTTACTATATAGCTCCCTTGGCCGTCGGGGAATCAGCAAAGGTAAGATAGACCTGTTCAATATGTTGTGTGTAGATTGACGGCTGCAGTGGTGAGCCAGGTTTAAGAGCTTAAGGTCGGTTTCACCTTCATCGCCTAGGCTGGCTTCTCTCTGCTGCTCTGTAAAAATGGTGAGGAATTTTTATGCGTGGAGGTGGAGCCCATTTGCAGAGGCTGTGAAATGGTCCCATTACTGTAAGAACTCTGAATAGATCCATAATGTGGGACAGAAATCTATTTGGAACATGAGCGTCAGAGGCTGGAGCATGAGGTAGGGTCTTTTAGGTCAATGCGGATTCTTCCGTATGGTGTCATTAGCTGTGAGCTCTCTGGACCAGAGCGTGGACAGTTATTTGATAAGAGATGTGGACATTTCAGTGTGGAGAAATCAGGTAGTAGACTGCATGAATTAAATCATGCTGATGCTAGACACATCCTGACCAGCTGTGCAGATGGGATTTTTGAACTGGGGGGGGACGCCAACATCGCCTAATCAGCTGTGCAGAGTTATTAACTGATGATTGTTGCCTTACGTAGGGAGAGTGGTGGGGACGGATCGGGGTCACTATGAATCTGGGGGGGACATGTCCCCCCCGTCCCCAGTGCTATCTGCGCCCTTGATCCTGCCTGAGCTGAGAGTGAGACACATCCTGCCTGAGAGTGAGACACATCCTGCCTGAGCCGAGAGTGAGACACATCCTGCCTGAGAGTGAGACACATCCTGACTGAGAGTGAGACACATCCTGCCTGAGCTGAGAGCGAGACACATCCTGCCTGAGAGCGAGACACATCCTGCCTGAGAGCGAGACACATCCTGCCTGAGAGCGAGACACATCCTGACTGAGCTGAGAGTGAGACACATCCTGCCTGAGCTGAGAGTGAGACACATCCTGCCTGAGAGTGAGACACATCCTGCCTGAGCCGAGAGTGAGACACATCCTGCCTGAGAGTGAGACACATCCTGACTGAGAGTGAGACACATCCTGCCTGAGCTGAGAGTGAGACACATCCTGCCTGAGAGTGAGACATATCCTGCCTGAGCTGAGAGTGAGACACATCCTGACTGAGCTGAGAGTGAGACACATCCTGCCTGAGCTGAGAGTGAGACACATCCTGCCTGAGCTGAGAGTGAGACACATCCTGACTGAGAGTGAGACACATACTGACTGAGAGTGAGACACATCCTACCTGAGCTGAGAGTGAGACACATCCTGCCTGAGAGTGAGACACATCCTGCCTGAGCTGAGAGTGAGACACATCTTGACTGAGCTGAGAGTGAGACACATCTTGACTGAGCTGAGAGTGTGTGTGTGTGTGTTTGTGTTAGTGCGTACGTATGTGTCTGTGTGTGTGTGTGTGTTTGTGTTAGTGCGTACGTATGTGACTGTGTGTGTGTGTGTGTGTTTGTGTTAGTGCGTACGTATGTGACTGTGTGTGCCTGTGTGTTTGTGTTAGTGCGTACGTATGTGACTGTGTGTGTGTGTGTGTGTTTGTGTTAGAGCGTACATATGTGACTGTGTGTGTGTGTGTGTGTTTGTGTTAGTGCGTGCGTATGTGACTGTGTGTGTGTGTGTGTGTTAGAGCGTACGTATGTGTCTGTGTGTGTGTGTGTGTTTGTGTTAGAGCATACGTATGTGTCTGTGTGTGTGTGTGTGTTTGTGTTAGTGCGTACGTATGTGACTGTGTGTGTGTGTGTGTGTGTTTGTGTTAGTGCGTACGTATGTGTGTGTGTGTGTGTGTGTGTTTGTGTTAGTGCGTACGTATGTGACTGTGTGTGTGTGTGTGTTTGTGTTAGAGCGTACGTATGTGTCTGTGTGTGTGTGTGTGTTTGTGTTAGTGCGTACGTATGTGACTGTGTGTGTGTGTGTGTGTGTTTGTGTTAGTGCGTACGTATGTGACTGTGTGTGTGTGTTTGTGTTAGAGCGTACGTATGTGACTGTGTGTGTGTGTGTGTGTTTGTGTTAGTGCGTACGTATGTGTCTGTGTGTGTGTTTGTGTTAGTGCGTACGTATGTGACTGTGTGTGTGTGTGTGTGTTTGTGTTAGTGCGTACGTATGTGTTTGTGTGTGTGTTTGTGTTAGAGCGTACGTATGTGACTCTGTGTGTGTGTGTGTTTGTGTTAGTGCGTACCTATGTGACTGTGTGTGTGTGTGTGTTTGTGTTAGAGCGTACGTATGTGTCTGTGTTAGTGCGTACGTATGTGACTGTGTGTGTGTGTGTGTTTGTGTTAGTGCGTACGTATGTGACTGTGTGTGTGTGTGTGTGTGTGTTTGTGTTATCGCGTACATATGTGTCTGTGTGTGTGTGTGTGTGTGTGTGTTTGTGTTATCACGTACATATGTGTCTGTGTGTGTGTGTCCATGTGGTCCACACAAGTTTGCACAGCTGTGCGTCTGCCTCACAACGATATCAAATTAGCTGTTGCCATCGTTCCCCTGGACAAGGTAAGCCACACAAGAGTTTGTACTGCCTCTACACGACCACTGGAAATGAGAACATGGATTTAAAAACATAAGAGCAGCCTTCTAGAAAAACAATTCCTGGAAAATGACCGAAGCCACAATAAAGCATAATGACCCTTAATGGCTAAGAAAATTGGTTTGCATTCAGTTCCATCAACACACATTCGTGTCTTCATCATTTTCTTTCAAGTGGATAGTTTTGGATGTAGAAAGGACACAAACAGAGTCCAGATGTTAGACGGGAAGATTATGATCAGGCAGTTTATATCTTTACAAATGGCAGACACACAAAATCACAGACACACAAAATCACAGACACACAAAAGCCCAGAGAACCCTTTGACTGAAATCAAACAAGAGCACCACAGATTTAGTATTTTTTTGTCAGTGCGCTATGAAAGCCTCAGACACCCAGGTCAGACACTTTTTCCAGCTGCGGTTTGATTGCTGAAGTTTGTATTTAAGGAAGCAGATATGTTTTCTGTAATGTTTTCACCAGATGTACACTTTTTCCAGCTGCGGTTTGATTGCTGAAGTTTGTATTTAAGGAAGCAGATATGTTTTCTGTAATGTTTTCACCAGATGTACACTTTTTCCAGCTGCGGTTTGATTGCTGAAGTTTGTATTTAAGGAAGCAGATATGTTTTCTGTAATGATTGACAATTTGTAAAATGTGCCACCAAATAGACTTAGAAATGTAAGTGCATGGTGTACGTGTGTATATGGTGTACATGTGTGTCTCTGTGTATTTATTTGTGTGTGTGTGTGTGGGTGGTGTATATTCGTGTGTACGTGTCTGTGTGTGTGGGTGTATGTGTGTCTGTGTGTCTGTTTGTGTGTGTAGAGGCTCGACACTGATAGAATATTTTGTTGTTGTTGTTGTTAGATTAATGTTCCCTTTCCTTGACCTCTGTACGATTATCTCTGAGATCATTGGCGGCTGACACTTGCTCTGCCAACATCGACATCAATTTATCTGTGCCGGTCTGAAGGACAGACTCGGAACTTCCTGGCCGGAAGGAGGGGGAGGGGGGGCTTGTTTGATTTGGAATGATTCAGCAGAAAAAAAAAGAGGATAGTGGTGTTACCCTTGCTATACGAAAGGTTAGATTTGATTGTTCCTGCATGCCTCTCTGTCTGGCGGAGTCTTTCTGCTGTCACTTGAGCTGTGATTGTGATTGCCTCTTCATCTTCAGGCAACAGAGAGAGAGAGAGAGAGAGAGAGAGAGAGAGAGAGAGAGAGAGAGGGAAGAAAAGAGAGACATATTTTTTACAGTTTGCTCCCCTCGAGAGCAGTTATGATGAAATTACAAATACATGCTTTAAGCCATTCGCTTTGTCTCGGAATCGACTGAGATGAGGGCGAATCAAAGACTTTAATACCATTCACAATTTGAGAATATTTACTGTGACACTTAATAATTAGTGAGCAATAAATAAATAAACATCTTTTGGAGAACAGGGGCCCCTAACTCAAAGCCGTTTATAAGAAAGCCTTATGAACTGTAACAGGTAATGGTAATGGCGCAATGGGAATCGCTGACACAGGAATTTTGTGGTAATTGAATCGAACTTTATATTCCCATAAAAAGTTTCATGATTGCTTTTTAAGACTCCTTCTTGCCTAACTCCGATCCCTCAAGCATCAAATTAGGCTGTTAGATCTTGTTGGGCAGAATTGGAAATCTTATTTGTCTTTTATTTGAGGGTGAAGTACGGCTTGTTGTCACATCCCTGCCAAATCCATCAAAAAAAGATTTGTGACGAGAGAGAGAAAACACCACTTCAGTTTTCCCTGCAGACCTTCTTTTTACATATTTCAAGCCACCATGTTGTAAGGGCTTGTTGAATGCACAGTATCTGAGGATTTTTTTTTTTTTACCAGTTAGTTTATTGTAAGAGCTGGTTGGTATAGTCATCAAGCATGGCTCAAAATATAATAGTGGAATTATTACAGTTGCAGAAAAGGGAATCGGCACCAGTTGTCACAACACCGTCTCTGTTTCCGTTTCACGGTAAGCCTCGCTAGCCCCCTCCGCTAATGCTATATAGACAATGCTATTTGAGCTCACTGTGTGCGTGCTTACATGTTGCACGTAATTCTTCATGGTTGTACACATGAACACACAAATACAGAGACAGATACAGACAGACAGGCACACAGACACATACATACACACTCCCTTTCTTTCTTTAATTACTGGATTAAGTGGAACTCAGGTGCACAGCTCCGTTTGGGTTCAACCCAGGTCCACCGCCATTGTTGCAGGTAGGTCAAAGGTCAAAACAAGCATCCAGCGTCTCTTGGGATCATCAGGCGCGCGCTGTCGCACAGCTTCACCAGTCTGTGTGCCAACTTAATGCAAATGCAAAAGAGAACAACACAGTGACAAATGGATATGCTAATGTGCCGTGGTCACCGTACACTGGAACCACTTAACAACCTTGTGTGCGCATAAACAGCACAATCCCTTCGGATTGGGTGTCCCAATTAACAAAGCGGTTGACAAATCTGTGGCATAAGCACTTGCAGTACATCGTGGATAGCTGATTGTCAGAAAAGTACTAGCGTATTATTATCATTAGTGTAATTCTAGTCACAGAGCTTGGGGCTTGAATGTTTCTCTCCCCTACATCAGTCCTGATGGCACTGAGATCCAACACCTCTTATGACTCATCGTTCCCCTGCTTTCTTCATCAAAGGAGTGTTTATGGACTAATTGTTTTTCCATCACAGGTCTCTTGCTGATGAAATGACGCTGTCTCTGTGTGTAAGAAATGCACAGCCTGAGAAGCACAGAATGTACTTCTGTGTGCGAGTGTGTGTATTTGTGTGTGTGAGTGTGTGTCTGTGTATGTTTGCATTTTGTGTCTGAGAATGGTTGTGTGTGTGTGTGTGTGTGTGTGTGTGTAGGTGAATGTAAGTTCGTGTCTGTGTATGTTTGCATTTGTGTCTTTGAGAAGGTGTGTGTGTGTGTGTGGGCGTGGGTGGGTGTGTGTGCATTGCGTGTGTGTGTGTGTGTGCGCTGGGCACATAAAAAGCTGTGCTTATAAGAGATACAAATACAGTTTTGCAGTGAGTGTCGTCAGGCAAGCTAAACAATGAACAAAATAAACTCTAATTGCAGTGGTGCGAACACGATGATGTTATCTGGAGAACTAGCAAGCTAGCAAGCATGAAATCAGAAACAGGAGGCTAAAGGATTCGGCCTTAGCAACAGTGGAATCTAATGTAGCCTAGCCAACTATCCAACGATATCCTTATCCGCGACTCGAGAAAGGAGCTCTACAAACTAAACAGTTTGGCTCCTTTTAAAACTGAACCCAGCGTTTCCTTTGTGGGCTTCACACATATGCCTAAATGCATGTGGGGCAACCGGGGTATTAGTTGGATAGGCTTCTCATTTTACAAAACTATTGGGCTTGGTGGAGAACTTTGCCTCTGCCTCATCCAATATTTTCGCATAACGGGACACCTCGGAGGCCGTTGTCCCTTACTAATGATGTGCTGATCGATCCTGAAATATTGATACCTATGATCCCAACAGTTCCTGTTCTAGGATTGATTCTAATATTCAATGTTTCACTACATATTTCACACAAAAAACTACATTTCAATTTGTAATAACTCAGCCTTCTATGTAAAGCAACAGCAAGCCTATGTAGCCTATGAATTCCTCTCCTCACCCTCAGTAGCTAATATATTTTGAGGGGCTGTATACACAATCTAAAGCTTAATAAGATTTAGTATGCCGTGTAGCTCGATCAGTCGGTATTTGCATTTGTAGATGATTGTCAAAGAGCAGCAATGGTCCCAAGATGCTTGTGAGAGATTATTGTCAACTGCCTCTGGCCATATGGGAAGATGAAGGTTTCCAGGGATTTTTGAGAGCTCTTGACCCAAGCTAGACCCACCTCCCAGTCAGAAAAAAAATGACTCATCTGGTATAAATCTGTTTGATGACTGCAAAGGCAAAGTAAAGGAAACTTTACAAAAAGCTCAAAGTGTCGTTGTGAAATAGTGTGCCCGAGCGGTTGGTTTGGTCAGACTTAAGGGATGGATGACGGCACAACAGTATTCCAAAAAGGGTTTTTTAATTTTCTATTTCTTTTCTACCTGCATGTTTAACAGACAAACCAAACAAACAAACAAACAAACACTGAATGTAACATGAAACAAACACCGGGACAATGCCCACTTAGCTATGCACTAGCACCTGGTTTCAAACAACCATCACTTTAGGTCTGCTCACGTCAGCAACCTAACACACCGGGACAATGCCCACTAAACTATGCACCTGGTTTCTTCAACCCTCAACTTCGGTCTGCTCTCGTCAGCAACCTTCCTCAACTGAACTATGCGGCCCGTATTTAAACCAGCTGGCCGTTACCACTGACACGCATTAAACAATTAACAGTTTCGCACGGTATTCTTATCTTCCACGCAAACTGACATGAAACATCACATACGTACATGCAGGTTCTATTAACAATTCTACAATGAAACACTTAATAAAAAAAGAGCACGTTTGATAACTATGAACCCCCCCTGCCCCGATGAGCACGTCTCTCGCAAAACACGAAATAATCACAGGTAATCCTTATCAGCCCTGCATCCCCGTTTGCTTCCCACGTTCCAATTCAACAGTTTGGGCCACCGACCAATGCACATAAACCCCAGCCCATTATATTCTTCACATAATCACATATATCACACAACAGTATCATATATTCCAATGTTCATATTAATGTCCATCCGAACGCATTATAGACACAGTGACTCAGATCTGCGGGGAAACCACCGCTTTAAGTGACAGTAGCCCTGCGCTCTGTCACATTACTCCCCCCTCAAAAGTGGACGTCCTCGTCCACTCAAGAAAGGTAGTCCTCTACAACGTTCAAATGTCAATCGGAAATGTTCTTTATCCTCATCCTTATTGTTCCGCTGGATTTTTGGGCCCTCTCCGGCCAATGCCGCTTGAGTTGCTGCTGTTGAGACTGGAGCTGCCGCTGCGCCTGGGACAACAGTCACTCCTGCTGTTCCTGAGACCACCGTCGGGACTGCTGCCGCTAAGCCTTGGCCTCCTGCTTCCCCTCTCTCCTGCCGAACTCCTTCTTGGAGAACATTGAAGTGCTGCACCATACCTTTCGCCCTCTGTTTTTTCCGGGCTTGTTCCTGCTTGGTACGCTCCTCCTGGGCAGTCATTAGCCTCTGGAACATGTTGTGGAGTTCTTGCAGTGTCTTTTCCATAGCTGACTGGGAACAGTCATCATCTTCGTGGACTTGCTGCTTTTTCCTTGGCATTGTTGCTCCTCATCCGCCACCTTTCAGTCCGACCTGAGCACGCTTGTAGTTTCGCTGCCACCAAATGTGAAATAGTGTGCCCGAGCGGTTGGTTTGGTCAGACTTAAGGGATGGATGACGGCACAACAGTATTCCAAAAAGGGTTTTTTAATTTTCTATTTCTTTTCTACCTGCATGTTTAACAGACAAACCAAACAAACAAACAAACAAACACTGAATGTAACATGAAACAAACACCGGGACAATGCCCACTTAGCTATGCACTAGCACCTGGTTTCAAACAACCATCACTTTAGGTCTGCTCACGTCAGCAACCTAACACACCGGGACAATGCCCACTAAACTATGCACCTGGTTTCTTCAACCCTCAACTTCGGTCTGCTCTCGTCAGCAACCTTCCTCAACTGAACTATGCGGCCCGTATTTAAACCAGCTGGCCGTTACCACTGACACGCATTAAACAATTAACAGTTTCGCACGGTATTCTTATCTTCCACGCAAACTGACATGAAACATCACATACGTACATGCAGGTTCTATTAACAATTCTACAATGAAACACTTAATAAAAAAAGAGCACGTTTGATAACTATGAACCCCCCCTGCCCCGATGAGCACGTCTCTCGCAAAACACGAAATAATCACAGGTAATCCTTATCAGCCCTGCATCCCCGTTTGCTTCCCACGTTCCAATTCAACAGTTTGGGCCACCGACCAATGCACATAAACCCCAGCCCATTATATTCTTCACATAATCACATATATCACACAACAGTATCATATATTCCAATGTTCATATTAATGTCCATCCGAACGCATTATAGACACAGTGACTCAGATCTGCGGGGAAACCACCGCTTTAAGTGACAGTAGCCCTGCGCTCTGTCACAGTCGTACTTACCATTGATATGTGGATTTCAGCGTCGACAGAGGCACACTTGTTTTGGAAACCCACAGTTCCCTTGGGCGGCATACAGCTGATGATATCATCTAAGAACTTAAACGAATCTCAGAGGATTGTGGCATAACTGAGAAGCTGGAGACAGACAACGAGGCTGGGCGGAGGCATTATCCTTGTTTTGCACACACACACACACACACACTCACTCTCACACACACACACACTCACTCACTCACTCACGCACGCACGCACGCACACACACACACACACACACACACACACACACACACACACACACACACACACACACACACACACACACACATACACACACACACACACACACACACACACACACACACACACACACACACACACACACACACACACACACACACACACACACACACATTAGTTGTAAAGGAGGGTGTGAAAGCTGTCCCAGGCATGGGGAAGGTCCTGGGAACATGCAGTGCGATCGTATCCTTTCTTCACCTCAGCACAAGGACCACACAGACGCTCACAGCTGTTCAACAGCAGTTGAAAGTGGCAGAACACCGGATGATTCAGGCAGAAGATATACCTGCTGGAATTGTGTTTTTCTCTGTGCTAGAGAGGCTCTGTGAGCTGACTGAAGGCGTGACCACAGCCCTCTGCCTCCTGGGGAAGGCTGGATCATGTTAAAAGTACAGGAGAATCACCCCTGATCTATCAGACAGTGGCTCCGCTGAGGTCTTTGGAAGAAGTAACACAGGAAGTGACTCCTGAAAAACAAGTTTCGGTCTCTAAACTGACTCCTGTTGTGTCATTGTTCACAAAGCCGTAGCGGTCGATGAACGCCAGGGCGGCTCCCTCGCCACACAGCCGGCACAGTAATGCCAGCGCAGATTCAGGAAGCTACATTTCTGGATGCTAGCTTAAAACACCTTGGATCTCAAGGCGAAGACAATGTATAAGGCAGTGAAAAAAGGACTCCTCACTGAGATGAAGGGAGTCTGTCAGATAATAGAGTCAGCTCCCACTCCCACACCTGTCTCCAACATGACAAAGGAGGTGTATGGACAGATTTTTCACATGCGTGCTTTGTCAGCCCAACATCACAAGTCAGCTGCCACAGATGTTCTCATTGAAATGCACCGTTACAGGATGCCGAAATGCACTGGAAGAAACGCATTCCCCAAGATATGATCCTCCTCTATGGTGGCAGGAGCATGAGCACACCTTCCCAGCCTTAAGCGGACTTGTGATGAAATACTTGGTTATCGTTGCTTCTGTACCTGCAGAGAAAAAAAGAAATCAAAGGCAGGGGAAGTAGTGAGCTAAAAGTGGAGCAGACTTGAGGAGGAATCCATAAACACGCTGTTGTTCTCAACCTTAAGGGGGAAACCTTAAACACGCTGTTGTTCCTAAACCTTAAAAAACATAAACATGTTGTTGTTCCTAAACCTTAAGGGGGAAACCTTAAACACGCTGTTGTTCCTAAACCTTAAGGAGGAAACCATAAACACGCTGTTGTTCCTAAACCTTAAGGAGGAAACCATAAACATGTTGTTGTTCCTAAACCTTAAAAACCATAAACATGCTGTTGTTCCTAAACCTTAAAAACCATAAACATATTGTTGTTCCTAAACCTTAAAAACCATAAACATGTTGTTGTTCCTAAACCTTAAAAACCATAAACATGCTGTTGTTCCTAAACCAAGCAGACTTAAGGAGGAAACCATACACATGCTGTTGTTCCTAAACCTTAAGGAGGAAACCATACACATGCTGTTGTTCCTAAACCAAAAAACCTATGAATGAGGGAACATTTCAGAAAAGGTTGAGGTTAAGCATTTTCAAGTGAGCCTGATTAACATGATACACAAAGGAAATGAGAATATGGAATGTTTTGTCAAAAGGTCAAAGGTCCTACACTGCGCAGTGTTCATTGATTGAAGAGTTGTTCGTCTTTATTTTTAGATGTGTTTAACTTACTGAGATTTCTTTACCATTCAAAAGAAGAGATAGTAGTCTGATGTCTTATTGACAATGTGTAGCTATAATTTTGAATGGGTATTAACTACTTATTATTCCCCTTTTCTGAGTACTGAATCAGAATTGGAACAAAATTACTTTGTAACAGTTGCTCAAGATTATGGAAGTTGTAAAATTATACAGGAAATACAAGCAAGCACTGGTGTAGAGGCCTGCACTCCCGCTGATAAAAGAGTGAGATGCAGGACTCATTTTAATTGAGGGAGCGGGAGAAAGACATGACTCGCGGGACACCCGCAGAATATCAACCCACTGTATTTAAAATGATATAAAAGTAAAACATGTTTTTGTTTAACTACAGAATGTTATTCCTGTTTGCAGGAGAGCAGCAAGAAATACCAAATGTTTGACATATACAGGTGCAAGGTTGGTGTTTTTTACGCATGGCACATTTTTCTGGGAGCGGGGATGCGCTTGGGACTTAAACTTCCATCCCGTGGAAACGTCTACCTGCAGGATTTTGCAGGTGGGACGTGGCAATACGCTGAAAATTGACAAAGCTGGACAAAATATTACATAGTTTTGCAAGAGTGGGACAGGAGCTATGCAGGAGCTGGACTGAAACATCTCATGCAGACCTCTCCAAGTCTAGAGTCCCACAGTAACAGAGTGGGTGATGTCACAGGTGTTTTCTGGGAAGAGGGATGTAAACAACAACCAAGATCATATGTGAGAAATCCTTGTGTTTGTGTGTGTGTGTGTGTGAGTGTGTGTGTGTGTGTGTGTGTGTGTGTGTGTGTGTGTTGTATGGCCAAAATGTTGTGGCTAACTGGACTGCAGGAATGTCCCTTCACAGTAATATGACCAGCGTGGTGCCATTTGTTGTTCATTAAAGCAGCAAGCCCTTATAGACGCACCTTATATCTTCTTTTCCCCATTAGTCTCTGTTGTCTTGCGCCTCTGTTTCCTCCTTATTTTTGATACAAAGTATTGGTATTTGTATCAGTGATACCAGCCTGGGTTTTACTTGGCATGGGATAGTTAAGGGAATAAATGCTAATGCGCATCACTATAACATACTTTGCAACATAAATGCATGAATAACCATCATTGGAATTCATTAAATTGTGTTTTTGGCTGCCTGACAAACCTACAATGAAATCTCTTCCCCTCATCTCTTAACCTGAATATGTTATGATTAATGTGAATTGCTGGAGATAATTGCATTTTTATAGAGTGTGATGAGGTGCGAAGGTCTTTGAGAAATTGTGGCCATTCTTTTCATCCACAGTCTATTGCAGAGCTCAGAAAAGAGACAATATTGCAGTGGTAGTTGCAAGGACAGGCGTTTCAGAGTAGTTTATAATATAATTACTTTCTGTGCTAAAGGGCGACTAAATCTGTGTCCATTCAGACTTTCCTGGAAACTTTTTGGCAACACTTTGTAACGATAATGGGTTCAAAATGAGGTTCACAATGATACATCGATTTTCTTTCTTTGTTTTCTTGATATATGTTTCTATATATATGTGTGTGTGTGTGTGTGTGTTTATATATATACATATATATATATATGTCTTTGTTTAAGCACTTCTGCCCTGCATTTTGTGCATTTTTGCATTTTACCTTCCATTTAACTTTTTTATATACACTCTTTTTTTACGTATATCTGTATCCATATATACTGTGTTCTATCTGTAGTACTTATCTTTTGTGTAGTACTAAGTGTGTTTCTATGTTTTATGTTATGTGTTGTATTTATTGTGTGAATGTTTTTATGTTTACTGTATGCACCCATACACCAGAGCAAATTTCAGGTAGGCGTATACCTACTTTACAATAAATCTGATTCTGATTCTGATGAAGCAGTAATGTGATACATTTCATACCAAATTACATTGATACTAATGATGACTGTCATGTTCATCTAGCACATGTCTTTGTGCTTATACCTGGATTTGAGCTTTGAATAAGATCTGACCAAAGTCTTTTTGGAAGTCAGTTTAAACTCCTTACATCAGTGTGGCGTGCCCTCCACTTGAACCCACCCCATTGGGAGATTATTTTTACATCTTTTTATCTGCTAATATCCCTTTTAATACAGGCAGACAAAGCAATGCATTAATGTTCTGCTAGTGTTCAGTCGTTTATAACCCTCCTTCACTGCACATCTTTAATCTGCTAAACAGTTTCAGCACGTCCCTCTTCATGTTTAAAAAAGTTTCTTTATCAGAGGCAAGCTGTCATGGTGTACACATCAAAACACCTGCATGTACATCTGTCATCCCAAAGCGGTGGCGTGCCTGTTCTATTGAGGAGGTGGCGGTTCTATTGATGTGGTGCCGGTTCTACTAAGGAGGTGCCTGTTCTATTGAGGAGGCGCCTGTTCTACTGAGGAGGCGCCTGTTCTATTGATGTGGCACCTGTTCTATTGAGGAGGTGGCTGTTCTATTGATGTGGCACCTGTTCTACTGAGGAGGTGGCTGTTCTACTGAGTAGGTGCCTGTTCTACTGAAGAGATTACGAGTGAGAAAAACACTGCAAGTGACACTCCTCAGCAGCTGGAGCCGGTGACGTATTGTCAGATGGTTCAGCATTTGATGGTGCTTCTCCGTGTTGGTGCGGTGCCTATCCTTAGCTAGTGTAGTGCATGGAGATACACATAAGAATTTATTGTTGTTTTATTTGGTATTAATGTGTTTACCATGACCTATGACCTGTGTGTATAAATGCTTGCACGCGATCTTGGAGCGCTCTCTTACTTCCTCACTACCAATTGGACAGCACGGAGATATACTTGTGATAAGCTTTGTTCCTTTTAACTGTGTTAGCAATAAAGAGCGGAAGATTCCAAATAATCTGTTTTCGGCGTATAATACTTTATCGTAGATAAACGACAGCTAGCCCACAGGCAGAGCGAAACAAGCGTACACATGGCAAATGTCATCCTTCCAATTCTGCACTGAGAGGCAGAGGCTTCAGTGATCGCTGGCTCCCTTGAAGAATTTTGGAAAACGATTGAGAGCAGAGATGAGGAGGTGCCTGTTCTACTGAGGAGGTGGCTGTTCTACTGAGGAGGTGGCTGTTCTATTGAGGAGGCGCCTTTTCTACTGAGGAGGTGCCTGTTCTATTGAGGAGGTGCCTGTTCTACTGAGGAGGTGGCTGTTCTACTGAGGAGGTGGCTGTTCTACTGAGGAGGTGGCTGTTCTATTGAGGAGGTGGCTGTTCTACTGAGGAGGTGCCTGTTCTATTGAGGAGGCGCCTTTTCTACTGAGGAGGTGCCTGTTCTATTGAGGATGTGCCTGTTCTACTGAGGCATAGCGAAACAAGCGTACACATGGCAAATGTCATCCTTCCAATTCTGCACTGAGAGGCAGAGGCTTCAGTGATCGCCGGCTCCCTTGAAGAACTTTGGAACGAGTGAGAGCAGAGACGAGGGAGTACCTTCCACTTTGCTGATGATAATGATATTCTAGGCCAGCGTGAGATCGTCAGCCAGGCAGCAGAGCAAAGGGAGACCGAATAAGCAGCATTGAAAAGAGAGAAAGTAACTGAATGGGGGGGCCCTGTAGGGGAAAGGGATGACAAAGATAGAAAGGGATGAAGTTGAGGTAGTAGGAGAGATCAGGAAAAGTTTGAGTTACAACAACACAGAGATGAAAGCACAGCGCTGCTGTTTTGGCGAGACGGAGCGTTCTGTGATGCGTGAGCCTCACCTCCCGCAGGCCCGCGCTCCTCCAAATAGATGCATTTCCCTGTCGCCTCTCGCCTCACCTAAACAGCTTTTTGTGAAATGTGTTCACATGACACTTTATGTGCTAATTTAAGCGACTAGGGAAACAACAGACACCAAAAGAAAAGAAATCCATAAAAACTACATTTAAATGCATTCACAATATACACTATACTATCACCTATATATTTTACCGAAACAGTAACATGAAGGAATGTGGTGCCCCCACCTCTCTCCCTGTGGTTTGTAAGACTATGTTGATTACCTATGGTGTCAGTATGAAGTCTATAGGTCACACTGTACTAATTCATGGTGACAGTATGAAGTCTATAGGACACACTGTACTAAAGACAGGGTGTCAGTATGAAGTCTATAGGACACACTGTACTAAAGACAGGGTGTCAGTATGAAGTCTATAGGTCACACTGTACTAATTCATGGTGACAGTATGAAGTCTATAGGACACACTGTACTAAAGACAGGGTGTCAGTATGAAGTCTATAGGTCACACTGTACTAAAGACAGGGTGTCAGTATGAAGTCTATAGCAGTGGTCCCCAACCACCGGGCCGCGGCCCGGTACCGGTCCGTGAGGCATTTGTTACCGGGCTGCACAGAAATAATAAATAATTTATATAACTTCCGCTGTATTCATTATTAGCGTCTGAGAGGTGTTTTATTTTGAAAAATTACCGGATTTTCTACGACGTATCATTCGCCTGTGCCTCTTGCCACGTCAAGACGCTTGTCTCGTTCAAGTGATCAAAATGAAAATGAATCCCGCAAACTGGCGAAAATGAGTAGCCTACAAAACTAAAATCTTTGGAGAGCTTATTTGAAAAGGCCCACTAAGGAGCCTACGGCCTCCAAAACATAAAGCTTCTTTTAACAGACAATACCAGGAGTCATACTTAAAATACGGGTTTATCGCAACAGGTGATTCTCACGCAACAAGTCTGCTCTGTATAATATGTGGCGACAAGCTAGCAAATAAGCCAATGAAGCCTTCAAAACTGCTTCGGCACAGGGAGACCAAGCACTGATTCAGCGTTATGGTGAGTTGTATTTTTCATGCACTTAGCATTCGTAATACAATGGTGTTGGTCTCAAGTTAACGCCACTTCACGTTAATGTTAGCTTTTATAGACTCCATTCTATCAAACTCGCGATTGCCTCACGGGTGCAATTGATTGATTCACATCAATATGAATGGATGACATGATTTACAAGTGGTGAAAAATTACACCTTGAAGCCGGTCCGTGAAAAAAATTGCCTCGTTAAACCGGTCCGTGGTGCAAAAAAGGTTGAGGACCCCTGGTCTATAGGACACACTGCACTAAAGACAGGACAAAGAGGCAGCCAGAGGAGGAGAAAAAGAAGAAAGAGAAATAAAACTGTGGTATGACGCTCTTGCATCTCTTGAACGTATGTTTGAACATGTTAATTATTGTACTCAGTTTAGTAATACTGGAACATTTAGAAACACAATGCTGGCATACTCTGCAAGAAACGTCAGCCTTGGTGTGGAATGAGTGAGAGTGAGAGAGAGAGAGAGAGAGAGAGAGAACCGCGTCAGAACGTGTAAAGCTCCGCAGGTGAAATCCCACTAGCCAGCGCACAGCGGGGCGCCGCTAATGTGGATCCCACTGTGCGGATCCCCATGAGGTGTAGGGACGTGGACCCGAGATGTCACTCGAAGAGGAAACTGCATACATGGCTAAGAATAAAAAAAGATGTCGAACTCGAGGTGTGCCAGTTTTACTCTTCGTTATTCTCGGGCTCCCTCCGGAGTCTGGGGTTTGATTTGATTTGTCGGTAAGGAGTAATTTGATGCAGATGCAGACTGACGTAATGGGCTGCAACGCAATTAATACTGGCGACTTGGAATGAAATGTCAAAACTTTGCTCAGGAAATTTGGACTGACATGTATATAGCCCAAAACAACCCAGAGGGCAAAACCGTAACCACCTGCAAATCTAAGTAGACTAGTGGAGCCTGGATGGCTTTGAAACACCAAGCTCAGCTCAGGGACGCTTTTCATGGAGAAACCCGCATTGTGTTGACAGCTTGTTTGTTATCAGTGGGAGATTCGAAAAAAGATTTCAGCTGAAATCTGACACAATAACTTCTTAGGGCAGCTCTTTAGTGGCATAACTTTCAAACATGCCAAAAATAATCCCCTCTGCAACTTATTATCATGTGTAACTTATTTTAATCATTATCACAGACAAATAAAACCTAGCCTGTGGGGGGCTGGTGCTCAGTGAAGGGTGACGGCAGCAGCTGCCGTGTTGGCAACCGTTCACTTCAGCACCATGGACAGCGGCACCACAAGAGCAGCAGCATCTATGGACTGTGGGCAGCTCCATGTGCTTGAGAGTGTATCTCTCGCCAGAAGGATGGAATGAGAAATCAGCTCAGCAGCCAGAGTGTGTGTGTGCGTGTGTGTGTGTGTGTGTGTGTGTGTGTGTGTGTGTGTGTGTGTGTGTGTTTGTGTGTGTGTGTGTGTGTGTGTGTGTTTGTGTGTGTGTGTGTGTGTGTGTGTGTGTGTGTGTGTGTTTGTGTGTGTGTGTGTGTGTGTGTGTGTGTGTGTGTGTGTGTGTGTGTGTGTGTGTGTGTGTGTGAGTGTGAGTGGTGCTCCCTCGCCAGGCGTTGCTCTGCAGCAGGTGGGAGAGCAACGCAAGGACACAAAGACTCAGCATGACACACGCCTCTCCTGTCACACACACACACACACACACACAAACACACTCACAAATACACATCCATACACACACACAATCACTCACAAACACACCGGCCCACACACACACACTCACAAACACACACACACACACTCACACTCACAAACACACACACACACACACAGTCACAAACACAGACCCACACACACACACACACACACCGGCCCACACACACACGCTCACAAACACACATCCACACACACACAAACACACACACACCGGCCCACAAACACACACACACTCACACACACATCGCTGCTGTCAATGGGCATGATGGGTGGTTCCTCCTCTGGGGAGAGCCTGAAGGTGTCCTCCACCTCTCACGGAGAATCGGGTCACTTTTCCCCAGTCTTGTACACAGCTCCAGCTACTGTATGTCCGTGGAATTTTATTTAAGGTCTTTCCTCATCTAGCATTATGCAAAAAAAACAAAAAAAACGTTGGTCATCTAAATAAACCTGTTGGTCATCTAAATAAACCTCTTATTTTCCTGGTGCCCTATGTGTTACTGAAACCACTATAGTGCACTTATGTCACAAACTATGTGTTAAGCCACATGTTCAACACCACATACTGTTCCACTGAAAGCCCTCATAGGCACGTTCATCCACACACCTACATGATTAAACATGCGCAGTGTATATTTACACTCAGTGGTGTAGTGGTCCCTGGACTACACCACTGCACCTACATGATTAAACATTGGCAGTATATATTTACACTCCTTTTACAGGCTCTGCTGCTGAGGTGTGACTCACTGTTTAACACTTCCAACACTAAGGCCTTTTTTGACTCTGGTAAGTATTCTGCCATGCCTGATATTTTTGTATATTTCACCTAACTAAAAACCATGAGGCCAAAGTGGCATTAATGATTATATTCTAGAACACCTCAGCAAGAAAAAAAAAATGAAAGTAAAAGGAATGTAATAAAACAAGTTTTTTATTCAAATTAAATCTAAAGACACTATAATGAAATCTAGTGTTGGAAGGGTTAAATCTTACGGCTCAGCGCTGATTGGTTCGCTTAAAAACAGTATTTTCCTTGAAGCTCTTAGGAGAAGGTTCAACTCTTATCATTTCAACCGTGAGTAAAAAAAATAAAGAATAACTAGAGCGTGAATATCACTATCCACGACCACATTCCTAACTGAAGGTCACCACTGACAATTAAAAGACGCATCGATTTACTCACACTCAGATTCCCAGCAATGTAACTGATGCTAATGGAAGTTATTAATCACAAGTGTGCATGCAAGTGCTTCTGAACTGGTGATGTCGGATAAGGACTAAGAGGTCACTTTGTGGGTCAGTGGGCTCAAGATAAGGACTAAGAGGTCACTTTGTGGGTCAGTGGGCTCAAGTGCTTTGAGCAGCATAAACACGCCTGACGTCTAAGCATATTAAAATGGTGAGTGCGCCAGATCTCTGGAACACACACACACACACACACACACACACACACACTGGAAGCTCTTTAGCTCTGGGCTGGGCTGATTATAGCATGCGTAGTGTAAGTGAGGTGCTAATGGTTACAAGAGTGTGTGTGTTTTGCTCGGGGTCGCCTGGGGGTCTGGGTGAGACCTGCTGTCTCCTATGGGGCCGGGGGGGGGGGGGAGGGGGGGAGGGGTTATAGCATCCGGGCCAGATGGCTATTTAGACAGCAAGCCAATATTGTGTGTATGTGCTGCCGGGGATGGAGCATTCCCCTCAAGTATATCATGTCTGCAGCCCAGAACGGATGCTGAGGAGAGGGACAAGATGAGGAGAGAGTGTGCAATTTCTCACCGAGCCATATTTTCTAGCCGTTTCTTTTTTTTCTTGTTTTCTGGACATTTGTCATTGAGTCACCCTGCCTTGAGAGCGTCTGTGTTCCAGACATTCCCATTTTGTCAATCAACGTTTTATGCAAAGTAACTCACACTTTCGGTGGGATTTTCAACCTCGAGACCTCCTCGAGTTCAGCTCAGGCATTCATTTCCATCAAGCTCGTACAGAGTTGGACTCAAATAAGTCTCAAATATTTCTCCCTCTTGCACGAAACACCAGGG
>NC_137914.1:5221427-5233927 GCF_963457725.1 Sprattus sprattus
GTTTGACGCGATTAGTTGAAACGTCACAATCGCGACAGACAAAATGGCGTCTATATGACGTAAGCAGGTACGGCGCCCTAGTAGCTACTTTGCCCACATAAGGAACCAGGGCCCAGTTTCCCGAACGCTAAAAAGGACTTGAAATCGGTCGTTTCCCGACGCCGCACTTACGGCAATGATGAGTCTATGATGTCGCCAAAATCCACGTAGGCCGTTAAGATACGTCGTTATCGGGAAACTAGGCCCAGTTCAAGGATGTGGCGCCTATACACTCATAGGATGCCAATGTATAGACACAGTTAAACACAATATTTCGTATATATATTTGGCTGCCACAAGAAATTAGGTTCTAAAAGATAATGCTGTTCTAATTTTAGGTGTTTTTAGCTGACGTATGGGATAAGCTGGTGGTGTTTTCAGTAAAGGAAATGTGTGCACTTATGCACACATTTGGCCAAATCATAAAATAGATGATTGTTAACTGATAACTGTGAAATTGAAGTGTGTGTGTGTGTACAATACACGATTTTAGCAGCAGGGTGTGAGCAAGCAAGTTTTGGGTATAATTTGTTTTGATAGACCCAATTTTCAGGCATTTTACAGAATCAGAATCAGAATCAGAATCACATTTTATTGGCCAAGTAAGTTAGAACAAACAAGGAATTTGACCTGGTGAACTGACTCTCAATGTGCTTACACATTTTACAAGTGTTGTTATTGCTGTTGCATGACCAAAACATCCACCAAACACTAACAGCTCCCCAACACCATGTTCTTACGCTGTTGCGTTCAATGCTGTCAAATGCACTCAATACTGAGTCTCACGTAGCCCCTATGGAAGTAGCGCCACTTAACTACTTGTACAGGCGCCACATCCTTGGTTCCTTATATTTTCACTCAGAATTGCCGTAAAGGTTATCATTCAAGGTAACACGCTCTCTTGGAATGAAAACTTAACCTCCAGAACTGAAATGAAGGCATATACAAGCATCTTCTTAGCTCGACGTTTTTTTGTGCAGGAAGACTAGGCTCAAGAGTGCCACTGTAGCCGCTCATGCTGTGGTCTGTTTAGCATGTGGAGCCTGTTATGAGCCCATAGATGTGGATGTTTGCCCAAAGGCTCAAGTCATTCGTTTATCTGAAATGGTATGGTAATAATGGTGTGGTATTTTAGCTGAAATAATGGTTAAAATGTTGTTATAGTAACCCAACTTTCAGGCATTTTGGGTGAAGGCATGTCTTCTTTATTGTTTGTACACCTAAATTGCAACTTTTTAATATCATCAAAAGGATCATTAGTCCTCCATTTGTAGTAATAATTATAGTTAAGGTATTTAGCGGATCTTTTTGCTCAAAGTGACTTACAAAACTAAACACAAAATCAAGCAATATGCATGATGCGATTACATTCCTAAAACAGTATTATATTAAAGTAAAGCCATACTTTAAAACTGAGATGCACTGCATAGTGGAATACGACTGCCACATACAATGGACGAAAAAATTAAGTGAAAAAAACAATACATTTTTCATTCCATGAGAGTGTGTTACCTTGAATGATAGTGTGGGCAAAGTAGCAACTAGGGCGCCGTACCTGCTAGGTACGTCATAGAGACGCCATTTTGTTTGACGCGATTAGTTGAAACGTCACAATCGCGACAGACAAAATGGCGTCTATATGACGTAAGCAGGTACGGCGCCCTAGTAGCTACTTTGCCCACATAAGGAACCAGGGCCCAGTTTCCCGAACGCTAAAAAGGACTTGAAATCGGTCGTTTCCCGACGCCGCACTTACGGCAATGATGAGTCTATGATGTCGCCAAAATCCACGTAGGCCGTTAAGATACGTCGTTATCGGGAAACTAGGCCCAGTTCAAGGATGTGGCGCCTATACACTCATAGGATGTGAAGCAGTAGCTGTACGCATGTTTATATAGAATGTGGGGTCGTTAGTTCAAGGCTTTGAACCGGTTCACGGGACGAAAACGAAAACCAGAAACTTTTGATGTTTTGATAGGATAGAGACATTGAAGATTATCTTAAAGTCCTAATGATCAGCCTACTTATTTGTATGTCCCGCAGCTGACATGGAACGCTATTAACCGGTTCAGGAACTTTATTTTTTTGTTCTAACCGGTACAGGAACGTCGATTTTAGGGTTGAAACGAAAACCGGAAACGTTAAAATACTGTTTCTGTTCGGAACAAACCAATTGGGAAAAAATTCTGGTTCTAAGCCCTGCATTAGTTGAAGGTGTTCAAGGTGAAGGTGTAGAATTTTGTTATGCCCTTAAAAATCTTAAGAAGGATCTAGAATTCCTAATATTATAGACAAGACCTCAACACACAAGCTTCATGGTCTGAGAAATTACGTTGGCCATGAATCAAAACACCCAAGTTATGTGCAGTTTTAGTTGGGGTCAATGAAGATGAACCAAGTTGGATGTTAATGTTTTGTGGGACAGCCGGATTAGCTGGGAATACCAGGGCCTCAGTTTTTTTTAAATGATTGAGCTGAAGGTGACGGGCCCGCATCCAAACTGGAAAATCACTGACGCATGGCGAAATTCAAATTGATATTGATTTATTGATAAGAATAGTTGCATATCATCTGTATACCAATTATAAGATTAGGTAAACTGTAGAATACTGACATTAGTACCATAAATAGTGTTGTATATAGAGTGGTCAGAAGGCTACACTGGGTTGTTTTGAGTGCTTTGAGGAAGCTTGTTGTCATTCCAAGAAATATAGACTACGGTATGCTGTGAATTACTCCCCACAGAGAAATTGCCACTGTGATATCTGTCACTACGGAAACATCAGACACTGTCTGGGAAACAGGAAGCAGTGAAACCACAGCTAATATTCTCCCTGTCAAACTCAACACTCTCAGCTTTCTAACTTTTTTCCACTGACTTCTTTTGTATCCGTACTCGCAATGTGCAAATGGACTGAACAATCTATTTGACAGGGTGCTTGGGAAATCAAATTACGCCGAGGAATCGATCCGGCTCGGGGAGCGGCGAATAGGGGGTCCGCCTGAGGAGAAGTCAGATTCTCAACTCCCACTCGTGCGCCACTTTAAACTCTGTATTGAAGTTTTCTAACAGCACTGACTCTGCGAAGTTTGAGTCTGGGAAAGAAAACGCAGTGCCGTCACCACTGCTAAATCTGTCTTCATCTTTCCTCGCCTGTTGTAAGTAAGTAAGTAAGACTTTATTTATATAGCACATTTCGTACAAGAGTTGCAATTCAAAGTGCTTTACATAAAATCAATAAAAGCAAGCAGCAAGAGCAATAAAATAATGGTCAACATCGTATCAGAATCTGATGTTCCGATAGGCTTACAATATTAAAATCATAATGAAAGTAATAAAACCCTTCTGCCTGGTATTTAGCTCAGTCAAAACCATAGTGCTGCCTCATAGATTCCGCCCTACCCTGCTACCCTGCCCAAAGGCCACCCTTCCTTCCTGTTGTCTTGGCAGAGATTCGTTTAGATCACTCGTTTAGATTTTTTGTGTTTGTTTTTTTTTCTTCTCCCTGTCAGTTTCTAAGCGTGTGATTGAGGGCATATGTACTTGTGAAGCTGTAAAGTTCCACTTCTGCATTGGTTCTTTATTAATTCAAATATTCATATTTTCATAAGGGGATTGTTGAAGTGAGATGCTGCTGGATGTGAAAAGAGCCATCATTTTCCGCTCTCTCCCTCCCTTCCTTTCTCTTTCTCTATCTCTCCATAGCCAACCAACTCTTATCCGTCAGATCTTATTCTCTCTGTAAATGTCAGGTGTCCACTGGCATTCTGCCATTCTGGGACCCTGGGACCGTCTTCTGATGGCACAATCAAATGGGAATGAAAGCCAAACAGAGTTATACGTATGAACTTAACTCCGAAGTTCTCAGCCTTCCTAGCGCGCACTTAAAATCAAATGCATACTACCCTTATATACACCTCAGAGACCAACACGGACTCAGTTTGTTTTGTAAGGCAAATATATACAAGGCTGAACACATTCCTTTGAGTAATAGAGCAAATACACTTGGCATTCAATTACCAAAACATTCCTCACTTTCTGGCTAAGTGGCATCATTCTCCACTGGTCTTCTCTTGACTAATGGCACTCTCACATCCACCTCTTGAGTGGCAGATGGAGAACATTCGTGGCAGGAACTCCAGAAGGTCAGGTACTGAATTTGCTCATGGATCCGTGCCCTTGGAAACCCTGCAGCAATACTTTTTCAAGAGCTATACAGTTGCTATACAGAGAGAGAGAGAGGGAGAGAGAGGGAGAGAGAGGGAGAGAGAGAGAGAGAGAGAGGGAGAGAGAGGGAGAGAGAGAGAGAGAGAGAGAGAGAGAGAGAGGGAGGGAGACAGAGAGAGAGAGAGAGATAGACAGAGAGAGGAGGAGAGACAGAGAGAGAAAGGGAGGGAGAGAGAGAGTTGCTATCAGAAATCCTCTAACTTTTGCAGAAATGTTTAAATAATGTCCCTGGCCTCCTGTATATATTCTCTTGCATGAAGGGACCCAGCCCCTGCCAGATGCCCGTGACATTCCTCCTTCATTTGAAACAGGATGTGCTCGACAGCGAGCAGTCGAGGTGCTGGTAGGGGGACTCAGCATCAGCTACGCTATAATACAGTTTTTAGCACGACAAAACACCACGCTTACACGGGTCCATTTAATTGTTGTAAAACAGCAACCTCAGACTTTTCCCTGTTTCCCTCGTTCTGTCCCTCGCACTGTCTCTTTGCCCTTCTCGAGTGTTTACAATTATTATGTTCTGGTGTGCCCCCTAACTTTCTATCTATTCACTCCTCCCTCTCTCCCTCTCTCTCTCCCCCTCCCTCTCTCTCTCTCTCTCTCTCTCTCTCCCTCTCTCCCTCTCTCTCTCTCTCCCCCTCCCTCTCTCTCTCTCTCTCTCCCTCTCTCCCTCCCTCCCTCTCTCCCTCTCTCTCTCTCTCCCCCTCCCTCTCTCCCTCTCTCTCTCTTCCTCTCTCTCTCTCTCTCTTTCTCTCTCTCTCCCTCTCTCCCTCTCTCTCTCCCGCTCTCCCTATCTCTCTCTCCCGCTCTCTCTCTCTCTCTCTCTCTCTCTCCCTCCCTTTCTCCCTCTCTCTCTCTCTCTCTCTCTCCCTCTCTCCCGCTCTCTATCTCTCTCCCTCTCTCTCTCTCTGTTCCACCTGGAGGAGAGGGTGTGAGAGTGAACTGTACCCGAGGGTCTGAAGGAGCCAATCAGCATTCAGAGAGCGAGGCTGACTCACTCATCCTGCAGTCATCGCACACCCTGCTGAATCCGTCCACCGCTCACAACAACATGCCTTTTAGGGCCCGCTGAGGCAACACGCGCGCCAGGCAAGGTGCGAAGGACTTAAAGCCGACCAAAAAATCGCTTTATTAGCAGCCGGGGGAAAAACACAGAGTCATTTGATTGACTAGAATATCATAGGGCAAGGCTGTCACCGAGATCAATGCCTGATCGTACTATCACACTCAGTTATACAGTGTTTTGTCGAATATATGATGGATCATGCCTTCAGAGTCAAAAACAGCAGAGATGTATTGATTACTGACCGTGCCAGTATTGGTAGAGGGGACACATTGACCATGTCATTATTTGTATTGACTACACATTAACCATGTCATTATTGTATTGACGATACATTCTCCTACATAAGGGCTGGCCATGAGTTGTGCCTTTCCCTCGAATCAGGCTGCTTTTTGGCATAAAACAAATACATCCTATATCACAGATCACACATATTGACCGTGTAACATAAAGGATTTCACACATATTCTCTCAGACAACCTAACAAGGTCTCACATCAGGCACGTGCAGAGGGGGGGGCTAAGGGGGCTTGAGCACCTGCCCCTTTTGCCCTTGATGCCCAAAGTGCCCTTTTGTCAGAGTGTTTTTTTATTATTATTATTATTTATTTTTAATTTGTGTGTGAAAAGTCCGTCTGTGCGGCCCAAAATAATAATACATTCAACGAAATGATAATAATTTAGATCTACCTTGGTCGGTCACATGATCCACAACGTGCCCTCTCTCTGCCCTGACGTGCCCTGCTGACCGACGCCTCGGATAAGTTTCTCTACAGCTCCCGTTTTCTAGGTAAGCCGAGTAGCCTTGTGATGCCAAATGTGCCATGATGACTCGGGAATAACTCGGTGTAAAGTTTGCTATAGGGGCTTATATGCCTCTCTCTTGTACGTCGCTTTGAACAAAAGCGTCTGCTAAATGACTGCATGCAAATATGAGCCAAAAATAGTTGATTAACTCCCGTAAATAAACTTGTCAACGTATGAAGTTTGTATCGTTTAATATAGAGCGTGGTCTTTAAATCTGAGAGCATTTTCGTTCATTTCACGTCATGATTTTGTATTGGTTGGTGAATTTTGGTAACGTTATTTTCTTATCAATCAGAGAGAGAGAGAGAGAGAGGGCCAGATAGCGAGAGCGAGCAGAAGTCTTTGAGCAGAACGAGTGCGAGAACTTAAAATGAAACACAGGGAATTTCTGATAGCAACAGTGTATTTGAGTGCGACAACTTAAACTGAAACACGGCAATTTTGCAAGCAACAGTGTATTTGAGTGCAGACAATCCGTTTTGAGCAGGATCCCCCCCCTCTCTCTCCATCCGTCTCATTCCCTCTCTCACTATCTCCATCTCTCACTCCCTCCCTCTCTCTCCATCCATCTCACTCATTGAAAATTGTATGTTGAAATGGACCCACATTGACTATAAACATTGCACCCTTTTGACAACTTTCATACTCACAGTGAAACACAGCTGTCTACAGTATTTGCTGCCTGTAAAATTATAGTTTAAAGGCCTTGTTCCCATATAGTTCCCCCGCTCATTTAAAACCTAATGAGTATGCACCTGTTTGTGAAATGGATGTATGTGTGTGTGTGTGTGTGTGTGTGTGTGTGTGTGTGTGTGTGTGTGTGTGTGGTCAGCTGTGGAGACACTGTAATGTGTCTGGGGGTATAAACCAACCCCTTGTGATAACACTGTCCTATAGTGTGAAATGAACTCAGCGTCACACTGGTGGAAATGACCGTCACACCAGTGGACATAGGCTATAGAAAAGGCCTAGATAAATACATTTTTACAAATCCGTGCTACATGTGCCCCCTTTTTAACTTTGAGCACCTGCCCCTCCAAAGGTCTCTGCACGGCCCTGTCTCACATGTATTTTATGATTTCACAGCAAAATACCACGACCCTGTTATCACTTCTCACAGAGGCCTTCTCGTTGTTGGCACTCAATGTGGCTCATACAGTCATCCAGGGTCTGTCCAAAAACAATGGCTGCATAGGAGAGAGTGGTCTAGATAGGACAGAAACCTCTGATAGCATTTACAAAGGGGTTGTAGAGCCTGACTCCAGGATAGGGTAGTCGATACAGGAAGTGTGGAACCATTACAGCTCCACTAAGTATCCTACCTATTTTATTCATTATGACTAATTATCTCAATAGATAATTATCTATAATTACATAGATACTAATGATCATTTTTAGATTATAATTTCGAATCCATCTCTTTCTTATCTATATTACTAACTCTAGCATTTATCAGGCTAGGGTTTCTTATTGAAAGGACCGGTACTAAAGACAGAGTATGGCTCTATAGGAAGCATGTATAGTTAGATTATTCGCCCATTTTCTGTTTGTTGGTGTTTCTGTGATTGCAGTGAGTGTGAGACACAGCTGGCAAGGGACTGAACTTCCACCCATGGGGGAAAAACAAACCATGCTATCTTTCCCCATTCATCTAAATTGGTTGTAACTTTACTTTTAATTACATTTAGCCGCCATCAGTTTTACCATTTATCCTCATTTGACATGCTGTTGCTACGTGACTAAAGGCAATAATGCGCAAGCAGAAAGAGATGGTCGATTATTTGTGGCAAAATTGTGCAAAACAATCAAATCGTCAGAAGGTGCTCGGAGGGTGGAATGTGCAAATGAATCTAATTGCCCAGCTGTGTGTTAATACTTACATTTTTAACATCCTTAATTTTACCATTTAAATACCAAACAACAACTTTAAGCCACAGGCAAAGCAACAAACTATAACCTTAACAGTACAGCTGTGTGTTAATACTTACATTTATAACATCCTTAATTTTACCATTTAAATACCAAACAACAACTTTAAGCCACAGGCAAAGCAACAAACTATAACCTTAACAGTACAAACATTATAGAATACATTTTTTTTTTAAATCAAATATCTACACAATGCCTGAAACTTTCTGAATGTTTTAAACATTTAAGCATATTTAAGAGGCAGGCTAACGGTGTTAAACAGATTAAGGAGAAATTAAGGTAATCTGTTTTCCAAACTAAGGGCCCCTTCATACGCATCAAGGGATCTTGGATGATTTGAGGGGCAAATTAAAACAAGCGTATAAGTATACTTTAACGCCTTTTCAGGAATTAGGGTTTACTGAAAATTCTATTTCGTTTTTTTTCTCCATGAGTCACACGGCACTGTGAGGCTCATGACCATTTTGCATGTTCATGAGTGTGATTGCGCAAAATTCAATCAATCAAAGTTATGATCGCTTGAGATGGAAGCGTAACTATGGTAACTAAGATTGTGTTCCCAGAGGTGCGAGACCTCTGACTACACACGGAGGGAAAGTCAGCAGTGCTTTTTTCTTGGAACTGCTCCTCATAAAATTGACATAAACATATCAGCAGGTGTCATAACTCTATGCTCTAATTGGAGATCAGCTGGGTTAATATGCAGTGATATAACAGTGTTTCTATTATCTGCCGTAATGATGACAGTTGCTATCAAATGTCATAACAGCCTATTATATATTATGCTAATAGCATCAAATATTTTAAGAAATGTCATTGCAAGTATAGATAATGGAAACATGACACTATCACTGGAAATAATTGTCCTTGAACACTTAAGAATGACAAGCGTCTGGTGTTTTTATGTTATCACATAGGATTTAGATAAAGCCTGGTCTGAAGGGTCCTCCATATCCATGTAGAAAGAACGAGGTCTATGCAGTGTCATGAAGTTGCACTAAATCGTGTGTTCCTGCAATAGCTCAGCTTTACAGACCAATGACACACGCACATACTCACCACACGTACACACACTTATATACACACTTATATACACACACACACTTACACACAGGCACACACACCCACACACACACCCTTACAGACACATACACACTTACACACACACACACACACACACTTACACAAACACACACACACACACACACACACACACACACACACACACACACACACACACGTTCAAGTGTCAAAAATGGAATTACTATGTCATGTTAACCCAGAATGCACGCTCTACTGACCCCAGAGCTCTTCTTGGTCACCCAGGGGACTCTGCAGTCAATCTGGGCTATCCAGTCAGCAGGCCGTGACAACAATGATATGTTAACACACACACACACACACACACACACACACACACACACACACACACACACACACACACACACACACACACACACACACACACACACTTGTGACAACAATGATATGTTAAGAGTGTTACTCTCAGTCCACGACTGTGACCAGAATACAACACGCATTTTAGGACCTCTCTCTCTCTCTTGCTCTCTCTCACACACAAACACACAGACACACTTGTGCATAGACACACACACACACACACACACACACACACACACACTGACACACAGATACACTTTTTTTTTTTTTTACCATACAGGATTATGGTAGAAACTGCTGAAGATGAGGATTTAGATTTAATCCTGTGCACCTGGGGGCCCGTGCGTGTCTTGGATTATCCTACCCTCCAGTGACCTGTGGGAGGGATTAAGGGAGGGGAGGTTGGATAGGTCACGGAAGAGAGAGTGTGTGTGTGTGTGTGTGTGTGTGTGTGTGTGTGTGTGTGTGTGTGTATGTGTGTGTGTGTGTGTGTGTGTGTGTGTGTGTGGAGGGGGGTGGGGGGCAAGTCAGGGGTCAGTGGTGCTTGTACAAGGGTTTCTTGCCGCCGCAGGGATCCAATTAATCAAGTCATTAGTACGGAGCCAGAACGAGACGCCTCTTAACAATGCTAATTGATTAGCAATTTGTACTGTTCCGTTTTGGCAGCCGCAAGCCCTCTGCTCCAAAGTGTGAATACAAGGACTTAAGAGGAAGTTGCACAAGCTATCGATTCACGCCGTTGTTTTTATATGCAAGGGATTGTGTGATTTCTTTACGTTTGATTGATGTAAACCTAGAATCCGCACGATGAATAGACAGCTTATAAGGCACAAGACTCGACTTTATCACAGAACCTTTCCCCTGGTTGAATATCTACTGAAAGGGGTCTGATTGCTATCATCAAGCCATTTACAGCCACAGAGATTGAGTTTTCTTCATTTCTTCTTTCCATTCTGGTTTAGAAACACTTCTTGCTCACATTAAGGAGTTCTATAAACAGATCGATATTTTATACGTTCTGTGAGTGTGGTCAGAGACCTGTTAGAGAGAAATAAATTATGAGATAAAGAGATTCCGAATTCATGAGTCTTTATTTTAGGGGTCTCAATCTGACACGCTGTCATCCTTATGCATGATGAGATCCCATCCTTGAGTGTCACAACCAGCCCAGAGATAATACCGCCATTTCTGCACTCTTTTATATGAATAATGTCTCTGTTCTTCCCCTAACACGCTCTACAAAATTGTATTTTTTTTTGTCTCTGTCCGCTGCTCATTTTTAATGCATTACATTGGGAGTGGAAAGAGCATGAAGTGAAAGAGCGGTCACACAGTCATGCGTCAGCTTCATCCATATCTGTCCAGTTCTGAGTGGAGGGGGGCAACGCCCTGACATCTATCAACCTGTCACCGCACCGTAGAGCATCCAGACAGTAACAAAAACAACAGCGACGACAGTCAACAACAGCGACAAAAGAATAGAATAGCTTGGGCTGAATTTCACGCAAAGTGCAGGGCGATAAGGAATGAAGCATTGCTGTGCGGTTAACCCCCCCCTTCCCCCTCCCGTCAATGAAAGGAAAAGATTAACCATGTAATGTAAATGCGTGGCGCTCTCAGGGTGGAGGGGTTGTTGAGTGGCGCTGGGCGGTAATCTATTCCCGGTGCTGATCAGCGTTTAAATGGCTGTTTTCTGGCAGATATGGGACCTGTGGCTCGGTGTGAAAATGCCACATGCAGATTCACGTCCCAGGCGACAGGAAGCCATTAAGCTCTGACTCGCCTCGACACGACACACTTTTCTTATTAAAGCAGCCCTCCTCTCAAAAAAAGGAAAACACAGAATGAAATTTAAAAAAAAGTCTAGTCTCCTGAGAATACTGACAGCAAATGGGGTTTCATCTAACAACCCACGTACTTTTCAGAGGTGCTCACCACTGTTACAGATGCACAAATTAGTACAGACAGTTTATCACACGCAAAGGTTAACAGGCAGTGTACGGTTGTTGCTAAATGACAAATTAGAGTTAATTTACTAGCTTACAACAAGTGCCATTTGTTATGTGGAAATGCATAGCAAGGAGGGCTCAGTTCTGGAAACATGGAAATTTCACTAAAACATAACAACTAACAGTATTACTGATTCCAGACCTTTTAATCCCATGCCAAAAAGTAAATATACTGTCTATTGCCTGTCACTGCATTGTGTTTAAGACATCCTCATTCTCAATTAGAATTGAAAATACAGCCAATGTATCCACTAAATAGCTCTGATTGTGGATCTATCTGCCAACGAAAACATTAAGAATCTCCGATGCGGTGCTCGTTAATCTGGGACACACTTCACTGTCACATTCCACCACTGGCTTATAGTAATCAAGGGCTGAACAATGGATCGTTTACTGAATAAATAAAAATGCTTCAAGTGGATTCTCTCTCTCTCTCTCTCTCTCTCTCTCTCTCTCTCTCTCTCTCTCTCTCTCCCTCTCTCTCTCTCTCTCTCTCTCTCTCTCTCTCTCTCTCTCTCTCTCTCTCTCTCTCTCTCTCTCTCTCTCTCTCTCTCTCTCTCTCTCTCCCTCTCTCTCTCTCTCTCTCTCTCTCTCTCTCTCCCTCTCTCTCTCTCACTCTCTCTCTTCTCCTGCCTGCAAGATTACAACAGATATGGGGCAATGAATAAGGCATGAGAGGTGGGTGAAAGTGGGCCTTCGGTTTAAATGATGTGATGTATTACAATGTGACTGGGCCGGGCGCACTGTTAAATAAATGAGCCATGCATTTCCATTAGTGAGGTCAGCAGCATTAGCACTCAAGGACCGACTCCCCGCACTCAGGGGTGGACTCTTTAGTCACCGAAAGACCGGGATCAATTACGGCGTCATGTAGAAGGGACACTTAACCTGGAGAGAGGGGGGTACTATTATGGCTCCTCACACCTGCACATATTTACACCGATTAGCATGCATATTAGACCAGTTAGCAGATACACATGCCTGCACATACTTACACCGATTAGCATGCATACTAGACAAGTTAG
>NC_137914.1:5238927-5243927 GCF_963457725.1 Sprattus sprattus
GTACAATATATGAAAAAAAGCTGATAGAATTGGTACAGGGCTTGAGGCAGGATTCATATGAATTGAAATCCTAGGGTTTTTACACACCTCAACGTATCCACTCTGGCCTGCCATGCTATGACATAGGGTGTCAACTTCAATAACAGTCATTGTCAGAATGATCTCTTACCTTGCTTCACACACTCACACACACACTCACAGAGAGACACACATACAGACGCACACAGAGACAGACACACACGCACACACACACACACTCACAGAGAGACACACATACAGACGCACACAGAGACAGACACACACGCACACAGGCACACACACACAGACAGACAGACACACACACACACACACACACACACACAGAGACACACACTTTCACATAGACCCTGTTACCTGTCTGTTATACTGGAAAAGTGAATCAAACATATAAAAAATAAAAAGGCACCAACACATATACCGTATCCAACAACATATCGATGCTATGTCGCAGTGTGTGTTGTGTTAGAGGGCGAAGACTCTCTCCCAAACTCCCTTGCTGGGATGCTCAAGGGATTTGCTGCCACTACCATAATGTAGTACAGAACTACAGAGTTAAGGAGATGAAGAATAAAGACAACACACACACACACATACACAAACTGTATATCACAGGTAACAAGCAGCTCTCTGAGGATGCACACACACACACACACACACACACACACTGTTGCCACTCCTCATCTCTGTCATGTTTTTTCATCTCTGGTCGATCCTCTACACACACACACACACACACACACACACACACACACACACACACACACACACACACACACACACACACACACACACACACACACACACACACACACACACACACACACACACACACACACACACACACACACACACATACACAAACTGTATATCACAGGTAACAAGCAGCTCTCTGAGGATGCACACACACACACACACACACACACACACTGTTGCCACTCCTCATCTCTGTCATGTTTTTTCATCTCTGGTCGATCCTCTACACACACACACACACACACACACACACACACACACACACACACACACACACACACACACCAAGTTCACACACACAAACACGCGCACCCACACACACACACACACACACACACACACACACACACACACACACACAGGCTGAGTCACGCCTCTGCTCTGGATTGATGCCCTTTTGTGATTTGTATAACCCAGAGTCGCTCACACACACGCACACACACACACACACACACACACACACACACACACACACCCAACCCAGATCACTCACACAGAATGAGCCGAACGATGCTGAGGAACCTGTTGTGTTTGAGAGACCCATGCTGGTCTGTGATCTCTGTCCTCCAGTCTCCCAGCATCCTCCAGTCTCCCAGCATCCTTTTCAAGACGCCGCTCTGCTCCCAGGGTCCCATTAATCTCACGGCTCTGCATGGAATCTGCCTGTCAAGGCCCTATATTGCTCTCTCATTCTATCCATTCATCTATCTATCTCTATACTTCACCTAATCTTATTCTAGACACCTTTAAAAGGCAGCTTAAAACCTATCTTTTTACCAGAGCATTTTATTAATTTTATCTGGCACTATTTATTTCTCTGTAACTTGCACTATTTTTAATAGTTCTCTTTGAAACTGTTTTTAGGGTTTTACGACATTTATTACTTTTACTATTTCTCTGTTGACCATTATTTTATTGCTCCTGCTGCTTGCTTTTATTGATTTTATGTAAAGCACTTTGAATTGCAACTCTTGTACGAAATGTGCTTTATAAATAAAGTCTTACTTACTTACTTACTTACTTACTTATTCTTTCTCACCCAATCCCTCCCTCTCTGTGTTTGGGTGGGAGAGATTGGCAATAAACGAGCAATGACATTATGCGGTAACTAATTCTAACTAGAACTGTGTATGTGTATTGATCCATGAAAACGATGAAAACTAAAAACATGCAGGACCACAGTGTGGTTGTAAAATATTGCTCACTGTTTAACAGCTTTAGATGGAATAGCTTTGTCAATAGGCATTTAACCCAGCCAGCTTCTGTGTATTTTATTGTCTGTGTTTGACTGTGGTTGACCCACTTCTTCAGGCAAAGTTTGGCAAAGTGGTCTACTTCACTGTCTGCAATAGCAGCCTAGCAAAATGCCTCAGCACCACGGGTACTCTTGTTAAGGTAAGCATAGCTCACAAAAGAAGAAGACGAAAACCTACCCATTAATTTCAAAGAAACTGCCAAGGACATTGCTATTCACATATCCATGCATTTTAAACTCAACCTCTGTGCAGGTTGTGGTTGAAAGTCAACATCAAGTGTTTAGTAGCTACGTGCCATCAAGCCCTTTCACACTGAAAAAAACTAAATTAAACTGTGCAAATTTGATCAGAAATACGTAATACCTGTATACAAAACAACATATTACAACTCCACACAGTTTGACAAGACTGACACATGTAGTTGAGACGAATATAATGCAGTTCAGACTGGGCTTCATTCGTGCAACTCCTGGCCCATAATAAGTGATTCTCTATGGAGCCTCTACACAGCTGGAACTATGAGCTGGAACCACGAGTTGGAACCATGAGCTGGAACCATGAGCTGGAACTCTGAGTTGGAACCATTAGCTGGAACTATGAGCTGGAACTATGAGCTGGAACTATGAGCTGGAACCATGAGCTGGAACCATGAGCTGGAACTATGAGCTGGAACTATGAGCTGGAGCCATGAGCTGGAACCACGAGTTGGAACTATGAGCTGGAACTATGAGCTGGAACCATGAGCTGGAACCATGAGCTGGAACCATGAGCTGGAACTATGAGCTGGAACTATGAGCTGGAACCATGAGCTGGAACTATGAGCTGGAACTATGAGCTGGAGCTATGAGCTAGAACCACGAGCTGGAACTATGAGCTGGAACTATGAGCTGGAACTATGAGCTGGAACCATGAGCTGGAACCATAAGCTGGAACCATGAGCTGGAACTATGAGCTGGAACCATGAGCTGGAACTATGAGATGGAACCATGAGCTGGAACTATGAGCTGGAACCATAAGCTGGAACCATGAGCTGGAACTATGAGTTGGAACCATTAGCTGGAACTATGAGCTGGAACTATGAGCTGGAACTATGAGCTGGAACCATGAGCTGGAACCATGAGCTGGAACTATGAGCTGGAACCATGAGCTGGAACTAAGAGCTTGAACCATGAGCTGGAACAATGAGCTGGAACCATGAGCTGGAACCATGAACTGGAACCATGAGCTGGAACTATGAGCTGGAACCATGAGTTGGAACCATGAGCTGGAACCATGAGCTGGAACTATGAGCTGGAACTATGAGCTGGAACCATGAGCTGGAACTATGAGCTGGAACCATGAGCTGGAACTAAGAGCTTGAACTATGAGCTGGAACAATGAGCTGGAACCATGAGCTGGAACCTGGAACTGTTCTGATGTATATTTGATGTCCATCCACAGATGATGAGTGAAATATATCCTGTACAAGGTGTGGCCATTACATAAGCGGACTTATTCGGTTGAGTACTTAATCCAGATTCAGTTGTAATGAAGAAAACTCGTTATACACGTAATGAGTGTAACGCCATTTAATTATTAACGTCTCGTCATTTAATGGCCATCCACCATATGGTACAGAAGACCTCTCATCATGGTGCCACGATCTGGTTCAGTGGTAGAAACGATCTGTGTGATGGAGTGCCGTCACTGCAGTTGATTGTACGCTCTGACTGAGATACCCCCCCACACACACACACACACACACACACACACACACTGAGATACCCGTGCATGGGGGGGACTGCTCTCTCCCTTCGCTACAATCTGGTCCAAGTGTCTCTCTTTTCATAAAACCACAGGAGTAGGTACATTTGTAAAAGGCCTCATTATACAGCATTAGAGTCATCAACATGTTACATAACTTTTGCGGGAAGCCCACTGACAGACAATTGGCTGTGTGTGTGTGTGTGTGTGTGTGTGTGTGTGTGTGTGTGTGTGTGTGTGTGTGTGTGTGTGTGTGTGTGTGTGTGTGTGTGTGTGTGTGTGTGTGTGTGTGTCTCCCAGGAACAGATGAGGCAAATATACCGGGATTACATTCAATCAGCCGCAGAGAATGATCTCTCTCTCTCTCTCTCTCTCGTTCTACCTGCTTTCCATTTCTCAGCCTCTGTTCTAAATCCCCTCTGCCCCATACGTATGAACATCAGCTCTCATTGGGCTGATCTGGAGCCTGTAATCTGGCTTTTTATGATTTTATTCGCTGTACAAACCCTCACCAATCTCGGGCCTTGTCAAGATTTGGCTGCCTTCCTAGTCAAGTAATGGAGCCGTTCTCATCCCACACGCACACACACACACACACACACACACACACACACATACACACACACACACACACACACACACTAACTCTCTTTCTCAGACTATCTCTCCTTTCCCCATCTCCCCCTCTCTCTCTGACAAAACGCTCTGATTGTCCTCTACTGAGAATCCGAAGGAGACTGCCCAACGCTAAGTGTACCAACCCCATGCCGAGCTTACCTGAAGGTATCCGACCTCAACCTCTTTAATACTAAAAAAGCAGATATATGCAGCTTTCAGAGAACAGAGTAAGTAAAGGGCCTTTCAGACTGCAGAGAAAAGTACTTTGTGAAAGATTTCGACTGTGGTACCACATGTCTAAAACTTTTGTATCCACCAGAAAAAAGGTTGTACTCAGCAACTCTTGGTGCTAGCTGAGGACATGTCTTGTGTTATACGAATCCCACATCATCACACAGTATACGACCTCATATACTCAAACTACTCAAAATATAAAAAGGGATGGCTGCTACCACTAGAAATAAAGAAATTACTTGTTGCTACGTATTTCTAACCATTTCAGTGTATTGAAATTACCTTTCAATGGCTATAGAAGAGCTTGGAGGCCAGAGCTTGAATGTGTGTTGTTTGGATATACTCAATTACTTAGAC
>NC_137914.1:5248927-5263927 GCF_963457725.1 Sprattus sprattus
CCCCCTTCCCTATCTCCTTCCCTCTCTCTCTTTCTCTGTCCTGTCTGTCTCTCTCCCTCCTTCCCTTTCTCTCTTTCTCTGTCCTGTCTGTCTCTCTCTCTCCTTCCCTTTCCCTCTTTCTCTGTCCTGTCTGTCTCTCTCCTTCCCTCTCTCTCTGTCCTGTCTGTCTATCTCTCTCTCTCTGTCCTGTCTGTCTCTCTCCTTCCCTCTCTCTCTCTGTCCTGTCTGTCTCTCTCCTTCTCTCTCTCTCTGTCCTGTCTGTCTATCTCTCTCTCTCTGTCCTGTCTGTCTCTCTCCTTCCCTCTCTATCTCTCTGTCCTGTTTGTCTCTCTCCTTCTCTCTATCTCTGTGTCTGTCTCTTTCCCTCACTCTCCAGCTCTCCTCACTCCTCTCTTGACAAGGACTGAGGTAAAGACAACTGCAGCGGCGTGTGCACATAACTAAAGATGTATAAACTTGTAGGTATATTTATTTTTGCAATTGAACCCAAATATTACTGAAACTTTGTATAATCTCTTAATCTCTTTCTCTTCTCCTATCCTTCCCTCTTTCCTCTCACCCTTTTTTGCTCCCTCTGTCTCTCTTTACCTCCCTCGGTCTTTCTCTCTCTTCCTCTCCTCTCCTCTTCTCACTGACTCTCTGGAGCACTCATCTGCTGGCCCAGATAGTGTAAGATGGATGACTCTCAGGTGCCTCCTCTGAATGAAAATGACGTCCCCTGCGCTGAGGTATCCCCGAGCTTACTGTGACCAAGCCCAGATTCACACATCTCTCTCCACACAGGACCTCAAACCAGGATATAAAAAACAAACTATGTATTTTACAGCCCTCACTGTAAGCATTTACACATCTCCCCTCTATCGTTTATACAGTTGGATGTATGGAGCTCGAACTGGACTATACCGTATGTATACTTCCTTTACAGTCTACAGTATACACTGTAGGTATTTCTTTCCCGCTTCCCTTTCCACTCATACTGCTGTTATTATTCCAGTTTACGTATCCAATCCACTCTAATAGGGGGGAATTAGACATCAAACATTAAGCAGTGCAGAGTATTACCCTGCCTGAAATCCTTTCAATTATGCAGCTTCATGGAGGACGCCTGTGACATGTGACTCGCGCGAGGTGCGGAGGGACTCCTCTATTGTCGTTCCTCGCCTTTACCTGTCCGAGCAAAACCCCCCGTGGGTATAACAGGATCATTTCAATAAGGCACTCTGTAGTAAATGCCATGTCATTTTCTCACTCTCTCCACCCAGAGGCTGTGTGTGTGTGTGTGTGGTGTGTGTGTGTGTGTGTGTGTGTGTGTGTGTGTGTGTGTGTGTGTGTGAGTGTCAGTGTGTTTTTGTGTGTGTGTGTGTGTGTGTGTGAGTGTCAGTGTGTTTTTGTGTGTGTGTGTGTGTCAGTGTGTTTTTGTGTGTGTGTGTGTGTGTGTGTGTGTGTGTGTGTGTGTGTGTGAGTGTGAGTGTGTGCGTGTGCGTGTGCGTGTGCGTGTGCGTGTGCGTGTGCGTGTGCGTGCGCGTGCGCGTGCGCGCGCGTGAGTGTGTGTGTGTGTGTGTGTGTGTGGGTGTGAGTGTGTGTGTGTGTGCGTGCGTGTGAGTGTGAGTGTGTGTGTGTGTGTGCGTGTGCGTGCGTGTGAGTGTGAGTGTGTGTGTGTGTGTGTGTGTGTGTGTGTGTGTGTGTGTGTGAGTGTGTGTGTGTGTGTGTGTGTCTCCAACTGTTGCGCGGTATAGGGGCCAGAGGAGAGGTCTGTCCTGACAGGAAGGGTGCTCTCCTCCACGCCTATTCTAACCTAGGGTTATAAATCCAGTAACCCTTCCATAAATCCAGTTAGCCTCCATGCTTGGTTAAATCCTCCCAGGACTTGATAATAACTGGCTGGCTCGGGCAAGTGATTGATTTCAGTGAAACTTCAATTAAAGTTCCTGGAAAATGCAATTTTGCTAGCCTCCCCTCACTCTCTTTCTCTCTTTCTCTCTCTCTCTGTATCTATCTCTCTTTCTCTCTCTCTCTCTCTCTCTGTATCTATCTCTCTTTCTCTCTCTCTCTCTGTATCTATCTCTCTTTCTCTCTTTCTCTCTCGTAGTCTCTCTCGTGCTCCACTCCAATCAGACTTGACCCCCCCCCCCCCACACACACACACACACACACACACACACACACACACACACACACACACACCTTCCGGCGATGCCCTCTCCACCAGCCTGGCATCGATCCTCTGGTTAGCCTTTACTTGTACTCCGCTACACCCTACCCCACCTGGCCTGGCTCGGGCCACTGTCTACCTGCACGGCCACCACCACCACTCCCACCCCCACTACCACTGGTGCATCAACCCGCCAGTCAACACACACACCCTTGCAGGGGGAGGGGGGAAGAGGGGGGATTTGGTTGCCAGTGCCAACCTGAGCTGAATCTCTGGGATACACAGCTGTGTGACTTTCCTCTCCTCCTCTCCTCAGTGCACCTTGATCAAGTTTGTTGTATTCTTTTCTCCTTTTTCTTTTTCTTCCTGTCTTTCTCTCTTTTCTGTCTTTCTCTCTTTTCTGCCTTTCTTTTGACGGTCGGGTTTGAAATCGCTGGAGAGGAACGGCTCCTAAAGCCGGGGTCGATATGGTTCAGTGGCCGCTGTGAAAATGGTCTTTGCAAAAAAAAAAAAAACACCATACTGAATCACTTCTCAGATGAAAGTGAGCGTAAGGTCTATTTTTTTCTCTTGTCATTGAGACATCATCTGAATACAATAGCACAAAATACAGCACTCTCGTCCAGTCCTGATGACATCATCTGAATACAATAGCACAAAATACAGCACTCTCGTCCAGTCCTGATGACATCATCTGAATACAATAGCACAAAATACAGCACTCACGTCCAGTCCTCATGACATCATCTGAATACAATAGCACAAAACACAGCCCTCACGTCTAACAGCTGCCCAGCACTAAGGGCCAGGCGAAGATGCAGTACACGTGGTCGTGTGTGCAACTCTTTCATTTAAACTAAGCTACCCTACGCAGTGTGTGTTTTAAAGTGCTACCCTTTCATTTAAACTAGGCTATGCAGCAATTTGCCCCTTTCTGAGGTGTGTTTATGGAAGCTCTAGTTCTGGAATCATCTTCACACTCATAATTATGGTACATAGTCATGTGAAGGACGTGTTTACACACCTATCATTTCCACTCGTCTCCCAGTAATGCACTATGTAGTTTCAATAGTCCTGGATGGAAAAATCTAAGAGAAGCTTTCACAGCATGACATCATGAAACATTCCGCCAAAAGACACCAGTAAGCACCATAGCACGCGTTTGTCAATGCCAAGGGTTGTCAGTGGTGTTTGGCAAGCTGTTTGGATGCATTTTAGGTAGACTGCTTGCTAGCGTTGGTCCAAAAAGCCCTTAATGCAGCTTTATTTCGCTGACCGTCCTCAATCTCTATGCATTTATTGCATCATCGCATCACGAGGCCAACAGTGGTTATGATCATCTGCCATGTCATGAAGCAAAAGCCCTGTGATGTAATGTTATGACAGTACAAATCTCAGTCATATAACATCCAGGTCATGTAAAATTGACATTGAAATAGAAAAAAATAGGGCCTCAATGACAATTTACACCGGGGGAGATCGTGATTTTTTTTGTATGCTTTTTTAGATTGTGATTTTTTTAGTATGCTTATTCAGAGAGGCTTACGCAGATATCATAATGCCCTGGGAACAGCAGGCTGTGACTCGGTGGTCTCCCATTAAAAAATCTCAACAAATTCCTTTTGTTGTTGTTAGTTACCCCCCCCCCCCCCCCCCACACACACACAGTAGCCATTGCTGACGTGTGCTGACCGCCCTCTCGGGGTCCCTCACACAGGGAGCCCCGTACAGCTTCAAATCAAGGCGCCGCTAACAGCCTGATGGAGCCCTAATGAATTGAGCGCTCACACAGAGTAGGAGAAATCAGCATGCGGAACGCCACCCTGGTCCAAAAAAAAACAAAAACCACTAAATAAATAAATAAATAAATACCCGACAGGAGTTGGGGGAATAGACCATGAGCGGCCGTCCAACTCGTGGCCCGTTTCCATGGCTGGAAATAATTACTTTTGCACTTGCGCGCGCCGAATGTGCACACGGGAGGTTGCTGGCACGTCTTGTGTGTGTGAGTCTTTAGACGACGAAGGAACAAAATTGATTTTTCATTTGGGTTTTTGTGAATATAAATTGAACATTAAGCTGGTCAAGCCCTTTGCTGGTGCATTCCAGGCCAGAGACAGCAGTTTTCATAACATTCCTGTGTCAATTACAAGTGTTGTTGCCCGCCGCAAATAGCCCCTATATGCACTTTCTTTTTAGTCATTAGCCCTTTGCAGTTGCCTATGATAATTTGAAGCCATGAACGGCTAAAGGGTCAGTTGTGGCTATTTCCCTTTAACTGTCGCAAGGGGCTGCCTCCCATCTCCACTAAGCGATGATCCACAAGCAGGGGTTGATAACAAAACTGTCTCCAAAGACAGAAAAGTAGCTCAAGCAAAAAAATTATGTATTTTAAACAACCAAGGGTGAAATCACTGCCTGTTTTTATAACACAAAACTGCGTAGTCATACCCAGATAGGCGGGCGTTTCTGGTAAAAAAAAAAAAACACTGACATCCACAAGAACTCCTCTCCATGTTAAACAGTTCCATGTAGCAACTGGCATCTTTCTAGAGTATTGCCTATAGCAGCCTATAGCAAACCATCTCTTCACCCTGCTACCTTCTGGCAGGCGTTACCGGGCCACTACAGCCCGCACCTCCAGACTGCAGAACAGTTTCATCCCCAGGGCCATCACAGAACTTAATAATCACACTACCCTCCTACCCTCCACCCAGCACAACTGCACTTTTTTTTAGTGGTTGCACAAACACATTTCGTTGTGTATCTAATGCACAATGACAAATAAAGTCTATTCTATTCTATTCTATTCTATAGCAGTTCAGCCAGGCACATTAAGTAAAGAGCACAGATGTATTATACCCATTCGTCACGAGGACAGCATTCTGTAAAGGACACAACCTTGGACTGGAGGCCACTGCTTCGGATGCAGATGGCGTCGAGAAATTCTGAGCAACATGTATTCCTGCTGGGGTTCAAAAGAACACTCGACCTTCCCTATATGTTGGGTCACGACGCAGTGAATCTGCTCATACCAATCACAGATGATACATGTACAGAAATACATAGGCGATAAAGATATTAATTGAGTCAGTGGTAACCTTTTTTTTTTCCCTGTCGAGGAAATTAGCACGACCTCATACAAATGCTAGCCTTCTCCAATTATAGCACCTGCAGAGGCATTACAGGCAGAAAGCACTGCATTAACCACACTCATTAATTTTAATCCAGATACCCATCCTTAGAGCAACCAGAACTCTGCAGAGAATCAACATTTTCATGCATTAAGTGCAACATAATGATGGATTACATGGTAAACGTGTGCACTTCAGTGATTAATTACAAATCAGAGCTATGGCTCACACACTAAAATGCATTCTATAAGGCACTATTACGGAAAGATTATTAACAGTATGGCCTACAGATACACTTCAGAATGGGCTTCTTGAGGTCAAGTTAAACCACATGCAGAAGATGATTTCGCCCCATTATCTGGTGTGGTAGTGGGCAGAAGAGGATTATTAATAATAATACTACTACTAATACTAATAATACACATTATCTGGTGTGGTAGTGGGCAGAAGAGGATTATTAATAATAATAATAATACTACTACTAATACTAATAATACTACTACTAATAATAATAATACACATTATCTGGTGTGGTAGTGGGCAGAAGATGATTAGGCTATGGACTATTCTCATTGCTGCCGTCTGGTAGACGCTACCGGAGCATCCGAACACGGACTACCAGACTTTTCCCCCCAGGCTGTAAGGCTTCTGAATCAGCAACACTGAACCACTGAACAGTCGCCACCTCCACTGCTCCCCCTGCTCCCCCACTCATACAATTCACTTCCTAGATATATTTGCACAATTTAAAAAAAAAAAAATAACTTAATTTTAACATTCCTCTCTTCACACTTTGAAATGCTGCTAGCCTTCTACTCTTAATTGTTGAATGTTAATGTTATAGGTAATATGTTTTATTGTTATAGTGTTACAGAGGTATATGTTGTTCATTAAATTGTTGTATGTTAATGTTACATGTTATATGTTTGATTGTTATAGTGTTATAGACTTTTATGTTATTTTTTGGTATATGTATGACGTCTACTGTGTAGAATAGATGATGATGCTGGCCAAGTCGTAAGAATTTTGCTGTGCTGAAACAATTTGGTAAATGCAACAATAAACACACTTTGACTTTGGCTTTGATTATTAATAATAATACTAATCATAATAATCCTTGGTGGTAGTGGACAGAAGATGATGATTATTATTTATAATAGTTATAATAATAATAATAATAATACAAATAATCATAATATAATAATCCCCATTATCTGGTGTGGTAGGGGGCTGCCACTGCCCGGCTAGGTCAGAAAGTTACGTAATGACGCTTCGATAGACAGACTGGTGAACTAACTGAAGCCCTGTATGGATGGCCCCTTAGACTTAAGAGTCAAAGAGCTTGTAGTCATTAACATTTTATGGCCTGCTTTAAAGATGAATGAATATCATATTATAGGTTTAAAAGCAATCCTAATTTAAAGAATATTAACTACGAAATTGTGCCATAGGCGATTAATAATGAATGCTAAGTTTATATATTTTTTTTATTATTCATGAGATAGGAAAGAGAGAGAGAGAGAGAGAGAGAGAGAGAGAGAGAGAGAGAGAGAGATAGGCCCCTGACCCAATGTTTCACTCTTTCTGAAACCGTGTCTGTTGCACCAAATCTCAGCTGTTACATGGATGCCCGTAGCCATATGTCACTCAAAAGGAATCGGGTTAATTACGGCAAACAGATGCCAGCTCATTCCTCACCATGGAAAGATGGAGCTATGCAGCGCTGGAACATCCCTCTCTTTGGAAGGGGTCCAGTTTCCTGATCTGGCACGAATCCATCCGTGATCAGAGCCAGATCCCTTTTTTTCCCGAGTCAGCTAATATGGAGGATCAGTGTAAGCAGGAAGATGTGCTGAAATGAATCCAAAGTTCCGACGTGATCCATGGCCGGAATCGCCCTGGCTGGCACGGCAGCTGGTACCTCTCCTTCTTCATCGACCTTTAAGAGTCATCATACGTCTGTACCGATGAAAAAAAAGAATAATGTCAAGGGCAAACAGCTGTCCAGATAAAGGCCGTTCCCCCAGGGTGTCTGTGCCTAGTCTGAGGTGAACGACACAATCACTGTTGGTCTGCTCGCTGCCTCTGCCTCGGTGAATCACGATGAAATACACAATGCATTGTTGAATTTCTAACATTAAGTTCCGCTGTGGCCTATGTTTACCCCTAAATATGCCGCAGAAACTCACTCTGCGCTGAAAGCTTGACTGATCCATTTCAATACCGAAAATGGATGCAAACTAAAGACATTCTAGAGTGAATAAACCTGGCCATTGTGGAGTGTGTGGGAGAGCTGTGGACAAAAAAACAGGAAGAAGGAGGCCTATGAAGATGTACTGTGGCACCATGGGGGGGTATCCACAGCAGAGACTCTGACTGCACATCCACGGGAAAGAGCTCACTGAGAGCAGCAGAGAGGTAGACAGGCTTTGTGTTCAATTTCTGAAAGAGAGGAAAAAAAAAGAAAGAGCAGCTCTCTAAAAACTCTCTGAGCCGTCACCATTTCAGCCTGTCAGACTCGGGCGAGCGGCGAAGGGTTCCTTTTATTGTTAGATGAGAGCGGCTCATCAGGACGGGACGGCGTGAACACCCTGAAATGATTATTTGTGGCACAGTGAAGGGCCCTTGAAGCACTAGCGGTGATTATGGTGGTGTGTGTGGCGCCACACTCGTTCAAGTGAAGGAACAATGATTACAGACGGCTCCTCGGATCGTGGTTACGGAAGACAACGTCCTTTCACACTGTTCACACTTACAGCTTACAAGCAGTTTGAAAACTCACTGAAAAGGACTATACGAACACATTTCCTCTAAATCCCAGTTAATTTGTTGGATTCAGCCATGTTATCTAATTTTGGCTGTTCTCTAAGGTAAGACATTTTTTTTTTTATGAATGGACCAGAGCACAGAGCAGAGAAGAAAAACACACTTGATCAGAAATTGGTGGCGAGTGGCCGATTTTGTGTTATCAGCATAAGTAATTCCGCCATATAAGGGCAGATGTTATTAGCACAGGTAATGCCGCCTCAACACCATACAAGGGCAGGTGTTATTAGCTCAGGTAATGCCACCTTAACATTATATAAGGGAAGGTGTTATTAGCAAAGGTAATGCCGCCTTAACACCATATAAGGTCAGATGCTATTAGCAGAGGTGATGCCGCCTCAACACCATATAAGGGCAGGTGGTGTACTAACAGAATAAGAACAAATCACAGACGCAATAAGAGGAAATGTGTTCCTACATCACTTCCTGCATGAGGCCCTTCGTTCCATAAAGATGTTTTAAACTAAATGTTTAAAGAGTGTTTGACATGCCTTATTCAGTGTTCACAGCTCAGCATTAATTTTGAACACCGTACATTGGCAGATGTCATTGCATTCAGCACATCAAGGAGTCTCTGCACAGCATGGCAAAGTGCACTTCAGAAAGCATAGAGACGCTTACATTTGGAAATATAGAAAGGTACCCTGGGGCAATTGTGGCTCTCGGTGCTTGCAGGATTTATACTGGTGTAAAATGTTCCAGCTTAAACCATTGAAAGCACAACCAAAGGGGCCAATAGTTCAGTTCAGGTATCAGAGAGTGAAGTATGCAAGACTGATTACTGCATCACTGCAGCTATATATGTGAGATTGATTTTTAGAGGTGAAGAAATACACTTTCTTCCAATCTTTCATGGGTCAGGCGTTTCTTTTAAATCTCTTGGTGAAGAGTTGAGGTGGAAACTCCCGCTCCGAAGCTAGTTGGCACTCTGTTTAAACACGACCGAGCCAAAACCCATATCCATGATGTTTACACGCACAAATGCTTTCGCTCCAAGTGGACCATCACAACCTGGAAGCACCCAGATGCACGCAATGAATTTGTAGCTTTTCACAATCGCTAAATATGATATCAAAACTTTCAGTGGGTTTCAATGCATTCATGAAATCTTGTGCATTTTGCTGTAGGAGCCTTGAGCGCTTAGATCATCGAAAAACTAATGCATAATATATTGCAAAATACTTAATGCACTTATATATACTTCATGCACTTAAGATGCATTATAGATCTTTAGGAAAGAAAAATGCCTGCATCAACGAAGTGTCAACAGGGCATCACCTTAATGTGGTGATTTCATTTTTCGCCAGTGGCCTTAATAGAAGAAAAAACACAACGCCAATCCAATTTCCAAATTGCCACGGTTGAACCCAATACCAGCACCAATCCCTGCGGAGACGTTTAACGCGTCGCCTGACACAAGTTTGCAATTTGCAGAGCAGCAGCCGTCTGATGGCGCTTGTCTTTATCCTTAGGGGCTGTACGTATTGATTTCCATGGAGCCTGTATAAGAGGGGAGGGAAGGCGAGGCGGTGTGGGGCTCGGCATCTCGGCTCTGGTGTTGACGGTGCTGCGGAATGGTGCACGAAGCAGCGGTAACATGTGTGTGCGCACACCGTGACCGTGCCGCGTGCTCATCAAGGCCTGAAAGGTCTGCAAGGTTCAGACAAAGGTGAGTCACGGATGTGGACGAGATGTCAGGCGTGTTATTCAATAGTCTGCATACAAAACCTGTAGGAGTGCTAGGGGAGCATACATCTGCATATACACAACATGCACCCACACACACACAGATTTGCACATATGCAAATGAAAACAGTGTATAGCACACAAGTAAAGACACGAAAACACAACTAGAAACAAGAAACAAGAAAAACACAACAAGAAAAACAAGGAAAACACTTGTGTTACATTGCACTGTACACACACACTCACACACACTCACACTAACACTCACACTCACACTCACTCACACACACACACACCCACACACACACACACACACACACACACTCACACCAACACTCACACTCACACTCTCACACACACACACACACACACACACACACACACACACACACACACACTCACACTCACACTCACACTCACACTCACACACACACACACACACACACACACACACACACACACACACACACACACTCACACTCACACACACACACACACTCACACACACACACACTCACACAGTGAGTCTGCATAAAAACTGGAGTGCTAGGGCAGCTGTGGCGCAAACAGCTGTCCCGACCATGAATGGGTTGGAACACCCACGGGGAACTTGGGTTTGAATCCGACCTGCGGTAATATCCCGATCCCACTCCCCACCTCTTCTCTCCAGCTCATTTTCTGTCAAACCTTCACTATCCTATCTGATTAAAGGCAAAAAGCCCAACAGTAGTCCTTTAAAATAAACACAAAGGAGTGCTAGCAGCCAAAGCCATAACCCTCCAACCAGCTCCAGCCCACCCCGGAGCTGGCCAATGGGAGCTGTCGATTCAGAAATAATGATTAAAAACGAATTTCCAGATGGAGTGTTGTTTTCCTACTTTCTTTTTTTTTTGCTGAAAATCATCCCATCCACCTCAAGATATCAGTGGATTATGAACACATCATTATAATGCAGCCAAACCCACCTCTCTCTCTCTCTTTCACTCTTTCTCTCTCTCTCTCTTCCACACATACACACACACACACACACACATGTACACACACACACACAGAGCTTCAACTCTGCTCTCCTTTCTCCACCTACTTCAACCCTCTCCTCACCAGCAATCCATCACGCCACAAACGCATGCAGTGGAGCCAGGTCCACATAGCAACCGTCGTCGTGGCACTGATGAAAAATTACGCATCGGGCCGATCCCGCCGCAAAAGTGGGTCAGCCTTACAGCCGACCGGGCCAGGTCACCGGGGCCAAGCAGCTGGGAGTCCGCTCTGATAGGTCCCTGATAATTAATGGACCTGTCCGTCTCCTACAGTGGCAAAGATTTATACGCCCACTCAATTTGAGAGAGGCCTGTTGAAAGCTGAAAGTGCTCTTCTTGCATGCTTCCTCTCCCCTCTCTCTCTCTCTCCTGCTCTCCATGTACTGTACATCTCTCCCCCTCTTCCTCCCTCTCTCCATCTCCCTCTCTCCATCTCTATCTCTCCCTCTCACCTTCTTACTCTTCTTGTCTCTCTCTCTCTCCTGCTCTCCATGTCCATCTCTACCTCTCTTCCTCCCTCTCTCCATCTCCCTCTCACCTTCTTACTCTCCTCTCTCTCTCTCCTGCGCTCTATGTCCATCTCTCCCCCTCTTCCTCCCTCTCTGCCTCTTACTTTCCTTCTCTCTCTTCTGCTCTCTATGTCCATCTCTCCCTCCCTCTCTCCATCTCCATCTCTCCCTCTCACCTTCTTACTCTCCTTCTCTCTCTCCTGCTCTCTATGTCCATCTCTCCCTCTCTTCCTCTCTCTCTCCATGTCCATCTCTACCTCTCTTCCTCCCTCTCTCTTCCTCCCTCTCTCCCTCTCTCCATCTCCCTCTCACCTTATTACTCTTCTTGTCTCTCTCTCTCCTGCTCTCCATGTCCATCTCTACCTCTCTTCCTCCCTCTCTCCCTCTCACCTTCTTACTCTCCTTCTCTCTCTCCCCCCTCTTACCTTCTCTCTTCTCCTCTCCGTATGCATCTCAATCTCTCTCCCCTTTCTCGACATCTCCCTCTAAGGCTATCTCTATCCCCCGTTCTCTCCCTCCCTCTTTCTCCTCCTGTCCATCTCCCTCTCCCTCTCTCTCTCTCTCTCCCTCTTGGTCTCTCTATCTCTCCCCTTCCCCACCTCTGGTCCTCCCTCTTCTTCTCTCTCTCTCTCCTGCTCTCCATGTCCATCTCTACCTCTCTTCCTCCCTCTCTCTTCCTCCCTCTCTCCCTCTCTCCATCTCCCTCTCACCTTCTTAATCTCCTTCTCTCTCTCCCCCCTCTTACCTTGCAACTCAATCTCTCTCCCCTTTCTCGACATCTCCCTCTAAGGCTATCTCTATCCCCCGTTCTGTCCCTCCCTCTTTCTCCTCCTGTCCATCTCCCCCTCTCCCTCTCTCTCTCTCTCTCCCTCTTGGTCTCTCTATCTCTATCCTTCCCCACCTCTGGTCCTCCCTCTTCTTCTCTCTCTCTCTCCTGCTCTCCATGTCCATCTCTACCTCTCTTCCTCCCTCTCTCTTCCTCCCTCTCTCCCTCTCTCCATCTCCCTCTCACCTTCTTAATCTCCTTCTCTCTCTCCCCCCTCTTACCTTGCAACTCAATCTCTCTCCCTTTCTCGACATCTCCCTCTAAGGCTATCTCTATCCCCCGTTCTCTCCCTCCCTCTTTCTCCTCCTGTCCATCTCCCCCTCCCTCTCTCTCTCTCTCTCTCCCTCTTGGTCTCTCTATCTCTCCCCTTCCCCACCTCTGGTCCTCCCTCCTTGTTCACGCGCTGTCATGTGCGCAGGCAGAGATACGAGCAATCTAATTAAAATCTCTCCTGGAGGTCTGACTTCTTAAGGAGCGTAACAGGCCCGACTCTTACAAGGCTTGGACCTCCGGCATATTTTTCATATTATTCCAGGTTCATGCTTTAATTTAAAAAAAAATCAACTTCATAACACGACAGCTCGCGCAATGTTTGTTTTGTCCTGTTCCGGCGATGCAAAGCCAATTCCTCCGGTGCCTGGGTAACTTACTCAGTTCCGAGATGCTTCGCCGGGGAAATTATGTGAGGGTACGACACAGACAGCTCTGGATGTTATTATTACTCCATGCTGTGCTGTGGGTGTTGTTGTTCGACATTTAATTGTACTAGCAGCCTACACTATTTGTTTAGCCTGATAAATAATTGCATTGCTATAGGTTATTACTGAGGGTAATAGGAGAACTGAAAACACATTACAGTATCTGTGTATCCCCCACACTAGCGTGGAGGGTTGGTGAATGATGATGGCGAAGCCTGCCAAGTCTAAAATTACAGCGCCGCTGCTTTAACCTGCAGTGCAGATCAGAGGGTGTTATGGCTCTCTTCTGCTGGAGAGACTAAGAAGCTCAACTGTGCCTGAGGTAAATGCTGGTGTCTGGTTAACCCCCCCTCCCCCCCGAATCCTCACTCACTCTCTCTTCCTCATAATAACTTCTGAATAACCCTTCACCTCATAAAATCCATTAGTGCATACAAACAAGATGCACCCACACACACAGATTTGTACGTGTGCAAATATGCCAGCAGTGTATAGCAAGTACAGACACGAAGGCACAACAGATTTAGATGTGTGCACTTGAAAAACACTTGTGTTACATGCACTCTCCACACATACACACACTCACACTCACACTCACACTCACACTCACACTCACACTCACACTCACACTCACACTCACACACTCACACTCACACACACACACACACTCACACACACACACACACACACACACACACACACACTCACACTCACACTCACACTCACACTCACACACACACACACACACACACACACTCACACTCACACTCACACACACACTCACACTCACACACACACACACACACACACACACACACACACACACACAAACACACACACACACACACACTCACACACACACACACACACACACACACTCGCACACGTACAGGCACAGTTGGGATGTGAGCCAAAGGGGAATCTGGAATCGATCCTGGAGTCTTCCGGCACGATCTCCCCTCGTTAAATCCACTCAAGTGAAATGGAGGTAGATTTATAACGTGTCCAATTTGTAGTGCAGGCTGTTCTTACTCCGACAACCCTGTTACTTCACATTTACTGTAATGGCAGCCATTTAAATAGCCTGCTGGTGAACCGGATGAAGGGATGAGAGAGAGAGAGAGAGAGAAAGAGAGAGTGCAGAGGAACTAGCCAATTCACTCTGTCTTCCTCTGTACCTTGAGACTCGAAAGGGCAGGCAACCTGCTCACTCTCGTTTTCCCTTCTATCTCAATCTCTTATTTTCACTCTTTATTGCTCTGGGCCTAGTTTCTCGAACGCTAAAAAGGACTTGAAATCGGTCGTAAGAGGGATCCTTGCAGAGCGGTTTCCCGACGCCGCACTTACGGCTATGATGAGTCTACGATGTCGCCAAAATCCACGTAGGCCGTTAAGATTCGTCGTTATCGGTAAACGAGGCCCTGTTCATCCGAGTCTCAGTGCCACTCCTTGTGTACGTTTCCTTTAAATTTCAAGTGTTTAACTGAATATCTTTCTCTCCTTCTCCACATCTCTGTTCATCCTCCTGCTTTCGTCTCACTCATTTCATCAGTGCATCCTGAGGCTCCTGTCAGTGTTGTTGCGGCTGTGAGGCTCCTGTCAGTGTTGTTGCATCTGTGAGTCTCCTGTCAGTGTTGTGTCGTGTCTAAGACTCCCGTCAGTGTTGTTGCGTCTGTGAGGCTCCTGTCAGTGATGTTGCGTCTCTAAGACTCCCGTCAGTGTTGTTGCGTCTGTGAGGCTCCTGTCAGTGTTGTTGCGTCTCTAAGACTCCCGTCAGTGATGTTGCGTCTGTGAGGCTCCTGTCAGTGATGTTGCGTCTGTGAGGCTCCTGTCAGTGTTGTTGCGTCTGTGAGGCTCCTGTCAGTGTTGTTGCGTCTCTAAGACTCCCGTCAGTGATGTTGCGTCTGTGAGGCTCCTGTCAGTGATGTTGCGTCTGTGAGGCTCCTGTCAGTGATGTTGCGTCTGTGAGGCTCCTGTCAGTGTTGTTGCTAAATGCAGGTGTGAACCACTGTTCAAGATGGACTGACATGCCTTTGACAATCAGGTTCAGAATAAAGAACATTCACACAGGCAGTGGTGTTCAGTTACAGAATAAAGAACATTCACACAGGCAGTGGTGTTCAGTTACA
>NC_137914.1:5266427-5276427 GCF_963457725.1 Sprattus sprattus
TTTTCTGTTTTGATGGCAAGTCTTAGAATCTCAGAGCTGACTGAGCATTCCTCCAAGCCGGCGAACCACTTTTACTGTTTTGTACGTGATTAAAAAAATGTCCACATTTGCAACGATTGCTCTAAACACCCAGAGATACCAAGCTTTCTGCATTGAGGCGATAGTGGACACCATACCGTACGCGCCTGTGATGCTCAAAAATTCAAAAAAAGAGGCTTCATGTAGTTGCTCTCCAGTCGTCGGCTTCTTTTAAAGACTGATTTTTCTTTTTGAAAGTTGGTTTGTTGGAGCCGTCTTTATTTTTAGTGACAGAAAGCCGGGGCCACTTCCTCAAAGAGATCACAGCACTCCAGAACCTGAGCTGTGAATGAATGACACATCTGCTCCGTCACTCATTAAAGCTGTAATTGGAGGAAAGAAGCATCTGCTGTCAAAGAGGGACCATTCCCAGGAAAGACAGGTGGAGAATGAAAGAACGAGAGAGAAAGAGGGAGGTAGAGAGAGAGAGAGAGAGAGAGAGAGTGAGAGAGAGAGAGAGAGAGAGAGAGAGAGGGGGGAGAGAAAGACAGAGAGAGGGAGACAGTAGGTTAGGGTACATTCATGATCTGTTCATTTTGTTCAGCTGCCGTTAGATTTATTACCATATAAGAGAATATGTATTGTTACAGGTGTGTCTGGCCTTCCTTGGCCCCGCCCACTTTGTGTACCTGTGCTCTCTCTCTGCAGCAGGAGAGTTGGTGCTCAGGTGTGGTTGGTTATTTCTGTGAGCAGGTTTGTGAGAGCTACGGCCCTTTCATTTCTTATGGTTTTATTTTGTTCATAGGTATCCCGCAGAAAGTGTCTGTTAAAATGTTAAACATGACACAGGAGTCTCTGAGACGTGTCTGAATCTACCTTGCCCTTTTCTCCCGAGTCAAGCTCTGGTACAGAAACCAGTTGGACTCTGGGTCTGGGTCTTGAGCAGGGCATTTGTCCATCGTTACCTGTAGAGCAGGGGCGCAGATAGCACTGGGGACGGGGGGGACATGTCCCCCCCCCCAGATTCATAGTAACCCTGATCTGTCCCCACCACTCTCCCTACGTAAGGCGACAATCGTCAGTAAATAACAATGTAGTGTCCCCCCCAGTTCAAAATTCCCATCTGCACCGCTGCTGTAGAGGGAGTGGACTTTAGTCTGGTAAATAATTTAGCCTGTGTGACCTAGTGTTCCGCCAGCACCGGTCACTATTGAGCCTGTGAGGTTTGTTCACATGATGAGCATGCCAAAGACTTACACCAATTTGTTCACTGCTTGTGTGTGAACTCAAGCGCAGAGTAACACACACACAGATGGTTTATTTGATGTGTTAGATAGTGGTTATGCCGGTCTATAGTTACCTGTTTTACCACCAAAACTGACTTGAAGTTGATTATGGCCCAAAAAGAGGATAAAAGATTAGAATCAGATTTATTCACTGGGCTTTGTCAGAAGGCGAAATGCAAATGCTAAATTGACTGCATTTATATAGCACTTTTGCGCTAGCAACCTTCATGTCATTTATAAAGCGCTTTTGTGCTCATAGAGCGCTAGCAACCTTCATGTCATTTATGAACATGTCATTTATGAAGCGCTTTTGTGCTCATAGAGCGCTAGCAACCTTCATGACATTCATGACTAGTGTTGCAGGCCATACTGCAGTTTTGCAGGCCTAAGTGCAGTGATGTGTGTGTGTGTGTGTGTGTGTGTGTGTGTGTGTGTGTGTGTGTGTGTGTGTGTGTGTGTGTGTGTGTGTGTGTGTGTGTGTGTGAGCGTGGCCTGTTGCCCTGGCTGGACATTTTGCTTCTCAGAGGGTGGCAGCTAAGGGAGAGGAAATTGGCCCCGGCGACTAAGTGCTGCACCTGCGGCTTACAAATTCATCTGTCTGCTGTCCATCGAGATGACATTTGATTTCAGATTCTTTACATTCTTTATTCATTTTTTTAAATAAAATTACTTATTTTCATAATCTGCTTGTAGCTTCCCCTTCATGTTGACATGCCTTTCAAATCAAGCAGTAGGTTACAGTATGTTCATGGGGGAGGTGGTAAAAAGAGAGGGAGAGAGAGAGGGGGGGGAGATAGAGGGGAAAAGAGAGAGACGGGGAGAGGAGAAAAAGAGAGAGGGGGAGAGGGGAAAAGAGAGAGGGGGGAGAGGGAGAGAGGGACAACATGTATTCATGCACGTATTTGACATATGGACCTAGATTTATTTGAAAGCTGGAGACACCTGCACTGCCATGACACATGATTACTTTAAACTCCATAGTCTTTGCTACAGTATAACTCCAGTATTATACCCCATAGTCTTTGCTACAGTATAACTCCAGTATTATACCCCATAGTCTTTGCTACAGTATAACTCCACTATTATACCCCATAGTCTTTGCTACAGTATAACTCCAGTATTATACTCCATAGTCTTTGCTACAGTATAACTACACTAGTATACTACACAGTCGTTGCTACAGTATAACTCCACTAGTATACTACATAGTCTTTGCTACAGTATAACTCCACTATTATACTCCATAATACTTGCTACAGTATAACTACACTAGTGTACCCCATAGTCTTTGCTACAGTATATCTACACTAGTATACTACATATTCTTTGCTACAGTGCAACTACACTATTAAGATAATGGCAGCAAAGACTAACAACACACTCATCCAAAGTTATAAAGGTAAAGGTTATGGTTAAACTGGCCAAATAAACTAAGTATTGTTACACATCATTCATTAATCTGTTATATGATTTCAAAAGTTACAATGCAATGTAGTATACTGTTACAATTATTTAGTGCAAGATACAGTCTACTAGATCCAGACCTGCATTCTGTTTTCCTGACCTGGTTCATATTGATGCTGCTGCTGCTGTGCTTTTCGCTACCCTAGAATAATAAGGTTCTATCTGACATTTTTGTCAAAATTGAGTTATTTACATATTCCTATTCTGGAAAAATTTATGAACATTATTTAAGGTGTTTTAAAAAAAAAAAAAAAAAAATGAGTGTTTTATTCTGAAAAATGTGCCCCATTTGTCAGTTTTGGTATATGCAATGCTAAAACTTTAAACCTCAATATCTCAAAACTGACCTGAACGCAGATAGAACCTTATTATTCTGAGGTAGCGTTTTGTGTTCAATTGAAAATCATATTATTTTCAAGCCCTTGCACTGATGTAAACAGTCATGCCACTAAAGCCATCTTCAGCCTTCGCTGTGAAAGTGTCAGAGAAGAAGAAGAAGAAGCAGCTGAAGAAGAGACAGCGGCAGGCGTTCCAGCACTGCTCGTTACTCACATCATTTAGAGGGATATGTCAACATTACCTGCCTACGCTCCTTTTCGCAAAGAAAAGAAAGAACGAACAAATAAAAAAGATCACTTCTCCCTCAGTGACAAAGTTTCAACATTTCCAAGGCACTGAGGCACTTCTGGAGTGTGTCAGACACACTCCAAACCAAATGTTGATTTTCTGCTATCTCCCCAGAACAAAACCGTCTCCTGTGCGTTTTCATGTGAGAAATGTCTTCAAACGGTTGAGCTGAGCATAGCCAGTACTCCAGTGCCGGTAATAAGCCACAGTGTCAATACTGTCAGGGTCATCAGCTCCTGACGGCTCACACAGTCCCATTCACTTTAGCATTGCTCTACTCCCACTGATGTGGTGCTGATGTCTCTGAAACAGCCTCATTGTTGGTGTTCACAATCCCGGTCACTATGCAAAGACTATTTAGCTGAGGTTTCTCATGGTGTGTGTGCACCTTCATGTGTGTGTGTGTGTGTGTGTGTGTGTGTGTGTGTGTGTGTGTGTGTGTGTGTGTGTGTGTGTGTGTGTGTGTGTGTGTGTGTGTGTGTGTGTGTGTGTGTGTGTGAGTGTGTGTGTGTCTGTATTTGGTAATAAGCCACAGTGTCAATACTGTCAGGGTCATCAGTTCCTGACGGCTCACACAGTCCCATTCACTTCAGCATGGTGATTATAAAGGAGGTACTGGGTGTGACGGCAGCTACAGACTTTTTGTTTTGCACTGTTGTATTGTTTTGCACTGTTGTATTGTTTTGTGTTGTGTTGTGTTGTATATTTTGAGTAATATGTGTAAGCACAGTGAAAGCCACTGCACCAAGACAAATTCCTTGTTCGTGCAAACTAACCTGGCCAATAAAAGCTGATTCTGATTCTGATTCTCTATTTCTTATGTAAAATTGTATTTATTGTTACACTAGGTCTCTACTGCTCGTAGCTTGACTGTTCTCTCCCATGTACGTCGCTTTGGACACAAGCGTCTGCTAAATGACTAAATGTACGTAAATGTGACCACACTAAGAGGAACCATTTCATTTCTGCCCACCACAGACTCTCAACACCTCTCGGGTATCCACATCCTAGGGGTTCAGGGTTTAGCTCAATTACTTCCAGCCGTGGATCAATTTTAAACACAATTCATCAGAGGGAGTTTGTCATGAGCACTGCGTTTGCACTCTGACATAGTTATGCCTGCCAGGCATAATTTATGAGCGCTGTGATTGTTTACCTTGAGTCATCAAGGACGGCGCCCCAGAGCCGAGGCCACTGGGAAATCTGCGTTTGTTTGTTAGAGTAATGAGGAGGTGTCAACTGCACTGCTCCCCACAGCCCCCAGCGCCTCCAGGCCTTCCCACTGTCACCATTACTAAAATCACCATCATCCTCATCATCAACATCAACTCCACCGTCATTATTGTCACTAGCATCCTCGTTAGCGCATTGCTCTACTCCCACTGTTGTGGTGCTGATGTCTCTGAAACAGCCTCATTGTTGCTGTTCACAAACCCGGTCACAATACAAAGACTATTTAGCTGAGGGTTCTCAAGGTGTGTGTGCACCTTCATGTGTGTGTGTGTGTGTGTGTGTGTGTGAGTGTGTGTGTGTGTGTGTGTGCGTGTGTGTTCGTGTGTCTGTATTTGTATTTAAGGATGCATGTGTATGTGTGTGTGTCTAGTCTTGGACATGTTCAAGCGTGTTAATAAACAGAGAGAGAGAGGCCTTAGTGGAGGCGATGGCACCGGGGCCGGAGAGAGAGGTGGAAAGACCACTCCAGCTATGAGAGCTCAGCCTTGACCTTTCACCTCTTGTGATGCGTGCCTTTCGCCACTGACCCTCTAACACGTGAGGCCTGACAGCTGAGGGGAAAAATGATCAGAAAGGGAAAAAAGAGAGAGAAATGTGAGACGTGCAAGTGCTCGTTGTCTTTCTCTCAGAGCGGAATGTAGGAGATGTTTCTGACAGATGACACGGGTGTCTGGAGCTAGACGCCCAAAAAGCAGAGAATGTTATTCTAACCAAAGCCGAGGTGAAGGAGATGGAGGGGGCGGTGGTGGTGGTGGTGGTGGTGGTGGTGGTGGCGGCAGGGGGGGGGGGGGGAGGCTGGCGATGGTTAGAGATCTAGGGAGACCCAGAAGATAGAGTGGGAGCTGAAGCAAACCTGGGGTACATAGATGGAACAGAAGGAACTGAAAAAAAAAAATAATCTTCGGGGAAGAAAGTGAGTCAGGAGACGGAGAAGAACAGACGAAAAGATGCTGTAAAAGCCACGGGAGTTTCAGATGGAGCTGGAACAGTTGTTCATTAAAATGCTCTCGACTGCTGGGGTTCACGGTGCTTCAGACACACACACACACACACACACACACACACACACACACACACACACACACACTGCTGGGGTTCACGGTGCTTCAGACACACACACACACACACACACACACACACACACACACACTGCTGGGGTTCACGGTGCTTCAGACACACACACACACACACACACACACACACACACACACACTGCTGGGGTTCACGGTGCTTCAGCCCTGCGGGGCCACAGCAGCAGCAGCAGCAGCTGTGTCGAGCGGGGAGGCAGAAAGCTCTTCTGCTTGTCATGAGAGACTGTTGACTGCTGAAGCTGTTTGTTTTCATGCAAAACACACATTCATCCCTCTCTCTCTCTCCCTCCTGAAAACACATATACATCCCTCTCTCTCTCCCTCCCTCCTGAAAACACATATACATCCCTCTCTCTCTCTCCCTCTCTCTCTCTCCCTACTGAAAACACATATACATCCCTCTCTCTCTCCCTCCCTCCTGAAAACACATATACATCCCTCTCTCTCTCTCCCTCTCTCTCTCTCCCTCCTGAAAACACATATACATCCCTCTCTCTCTCTCCCTCTCTCTCTCTCCCTACTGAAAACACATATACATCCCTCTCTCTCTCCCTCTCTCTCTCTCCCTCTTGCAAAACACATATACATCCCTCTCTCTCTCCCTCCCTCCTGAAAACACATATACATCCCTCTCTCTCTCTTCCTCCTAAAAACACATATACATCCCTCTCTCTCTCCCTCCTGCTCTTTACCATCCTCTCATTCTCTCTCACTCTCTCTCTGTCTCTCTCTCACTCACTGTCATTTTCTCTTTCTCTTTCTCACTTTTTGCCATCCCCTCTTTCCCTCTCTCTCTCTCTCACTCTCTCTCTCTGACTCCCCCTCTCACTCCTCAGTACAGAGAGAGAGAGAGAGTATGACTCATTGTGTGGGAACTCTGTGAACTGGTGTCAATCAAAATGTCTTTGTGCAAGGGGAGAAAAAAAAGGGAGAGCAGAAAACCGCTGTCACATACAGCCTCATTGTTTGTGTTCAGAGACATCAGCACCGCGGAGAGCGACACTGGGCTCCTTCAGCACCATGGACAGCGATCTCACCGCGACCACCTCTCTAGTGGTGGGAGGAAAACAATACCTAACCCGGCATCCTTATTGTTCTGGGTGACCTGAAAAATGGACACACCTACTGGTAGTCATTTACATGAAGAGCATGAAAATGCATTACGGTATAGTGCTGAGATTTTTTTGAGGTTTTTGAAAGGTATATTTAAGGGAAGAGTATTAAAGTAAGTAAGGAGGCTTAGACTTGAGATTAAGGCAGATGACGCGGTGTGAATCACCGCTACGATCCACTGAGAGGCTGGGTGGGCGCACTCATTACATGCCATTATGAAAACAGTTATGCAATTATGCTGAGTAATTAAAAGTGAAGATTAGCTGAGCGGAGGACAGCCTGGAATTAATGCCCACTGTTCCAGAGCGACAACCTCCAAGCCTCACAAACCCGGTCACAATGCAAAGACTATTGAGCTGAGGTTTCTCAAGGTGCATGTGCACCTTTGTGTGTGTGTGTGTGTGTGTGTGTGTGTGTGTGTGTGTGTGTGTGTGCAAATTGCACTGTTGTGTGTTTTTTTTGTATATTGTGACTGTATGTGTATGTGTGTGTGTGTGTGTGTGTGGGTGTCTGTATTTGTATTTGAGGATGCACGTGTATGTTTGTGTGTCTAGTCTTGGACATGTTTGTGTGTGTGTATGTTTATGTGTTTATCTGGGTGGGTGTGTGTGTGTGTGTATTCTTTAACTTTTGTGTGTGTGTATATATTCATGGACTAGTGTGTGCATTCATGACTCGGTGTGTGTGGGTGTGTGTGTGTTTGTGTGTGAGATGTTAGAATGCTGCAGGCCACTTTGTTACGGGCTTTAAAGTAGCAACCACTCCCCCTGGCCTTTTGTAATCAGCAGGTGGTTTTCCTCGTGGTGCAACATTTCCGCCACAAACCTCAAGAGGTCTCCCCACTGTGCCTCCTCAAACAATTGCTCTTATTTCAAGCTACGTGAAATAACAGCCCCCCCCCCCCCCCAGACCAACACCCACACACAGATTTAATGAAAAAAAAACCTGGAGGAAATCTTAGCCCCACCAGAACCCCTCTCCAGGGGAGCTTTGACCAAGCTTTGGCAATGCCTTTCTTTTCCCTTAACAGAGAAAGAGAGATTGATCTGCTGTTGACCGCTGGGCAGAAATAGTTGACTGCGGAGAAGCTGTCAGACCATTGCCTGACAGATTGCCTCCAAGTGCTTCTCTAAGTAAAGGGCTGTGCGAGTTGCCTCAAGATCTTTTCTCCATTACTAAGGCCGACTTGGGCATTCCGTCAGGGGGGAAAAACCCATCTCCACAGCTCCGCAGGATGGTTCTTTAGTCTTAAATTCTGACACGATCTTAAGTTCTTTAGTTTTAAATTCTGACATGATCTTAAGTTCTTAACTTTAACATTCCGACATGATCTTAAGTTCTTTGGTTTTAAATTCTGACATGATCTTAAGTTCTTGAGTGTTAAATTCCAACACGATCTGAAGTTCTTTAGTTTAAAATTTCGACACAATCTTAAGTTCTTTAGTTTTAAATTCCGACACGATCTCAGTCAGTCAGTTCACCACATTCTTAAAAAAAACACAAACCATTTGTGCATGGGAACATCTGTCGGGTGATTACGGCAAGAAAAATCAACATTTGATGTTATTTCTCTGTGCCATGACTGTGTTTTGATGTTATTTCTCTATGCCATGACTGTGTTTTTATGATTATTCTCATTAGTGTGCTGTTTTTAATGAGGGCTCTCTCTTAATCCCTGCAGCTGCTGGAGGCCTTCCAAGACAGGCTCCTGTCACATGACTCCGAAGCCCGTAATCCCCCGTAAAGTGCTTCCTGTCTCTCTCTCTCTCTCTGTCTCTCTCTCTCTCTCTCTATCTCTCTCACGCTCTCTCTGTCTCTCTCTCTCTCTCTTTCTCTCTCTATCTCTGTCTCTCTCTCTCTCTTTCTCTCTCTCTCTCTCTCTCTCTCTCTCTCTCTCTCTCTCTCTCTCTCTCTGTCTCTCTCTGTCTCTCTCTTTCTCTCTCTCTTGCCGGCCTCCCTGCCCTAGCCAATGCCTCCCCCACCTGCCTGTTGTGCAGCCTGTGGATGAGCACACACACACACACACACACACACACACACACACACACACACACACACACACACAGGAAGACTGAAATGTAAAAACTCTAGAAGAAAATGTCAATAAATTCACGACCCTCTGGAGTTGAGACTGACTCTGTCATGGTTGATATTTTTGAGACTTTTTAACAGGTGGTTTCACATGCATTTCTAGACTTTATGCACCAGTCCCACCGCAGTATTATCATGCAAGTCGTAATATGCATGTCTTGCATGTCATATGGAATGTCATGGAACTCCCTCCCCCCTGACATCAGAAACATTGACCCTAACTCAATCGCTCTTTTTGTAAAACACAAATCAAGACACGCCTGTTTAAGCAAGCCTATAACCTGTAAAGTTGTGGCTGTATTATGTATTATTCAATGTTTTATTCACTTTGTAAGGTGACCTTGGGTTTCTTGAAAGGCGCCCTATAAATAAAATGTATTATTATTATTATTATTATTATTATATCTTAATTTTTTCCGCTAAAATAGCCAGTGAGTAACACATTGCAACACATTTTGTGTCCTAACCAGCATATTGTCAAAGGTAGTGTGTCTCCTCTGTTTGCTCGAGTGTAGATGTGCCTGCCAAGCCTGGCCTGTTTGTTGATTGTGAATCGGATCCCCCGCCTGCATTGACTCAGCACACCGCACACTGCTGCCTGTGGTGATCTGCGTGTGAACTGACGGATGCCAGCTAACATTTACAGTGTAGCTCACGCAGATGGCCCCTCAAGTAACAGCACCCCCCTTCGCGAAAGCATGAATAATTAAAGGCAGGCGGCTAAATTAATAAATAAGTGGAAGGGTGGTGCTTAAAGACTGTGAGATGAAAGCATGCAGATGAGAAGTTTTCTGAGGCTGGAGAGAGTGCAGGAGGAGAGAGAGAGAGAGAGAAAGAGAGTGCATGAGGAGAGAGAGAGAGAGAGAGAAAGAGAGAGGGAGAGGGAGAGGAGGAGAGACAGGGAGAGGCCCTGCAGCACAGCACAGCACAGCACAGCACAGCACAGCCCTGCAGCACAGCAAAGTCCTGCAGCACAGCACAGCACAGCCCTACAGCACAGCACAGCCTTGCAGCACAGCACAGCACAGACCTACAGTACAGAACAGCACAGCACAGCACAACACAACACAGCACAGT
>NC_137914.1:5281427-5283927 GCF_963457725.1 Sprattus sprattus
TTGTAAGCTAGTAATGGCACTTGATGCTTTCTGGGATGCATGTATATTTGTACAGAAACAGATTCCTGTGCTCTTTTGCCAAGGACCAGGGTCAGCGGTCATGAAATGATTGTAATCCCCTAGGATTGTTCATAGTAACTACCTGACAGGCGACCGCTATGAAGAGGAGTAATCTGGGGAGAGATGCTCTTGCTGATAATCAGGAAAAACAAATCATGTCAGAAGGCCGTCCATCCATCCATATACATTCAAAATTGTGGGGATTTTGTAAACATGCACACATGTTGTTGGCCATGGATACATGGACAAGCATATAGGGCTTAGCTTTGGGGACACGTGTTCTCACAGGAAGTCTCATTTGTGGATAGAAGCATGGACACGCAAACTGACACACGCAAACACACACACACACACACACACACACACACACACAAAGCCACAGGCAAGCGCACACATTACATTGTATTACCTCAAGAGACTGGATTAGAAGGGATGCCTCAATCTGGGTTTAGAACATATTATTTGATTAAACATATTTTCTCTAGATGAGACATAACATGCTGCCAAGGACTTCTTGTCATGCTAGATACAGATTTGTGTGTGTGCGTGTGTGTGTGTGGTGCGTGTGTGTGTGTGTGTGGGTGTGTGTGTGTGTGTGTGTGTGTGTGCTGTTTGTGTTTTTCATCAGCTACCAGAGAGAATGTGGATGGATACTTTAAATGGACTAGAGTACATTCACACATTTGACCCTCCTGTGGTGGAGAGAAAGGGGAGCCATCTTTGCATCTTTGAATGGAAGAGATATACTATGGCTACAATGGATTTGAAAGACATGGCAAGGACATCTTTCTCCCAAATCAGTCAATTAAAAACTCTGAATATTTCATTAATATGATAAGCCTAAGCACTGGGGGTTTCCAGCAGTGGTGTTCTTTTCTTGTGTTGCTCAGCGAGCAAATCAACAATTGCTTCATGCAGATAAGCAGCCATCAGAAACAGACAATTGTGGCCATTCACATACACTGTGCCACTCAAAAACACAAATACACTCTCACAAACACACGCAGACACACACACACACACTCATAACATAAAAAGGGACACAGGGAATGCAACACACAGATGCAACACACTCACACAAACATTTCGTAACACTCGCATAGAGACAGGGAATGCAAAAATGCAACCACCCACATACACACTCATATCACACACACACACACACACACACACACACACATACACGCACACAAACACACACACACACACACACACACACACACCACTCACATACACACACATATCTACACCTTGGCCATTTTTTGAACACTTCATTGAGAATATGTGTGTGTGTGTGTGTGTGTTTGTGTGTGTGTGTGTGTGTGTGTGTGTGTGTGTGTGTGTGTGTGTGTGTGTGTGTGTGAATTGAGGCGATAACTCTGGGCTCTATCTAAACTGGCATGTAGGCTACATGCTTTACAAAAGCGGGAAGCTTCAAAGGGCCGATAAGTGGGAACAGCCTTGTGTGTGTGTGTGTGTGTCTGTGTGTGTGTGTGTGTGTGTGTGTGTGTGTGTGTGTGTGTGTGTGTGTGTGTGTGTGTGTGTGTGTGTGTGTGTGGAACGGCCTATGAAATCAGCCTTCACCTCAATCCTGTAAACACATTCTAACCACCAGAGAGGATTTTGGGCTTCCTCCTAGTCCCGCAGCAAGTGAGATAAATACCAGAACCATCTCTCTCGCTCTTTTTCTCTGGCTCTCTCTTTCTCTCTGTTTCTCTCTCTCTCTGTTGCATTTGCACAGGTTTCTGTTAGGTGGCTGCAGAGCGTGCTCTCACTTTCCATCACCGTAGTCGTTTTAACTCCCTTCCATTCGTTTCCTCCGTAATCTGATAGATGTTTAGTCAAAAGCGTTCTTTGTTTTTTCTGTAAAAGACGAAAATACGTGCCTGCATTTTCACATGTTACATATATGAGAGCCAGAGGCCCACATAGACACACATGCCTGCACACATATACACACACCACCATAAACACACACACACACTCCTATTCCGCTCACACTCACTCATATCTCACACACACTCATATCTGTGGGCCTATGTCTCTCATACATATATGAGAGGCAGAGGCCCACATAGACATACATGCCTGCACACATAAACACACACACACACACTCATATCTCGCTCTTAGTCTTTCGACATGAATTCTCTTCATCTTGCTAAGGCTAATCAGCCAATGACTCGTGGCAGATGTTAATGGGGGCAAGAACCCAAACATCATTAGGGGTGGTGAAATATGAAAGAGGGGCGATTAAGCTGTTCACTCCTTCACTCTCCTCCCCTCAACTCCTCCTTACTCCTCGTGTGTGTGTGTGTGTGTGTGTGTGTGTGTGTGTGTGTGTGTGTGTGTGTTTTGTGTGTGTGTGTGTGTGTGTGTGTGTGTGTATATATACTATATATATATATATATATATATATATATATATTTATATTTATAT
>NC_137914.1:5288927-5298927 GCF_963457725.1 Sprattus sprattus
AGTTCCACATCACATGATGCTGCAGCTGCATCTCCAACAGTTCCACATCACATGATACTGCAGCTCCATTTTCAACAGTTCCACATCACATGATGCTGCAGCTCCATCTCCAACAGTTCCACATCACATGATGCTGCAGCTGCATCTCCAACAGTTTCACATCACATGATGCTGCAGCTCCATCTCCAACAGTTCCACATCACATGATGCTGCAGCTCCATCTCCAACAGTTCCACATCACATGATACTGCAGCTCCATTTTCAACAGTTCCACATCACATGATGCTGCAGCTGCATCTCCAACAGTTCCACATCACATGATGCTGCAGCTGCATCTCCAACAGTTCCACATCACATGATGCTGCAGCTCCATCTCCAACAGTTCCACATCACATGATGCTGCAGCTCCATCTCCAACAGTCCCACATCACATGATGCTGCAGCTCCATCTCCAACAGTTCCACATCACATGATGCTGCAGCTCCATCTCCAACAGTTCCACACACATGATGCTGCAGTTCCATCTCCAACAGTTCAACATGATGCTGCAGCTCCATCTCCAACAGTTCCACATCACATGATGCTGCAGCTCCATCTCCAACAGTTCCACATGATGCTGCAGCTCCATCTCCAACAGTTCCACATCACCTGATGCTGAAGCTCCATCTCCAACAGTTCCACATGATGCTGCAGCTCCATCTCCAACAGTTCCACATCACATGATGCTGCAGCTCCATCTCCAACAGTTCCACATGATGCTGCAGCTCCATCTCCAACAGTTCCACATCACCTGATGCTGAAGCTGCATCTCCAACAGTTCAACATGATGCTGCAGCTCCATCTCCAACAGTTCCACATCACCTGATGCTGAAGCTCCATCTCCAACAGTTCCACATCACATGATGCTGCAGCTCCATCTCCAACAGTTCCACATCACATGATGCTGCAGCTCCATCTCCAACAGTTCCACATGATGCTGCAGCTCCATCTCCAACAGTTCCACACACATGATGCTGAAGCTCCATCTCCAACAGTTCCACATCACATGATGCTGAAGCTCCATCTCCAACAGTTCCACATCACATGATGCTGCAGCTCCATCTCCAGCAGTTCCACATCACATGATGCTGAAGCTCCATTTTCAACAGTTCCACATGATGCTGCAGCTCCATCTCCAACAGTTCCACATCACATGATGCTGCAGTTCCATCTCCAACAGTTCCACATGATGCTGCAGCTCCATCTCCAACAGTTCCACATCACATGATGCTGCAGTTCCATCTCCAACAGTTCCACATGATGCTGCAGCTCCATCTCCAACAGTTCCACATCACATGATGCTGCAGCTCCATCTCCAACAGTTCCACATGATGCTGCAGCTCCATCTCCAACAGTTCCACATCACATGATGCTGCAGCTCCATCTCCAACAGTTCCACATGATGCTGAAGCTCCATCTCCAACAGTTCCACATCACATGATGCTGCAGCTCCATCTCCAACAGTTCCACATCACATGATGCTGCAGCTCCATCTCCAACAGTTCCACATCACATGATGCTGCAGCTCCATCTCCAACAGTTCCACATCACATGATGCTGCAGCTCCATCTCCAACAGTTCCACATGATGCTGCAGCTCCATCTCTATCAGTTCCACATCACATGATGCTGCAGCTCCATCTCCAACAGTTCCACATCACATGATGCTGCAGCTCCATCTCCAACAGTTCCACATGATGCTGCAGCTCCATCTCTATCAGTTCCACATCACATGATGCTGCAGCTCCATCTCCAACAGTTCCACATCACATGATGCTGCAGCTGCATCTCCAACAGTTCCACACACATGATGCTGCAGCTCCATCTCCAACAGTTCCACATCACATGATGCTGCAGCTCCATCTCCAACAGTTCCACATCACATGATGCTGCAGCTCCATCTCCAACAGTTCCACACACATGATGCTGCAGTTCCATCTCCAACAGTTCAACATGATGCTGCAGCTCCATCTCCAACAGTTCCACATCACCTGATGCTGAAGCTGCATCTCCAACAGTTCAACATGATGCTGCAGCTCCATCTCCAACAGTTCCACATCACCTGATGCTGAAGCTCCATCTCCAACAGTTCCACATCACATGATGCTGCAGCTCCATCTCCAACAGTTCCACATCACATGATGCTGCAGCTCCATCTCCAACAGTTCCACATGATGCTGCAGCTCCATCTCCAACAGTTCCACACACATGATGCTGAAGCTCCATCTCCAACAGTTCCACATCACATGATGCTGAAGCTCCATCTCCAACAGTTCCACATCACATGATGCTGCAGCTCCATCTCCAGCAGTTCCACATCACATGATGCTGAAGCTCCATTTTCAACAGTTCCACATGATGCTGCAGCTCCATCTCCAACAGTTCCACATCACATGATGCTGCAGTTCCATCTCCAACAGTTCCACATGATGCTGCAGCTCCATCTCCAACAGTTCCACATCACATGATGCTGCAGTTCCATCTCCAACAGTTCCACATGATGCTGCAGCTCCATCTCCAACAGTTCCACATCACATGATGCTGCAGCTCCATCTCCAACAGTTCCACATGATGCTGCAGCTCCATCTCCAACAGTTCCACATCACATGATGCTGCAGCTCCATCTCCAACAGTTCCACATCACATGATGCTGCAGCTCCATCTCCAACAGTTCCACATCACATGATGCTGCAGCTCCATCTCCAACAGTTCCACATGATGCTGCAGCTCCATCTCCAACAGTTCCACATGATGCTGCAGCTCCATCTCCAACAGTTCCACATGATGCTGCAGCTCCATCTCCAACAGTTCCACATCACATGATGCTGCAGCTCCATCTCCAACAGTTCCACATCACATGATGCTGCAGCTCCATCTCCAACAGTCCCACATCACATGATGCTGCAGCTCCATCTCCAACAGTTCAACATGATGCTGCAGCTCCATCTCCAACAGTTCCACATCACATGATGCTGCAGCTCCATCTCCAACAGTTCCACATGATGCTGCAGCTCCATCTCCAACAGTTCCACATCACATGATGCTGCATCTCCATCTCCAACAGTTCAACATGATGCTGCAGCTCCATCTCCAACAGTTCCACATCACATGATGCTGCAGCTCCATCTCCAACAGTTCCACATGATGCTGCAGCTCCATCTCCAACAGTTCCACATCACATGATGCTGCATCTCCATCTCCAACAGTTCCACATGATGCTGCAGCTCCATCTCCAACAGTTCCACATGATGCTGCAGCTCCATCTCCAACAGTTCCACATCACATGATGCTGCAGCTCCATCTCCAACAGTTCCACATGATGCTGCAGCTCCATCTCCAACAGTTCCACACCACATGATGCTGCAGCTCCATCTCCAACAGTTCCACATGATGCTGCAGCTCCATCTCCAACAGTTCCACATGATGCTGCAGCTCCATCTCCAACAGTTCCACATCACATGATGCTGCAGCTCCATCTCCAACAGTTCCACATGATGCTGCAGCTCCATCTCCAACAGTTCCACATGATGCTGCAGCTCCATCTCCAACAGTTCCACATGATGCTGCAGCTCCATCTCCAACAGTTCCACATCACATGATGCTGCAGCTCCATCTCCAACAGTTCCACATGATGCTGCAGCTCCATCTCCAACAGTTCCACATGATGCTGCAGCTCCATCTCCAACAGTTCCACATCACATGATGCTGCAGCTCCATCTCCAACAGTTCCACATCACATGATGCTGCAGCTCCATCTCCAACAGTTCCACATCACATGATGCTGCAGTGAAAGGCCACATGCGCAGCAGCTCCCTCACAGTGGAGACCCGAAACCAGCTCTGCTCACTGGCTCAGATAACCCAGAAATCCAGGCAAGAGCTCATGCCTGTGTGTATCCGTGCGTGTGTGATGTGTGTGTGTGTGTGTGTGTGTGTGTGTGTGTGTGTGTGTGTGTGTGTGTGGGTGTGTGTGTCCGTGCGTGTGTGTGTGTGAGTGTGTGTGTCCGTGCGTGCATGTGTGTGTGAGTGTGTGTCCGTGCGTGCATGTGTGTGTGTGTGTCTGGCGTGCGTGTGTGTGGGTGTGTGTGTGTGTGTGTGTGTGTGTGTGTGTGTCTGTGTGTGTGTGTCTGGCGTGCGTGGGAGTGGGTGTGTGTGTGTCTGGCGTGCGTGTGTGTGTGCGTGTGTGTGTGTGTGTGTGTGTGTGTGTGTGTGTGTGTGCGGTTTTGTCAGAGGAGTGCAGAGCGAAGGCGCCTGATGGGCGGATGGGAGAGTAGTGACAGGGGCACAAAGACACCCTCTGCCTGCATCCGCGCCCGTCAGCATCAATCACGGGCGGCACACGGAACCTCCGAGTGAACCCGGTGCATGGCAACAGGCCCTCGGAGAGCAGGGGAGTCAGGGCGACGCTGGGCCAGGCCATGTGGACAGACCTGAGAGGGGGGGGGGGGGGGGCGGGGGGGGGGGACTCCCAGGTACAGAGTGCAGACACAGACAAAATAGACAGACACAAAGATAGTACATACACACATGCATACAAACACACACACACACAGACACACACATATGCATTCACACAAACACTTCACACACACAGGCACAAATGCATACACACAAACACACAGCTGTATGCTCATAGAAATAGAACAAACACAAATATGCCCCCCCCTCTCAACACCAGACACACACACACGCACACACACAAACACACACACACACACACATGTTAGGGAGGGACAGAAAAGCTGAGATGTAGGCTAAGATGAAAGCCTCCTTGTGCAATCTGGATGTAAATGTTGTGATCTCGAAATCCTTCCAGTAAATACCCAGAAATCATAGCTCTAAGCCACAATAGTAGACAGACAGCTCAGCTGTTTGCGGTTGTATATTACACTCTATGTTGCCCTCTTATTTGTATTTACAGAGGAATATCTTCCAATACTATGATCAAAATATCTTGTAAAATAATTTTGTATTAAACCCAGCTTTCTTTCATGACTCTGTAGTGTTTCTTGCATGCACCGACCATACAGAAGATGTCAGAAAAGAATATCCACCATCCAAACGATAGCCTGTTAGAGCATATTATGGTTAAAACAAACGCAGACTACTCGGAAATAATTTGCTCTCAACTCATCATTAGACGGTGACTTTCACATGAGTATATATTACTCTTGACGTGGCCCCGTCTTTACATAGACGGAAAATGACGAGTGGTGGCTATTCGCCGTTCGGACGCAGGATAGTTTTTTTTCCCGCTAGGGACTTCAGACTGCAATCTGCCGTTTCTCCTTGCCCCCATGAGCGGCGTTGCACAGCCGCTTAGATCCTGTGCAGATATATATCCCCGCGCTCGCGTCCATCTCCGGTGCTGAACTGAAATGTAATCGGCTTTGCTTTAGTTGCAAAAGGAGAAAAATACTTTGTGCCTGTCCTGCGCAGACATATTTGAAGTAATGGGTCTTTCAAAGGAAATAATTACAACATTTTCTCTCCCTGCATACTAAGGATATATGCACCCAGCATCAAGGGACGTCAGTGCAGTTTTAGGAGCTGGAGAATGTTGAAAACCTGTCGCAACTCGAGTGGATTTGTGATTTAACGGGCTTGTAAATAGTTGTTTTATTTTGGTGCTAGTAATCTTTGAAAATATATCTTTTCTTTCTACTATCGTTGACGGGAAACTGCTGAAGTGGTAGGCTTCTTTACACATCTAGAACGGACCATTCGCCTGCTATCGCACAGACTTGCAGCCAGTGCAGCGAACCGGGCGTTTGCCGTACCTGATCGGTATGGATGTGTCCAACCTTTGGGAAATTGTGCATCGAAAACGTACCATGGAATAATATGGGAATACAATGGAAATGGACCAAGAAAATGTGATTTGCCCATTTGTGGTTAGACGTCTGGTATCAAAGGTAAGGAGAACCTAACGGATTTTATATTGTCGGAGTTCGTGCCGAGACCTGTCATCGTCCTGTATTTTAGACGAGCATGATTGTTTGTTGCATGCGCAAAGATCAATACAATGCACAAAGATCAATAACATTGACCGTCTTTTGTTTAGATAATGTAATTGGTAATGCTGAGGTTAGCATACTCATTGTCATCCTTAACTAAAAACTAAAATTCAAACCAAGTTCCAGTGCCAGATAAGAGTACGGAAATAGTTGCGAGCTGCACTGTCATTGCACTGCGTGGGCTATGGAATGAATTGTTTATTCAAATGGTATGCTCATTAAAATGGCTAAATGCACCATTGATCAGATCCAATGAGCTAACCAAATAGTGCCCGCCGCAACTGATTTTGGATCAGTTGGTGCGCTTATCTTGTCCTATCCTCTTGCTGGGTGAGGCCATTCAGATCTGCTTTACCAACTGATTGGGTGCATATTTAGGTCATATTGTCTATATTTCATCTTCGTTGTTTAACTCATACCCTATTCGAAATAATAGCGTACGATAAGGCCACATGGTTTAATTTATTTGCGTCAAGTTTTAGATTTGACTGATCTGACTTGGATCTGATCTGAACTATCTCTACTTGGGTGTGCGGTAGCCACAATTGTTAAAAAAAATAAAAAATAAGGCGCATCCAGAATTCAGTGCAGGTCCATTTTAGGCATCGTGTTGCAGTGGTGCGCAATGTCAAAATATTATGTTTTAACAATTGTCTGCGTTGCCATTGTATGATAGATGGATGTATTTTCTTTAAGTGTAAGCAAGGCAGTGACTTCTAAATGTATGTGCTATGTAAGGTTTCACTTTATGAATAGCTTTAAAAAAAACATTAATTGTTCATTATCATTTGTTCAGTATCTTTGTCATGCATTTGTTTGTGGTCGGCGAAGAGAACGCTCGACACATTTACATCAGTTTACAAAGCCAGGTCCATCTTTCCTCATCTGCTGCTGGAGGCGGGCGATGAGATGCGGTGGCATTGCGCGACGCTGTTGTATTTCATTTTCCTTTCCTGTCACAGGCAAACAAGTATATTTAAGTAAAGTAATCGATCCAAATAGCATCTGTGATATTCAGCAACTCAATGAATCAGCTGAATCGTACATTTCTTGTTTAAAGTACCTTCGACAGGAACTGAATGTATGGTGGTGACGATACCCCCTTTTAAGATGGGACAGTTTAAAAATATAAAACGGCAGTGTCGGCGAACTGAAATTCACTGATTCTACACAGGGGTGTTTAGAACTGTATTTAATTCTGACGGCCACTGGGGACAGCTATACTAGCTAACTTGCAGTGGGGGTGAGGGTCTGGGGAGGCGTTTGGATGATTCCTGGCACAGCATTACAGGGGCCAAGTAAGTCTGGTGACCTCAATAACACCCCGCCATTTGTTATTTGATGTCGGGCTGGGCAGAAGGGGTTGCAGTTGCAACAAGGGGACAGTTGTAACATGCTTCATTTCTCAGCTCGTGTCTAACCTAATGCAATGAAACTTACAGACAACATGTGTGACGGCATCACGTATTTCAATATCTGTCAAAGGTTCTAGACAGAAGTCGTTTTGTTGGGCAAATTTGTAATTTTGCGCAAATTTAATGGGTCTTGACAGAAACACAAGCACAGATCGTTGTGATCAGTGACGTACTATCTAGATGCTAGTATAATAATTTGCTGCATACTAGTATTACCTACTACCTACTACTACTACCAGTTATCTTATCAGATATTAGGAGAGGTCTACTGGGGATAATTGTAACATGAAGGCTGCCAGCAGTAAGTTGTAATAGCAAGCGTAGCTAGCAATTGAAATAGGCTAGCCACTTTTTAGAAAAATATGACACACTTGTTTTCTAAGTAACTATCTATCTCATATTTTTAAAGAAAACACTCTTAATACTATAACTTACAGGGAAAAAAACACTCTTTTGGTATGAATAATGCACAGTGGTTGCCGTAAAGTTTACTTATTAAGCCCTTCAAATTGTCCACTGTTTAAACTCTACGGGCCACGCTACAACTGTCCCCAAATTCACACACTGCATTTAGATGGAAATAAGAGAAAGAGTTAGGCACATGGGCGTGAATTAGTGAAGTAAATAGACGAGTGGTGGATGTTGCATATGTTCAAATGAAAGCAGCGATGTTTAGCAACAAGGCAAAACGTATAACAGCTGTACCCAGTCTCCTTTACTTCAGAAGAAAGAACCTAGCAGTCATTCAGAAGGATCGGGGAAAGGCTTGGCGTATACTCTCCAGAGAGACCATGTTGGCAGCTGTGTGGATGTTATTGGGCTGTGTTTACAGTGCAGTAAAGAGTGATAAAAGCTGAACTCCTGTGCAGCAGGCTAACATAACCTAGATACCTCGGGCTGGAAGGTACTGCCTTTGTGCTCTGAACTGAGCATGCTTAGAAGCCTGCCAAGGCATGGACCTTTCTGCTCTTTCTAATGTCTCTTGTCGTGTGTGTGTGTGTGTGTGTTAACTGGGTGTTAACCTTAGTTGTAACTTGCAGTGTGGTGTTGGTTGACAAGCTCATTTACAGTTATCAGAAGGCTCTGCAAGGCGTGGCCTCAGGGCCTGAATGAGGTTTCCAGGGACATGTTCTCCTGTGTATGTTTCATTTTTTTTCTATTCTGGCTGCTAATTTTTCAGGCAGTTTGAGACAATAACAACTGGAGTGTAGACAGTCTGTGGTATACATACACACATACACACACACACACACACACACATACACACATTTATGAGGCCTGTCGTCGGTCCGACTCTCATGAACATCCCATCCATAATACCACACCGCTTGTCTACATGAAAACACTCTCTGCTAGGCCACACTGACACATCGCTATGGGTTACATTTACAAGGTTTTTATAGACTACTTGACTGTTATGTATGCTGTTTGAATATCAGAACACACAACTTCAGGTTTAGCTAACCAAGGTTTATATGGGCCTATAAAGAGTGCTGTCTGGAGATCAGTAGATACTAAAGTGGGAGATATTAAAGTTGAGTCGTTCCCTTTTACCATGCTTTTGCCAAATGGTCAGCAGCAGGAGATGCTCCATCTCTCCATCTCTAGCCTTGCCGGCACCACCACCTGGCTTCATCCTTTTTCTTTTTGAAAAAAAAAAGAATTATAGTTGTCTAGGGTCTTAAGTCATGTCATGCCACCACATACATTTTGCAATACTGTCAATTCCACATCAGTGGTAGTATATGGGGTGAATATCATTCCATATTTCAAAACTGACACAAAAGGGTGAAATCTAGTTTTAAAAAGTTTTACAGGATTGAAACCTAGTTTTGATAGGATGAAAAAAAAATCTCTCCAAACATTATTTCGTATTTGAGTTTTCCTTCCTCACAACTCTTTTCACAATGTTTCTCCCACACACGTGCAGAGTTTCAAATGTGTCTGTCCTCCAGCTGGATTATTTAGTGTCCCATGTTTGAAACCTGGGAAATGACGATCGGAAAAGTAACTAGTGCTTATTCGTTGAGAAAAAAGGTTCTGAATTGTTCACAACCTGAGTTTGGAGAGGGGCAAATCGTTAATTATTATAATTTTTTTGGCTGCTGTGCATTTTCACCCATGTTGCAGGCTGCGAGTTTACAGCACAAACTTTTCATAGATTTAACCACACCGCTGGAAGAGAAATATTTGGGTATGAAAATTATGTTTTTCATTAACATCGTAAACATTAAAATGATCGCTGGAGTTTCTCCAAATGAACAGTTACAATAGAACAAAAATCACGACAAGTCCCCCTAATTACTTACACAAGCTTTCTTATTCTCTGTTTCTTTTGCATAATGTTGGTGCTTTATGCACTGGAAAGATACAATGCTATTAAGAGTACTCACTTTAGATGATAAAAACTATGATATAATATCGACACCATCCTTACAGTTAAACATACTCTGAAAAAACTGTGTGTTTGTGTGTGTATACTGTATATATGAACACAAAATATGTGTGTGTGTGTGTGTGTGTGTGTGTGT
>NC_137914.1:5303927-5313927 GCF_963457725.1 Sprattus sprattus
GATTCCTGCTGGTAGAATGTCGAGACGAAAAAACACAGAATCACCCAAGCCTGGCTGTCTTCAGGGGATGTGTTTGAATAACACTGGCACATAATTTATTTATGATTTACTTTAACACTGCCCAACCCCCCGATCCCCCCCCCCCCTTCTCTCACTTTACGGCTGAAAGGCCCAATCCAGTCCTTGACAGGTCAGCGCTCACAGAGTTAGAAGTTCGCCTATAGAACGCAAAGAGGATTTCTTTATATCCTTCTTTATTCCTCTTTTCTCAATCTCTCTTTCTCTGTCTCACTCACTCTCTCTCTCTCTCTCTCTCTCCATCATCTCATTGTCTGTCTGGAAAACTCCTCTCTCACACACACACACACACACTCTCCCTTCTCTCTCACACACACACACTCTCCCTTCTCTTTCACGGACACACACACACACACACTCTCCCTTCTCTTTCACGGACACACACACACACACACACACACACACTCTCCCTTCTCTTTCACGGACACAATCTCCCGGGCACACACAGTGCCAGCCCCCTTCCGACCCATCGGGCTAACGGAACGAGATAGCATCTTTTTTCGGCTCGACTTGGTGGAAGAGGCTTTAGAAACGGCAACTTCTCATCTTCCGGAAGGTTCTTAATCTCACCGAACACGCGGGGTATCAATTACCGAACCCTCTTCTTTCAACTCCGGGGGAGCCTTCAAAAGGCTCAGTCACTGTCAGATAAATTATCATATCAGAGCTATACTGCTTCACATAATGCCCCCTTTAGGAGTATGTTACTTTGGTCGTAAATCAATTAAGAGACTACTGTCAGCGAAGTCGACGGGCAGTTATTACATTGAGTGTGAGGCACATGGCTTTGCCACGTAGCTTTGCCATAGCTTTGCTGACGGTAACACGGTCTCTGACAGGGAAAATTACACCTTTGAGACAGCCATTTGTCACTGGTTTCCTTCTGGGGCACTTAAAGATGGCACATTGGGAAGAGAGATATAAAATGGTGGAGATTGAGCTGTGTTTTCATCTGCGGAGAACCCCTGTGTCAGCTCTCTACACCCCCACCCTGTTGAGGCCATGCGACGAAGCAGTCATAACCCACCCTGACATGCACACACACACACACACACACACACACACACACACACACACACACACACACACACACACACACACACACACATACACACACCCACCCACACACACACACACACACACACACACACACACACACACAGATTTACTGCATCTTTGCCTGCTATTTTCTAAAGATTCATTTTTGCTGCAAAACACAAAACCCCAGCAGTTCCCAGCAGGCCACTCATTTAAGGACCTCTGCAACCATCCCACAGAAGAATCATAAGGACAGACACAGAGTGTGTGAGAGACATGAGAGAGAGAGAGGGAGATACAAAAAGAGGCAGAGAAAAGAGAGAGGAAGAGGAAGGGGGTGGGAGAGGAGGAAGACAGAGTGAGTAAGGGTGCAAAAAAAAACTAGCCAGAGGAAGGGTGTGACAGATAGAGAGATGGATCGAGGAGGAACGGAGTGAAAGGTTGTGAAGAATGAGAGCATGTGTGAAGTTGGGGAGGAAAAATGGTGGTGGAGCAGCGGTGAAAGGTTGGAAATCTCGATAAAAGACAGACGAGGAGGAAAAAGGCAGAAACATGAGAAGGACGGAGAGAGGAGAAAGCAGGAGAGGCAGGAGGCAGGAGGGTCAGGAGGCAGGAACAGACCCAAACACGCCAGCCAAGCAGGAGAGACACACACACATGGGCACCCTAGATAAGACATCAAGATACATAGATAGATAGATAGATAGATACATAGATAGATAGATAGATAGATAGATAGATAGATAGACAGATAGATAAATAGATAGATAGATAGATAGATAAATAGATAGATAGATAGACAGATAGATAAATAGATACATAGATAGATAGATAGATACATAGATAGATAGATAGATAGATACATAGATAGATAGATAGATAGATACACAGTTAGATACATTTATAGATAGACATCAAGATTCATAGATTGATATATTGATAGATAGATACATAGATAGAGAGACATTAAGATACATAGATACATAGATAGATATACATCAAGATAAATAGATAGACATCAAGATACATAGATATATGGATAGATAGACAGATATACACACATATATATATATATATACATAGATAGATAGACAGGCAGAGAGATAGATAGATATTTATATAGATAGATTAGACATCAAGATACATCGATAGATAAATAGATAGATAGAATGATATATGCATAGATATAGATATATAGATAGATAGACAGGCAGACAGATAGATAGAAAGTTAGATAGACAGACAGACAGACAGACAGAAAGACAGATAGGGAAATGAGTGAGTGACTGCTCCAGCATGGTGGTTGGCCTGGCGCAAGCGTCTCATTACGGGGCTCCCAGCAGCAGTGGCAGCAGCAGCAGCTCTGTGCCAGTGTGTGTGTGTGTGTGTGTGTTTGTGTGTGTGACAGAGTGTGTGTGTGTCTGTGTCAGTGTGTGTGTGTGTGTGTGTGTGTGTGTGTGTGTGTGTTTGTGTGTGTGACAGAGTGTGTGTGTGTGTGTGTGTGTGTGTGTGTCTGTGTCAGTGTGCCACGGCTGACCCGCAGCCTCGTGCCCCACGCTGTGCCATGGCTGCTTGAGCCAATTAGAAACCCTTGGCACAGCTCACACACACACACACACACACACACACACACACACACACACACCACACACACACACACACACACACACAGCTCATCCTTTCCCCACGTCCATCCATAGCGGGCTGGCATGGAGACACCGTGCTGGGAGTCTCTGATCGGAATTTTAAAAGGATTCGTTTCAGCTCACCGCTGCCACCATCCTGCCTCAAAACCCCCGCCCCCCAACACACACACACACACACACACACACACACACACACACATCACATGCTGTGCTTACGGAACCATGTGTGTTCAAATCTATCTTAGGAGAATGCTGAATACAATGCATTGATCTCTCACTTTCTACAGCGAAAACTGCGGTATGTGAGTTGAAGACATGATTGGAGAGAAGATGAGAGAAAGGCAGGAGAAGAGGAGAGGAAAGGAGAGGAGAGGAAAGGAGAGGAGAGGAGAGGAGAGGAGAGGAAAGGAGAGGAGAGGAGAGGAGAGGAGAGGAAAGGAAAGGAGACAGAGGAGATGAGAGGAAAGGAAAGGAGACAGAGGAGATGAGAGGAAAGGAAAGGAGAGGAGAGGAGAGGAGAGGAGAGGAGAGGAGAGGAGAGGAGAGGAAAGGAGAGGAGAGGAGAGGAAAGGAGAGAAGAGGAGAGGAGAGGAAAGGAGAGGAGAGGAGATAAAGAAAGGGAAGAAGAGGAGAGGAAAGGAAAGGAAATGAAAGGAAAGGAGAGGAGAGGAGAGGAGAGGAGAGGAAAGGAGAGGAGAGGAAAGGAGAGGAGAGGAGAGGAAAGGAGAGAAGAGGAGAGGAGAGGAGAGGAAAGGAAAGGAGACAGAGGAGATGAGAGGAAAGGAAAGGAGAGGAGAGGAGAGGAGAGGAGAGGAGAGGAGAGGAAAGGAGAGGAGAGGAGAGGAGTGGAGAGGAGAGGACAGGAGAGGAGAGGAGAGGAGAGGAAAGGAGAGGAGAGGAGAGGAGAGGAGAGGAGAGGAGAGGAGAGGAGAGGAAAGGAAAGGAAAGGAGAGGAGAGGAGTGGAGAGGAGAGGACAGGAGAGGAGAGGAGAGGAGAGGAGAGGAGAGGAGAGGAGAGGAGAGGAAAGGAAAGGAAAGGAGAGGAGAGGAGTGGAGAGGAGAGGACAGGAGAGGAGAGGAGAGGAGAGGAAAGGAGAGGAGAGGAAATGAGAGGAGAGGAGAGGAGAGGAGAGGAGAGGAGAGGAAAGGAAAGGAAAGGAGAGGAGAGGAGTGGAGAGGAGAGGAGAGGAGAGGAGAGGAAAGGAAAGGAGAGGAGAGGAGTGGAGAGGAGAGGACAGGAGAGGAGAGGAGAGGAGAGGAAAGGAGAGGAGAGGAAAGGAAATGAGAGGAGAGGAGAGAAGATGAAAGAAGAGGAGAGAAGAGAAAAGGAGAGAATAAGGCTGTAAAGAATTAGAGGAGGAAAGGGAGGAGAGGGAAGGGAGTCTGCAGATGAAAAGAAAGAAGAGGGAGACTTACAGTAGTGCTGTGTTTGTGACTGTAAGCTGCGTGGTTAAGAGATGATGGGAGATGGTGAGAGAGTGGGGAGAAGTGGAGAGGATAAGAAGGAACTGGGGGAGGAGAAAGACAAGGCGAGGGAAGAGAAGTATCGAAGAAAATGACAGAAAAGAAAGGAGTAGAGATGAGAGATTAAAGGAGATGGAAAAGAAAGGAGAGTTGTGATGTCAATGGAAGGTCAACAAATGTTCTGCTCTCTCTCTCTCTCTCTCTCTCTCTCTCAATAGCTGGGGTTACATCTCACTTTTTCATGCACATCTTGGAAATGCTTTGAAGTCTACGTTGAATCAGAAATATTTGTCGGGGGGGGGGGGGATTAGGTGTTTCCACTCCATTCCATTAGGTGTTGCCCTGACAACCCTTAGATTGGACCCTCAGCTATATGTTCTAAAGCTAAATGATCATAAACACAAATGAGTTGGATGGACACCCAGCTTCTGCCTCTCTTTCTCTGGTCTTTACTTATTATTAGTAGGGTCTTCAAGGGCCTTCAAGCTCTGACTCATTCTGCTATTAGTTCCTTAATATAGCATACTGTTAGATAGAACACATTGTGCCTGTTACTGGCTAATGACTACAGCGTCACACCTGACATGAAAACAATTATCAGTCACTTCCCTGTGAAACCAATAATTAATTTGTGAAAGCCAATACTGCACAGTTAATTAAGACAAGCTGTTTGTCCCTGGAACTTCAAACAAGTGAATATCGGAACTGCAAGGATGACGCAACCTTGTGACAAATGTCATGACATATTAACTCCCTAATGAAGCCATTACAGCAGACCTCCTATAGAGGCTCAGCTCCTATAGAGGTTCTTTTGATCTTTATTTTTTTATTTAATTTCCTACATTGTGTCTTGTTATTCTATCATTTCTATCAATCTATCTATCTGTCTATCTTTCTATCTATGTTACATTGCTGTGTGTATATATATACATATATTTAATATTCTAATATATATATATCTTATATTGCTGTTCCATTATAGAACTTGTTTACTATATTGATGGTCCAAACTCCATGATGTTTGCTGGTCATATAAGACTGAAATGAGGAGGTCATGTGTTTGAAAGTTACCATCAAAATGGCGGAGGGAGGATCCGTGCTTTTCCGTCCTCCTCAGCCCTTTCTGAGATTGTTGTCAATTAGCTGTAAGTAGGGATGTGCACTGTGTTGCACGGTTAAACTCTCAGGCATGTGTTGACAGGTTTGTGCTGACAGCAGAAGTGGGTGCCTGGCAGTAATAGCTAGCGGGAACAGGTAGAGACGGAGGCAGCAGGGGAAAAACAGGACAGAGCTAGGGCTAAGGCAGTGGAGGATGAATTGACTGCCTAAACTTTAATGCACTTCCAGAAAGTCTCCACACACACACACACACACACACACACACACACATAAGTCCACACAAACTACACACAGACTCACACACACACACACACTCACACTCCAAACTTTTAACCACACAGCCAACAAAAAGAAGTTAAGCTTACCTACCAACCTTGTTTCCGTCTGGCCTCTGAGGTGAAGTGAAATATTGTGCCAGAGTGGTTTTTTTTTAGTTGAAAGTAGGTTGTGTTATTTTTTTCTTAGATAACATGTGTCAAACATGTGTGCGTGGACATTTATATGCTAACGAGTGTGTGTGAGTGTGTGTGTGTGTTTAATTAAACTGACATGAAACAAGAAGACTGGATCAAGATCAAAGACATCTAAAGACATACAGGAAAACTCACGTGTTCACACAGAGAGGCAACTTACACAACAGACGACACACACACACACACACACACACACACACACACACACACACACACACACACACACACACACACACAAGTTCACACAGACTACACTCACACACCTCCACACAGACTACACACATACACACAAGGCCACACACACACACAAACACACTACACACACACTCACACACAAACTACACACACACACAGTGACAGACACACATACATAAGTCAACACAGACTACACACACACACAGACTACACATAGCACTACACATGGTGCCTTGAAGCTGCTTACCTGGCCTACACACACACATACACACTCAGTGCAGTGCTGGAACAGCATCCCTTTCTGACTCACTTGGATAACAGGCCTTGGCAGAATGTATGTTTCTGTGTGTGTGTGTGTGTGTGTGTGTGTGTGTGTGTGTGTGCACATGTGTATGTGTGTGCACATGTTGGTGTGCGTGAGAGAGAGAGAAATATATGTGTGAGTGTGTGTGCGTTTGTGTGTGTGTGCACATGTGTATGTGTGTGCACATGTTGGTGTGTGTGAGAGAGAGAGAAAATATATGTGTGTACATGTGTGAGTGTGTGTGCGCGTGTGTGTGTGTTGACTCATGGATAATGTTGTCACAGCCTGCTGCAAGGACACGGGCATCCATCTCCCTCCTAACATTTAGCACCTGTCAGAACGTCTCACATGTCTAAAAATGCTCACAGCAACAGCCTCCTTCTTCCTAATGCCAAAGCCCCACACTGGAACCACTGTACCCCTCTCCAGATGTACCACCCCCCACCCCTGCACACACACACACACACACACACACACACAGCCACTGACACACACACACACACACACACACACAGCCACTGACACACACACACACACACACAGCCACTGACACACACACACACACACACACACAGACACACTACCCCCCCCCCCCACCCCCACACACACACACAGCCACACTACCCCCCCCCCCCCACACACACACACACACACACACACACTCACACACCTCCTCACAGCTGTAGCATCTGGCCATCAAGCAGTCACTCTCTTGTCTCCTGCGAGGAAGCAAAAGATACGTTGTGTGATCTCTTTATGTGATGAGAAATATATTCACTTTGATACATACTTCACTCATTGCGGGGGAAATATGAATGAGAATAAGTATGAGAAATTAAAGCACATTACCCTTTAACGTGACATCTCAGGCGGCTTCTATAGACTGGATTCTTAACAGGTCTTGGTAGAGATAATAAAGCCGGCTTCTGTCCACTCATCTCTTTGTGTAGGCTGATCGATGTGGGGTAGTTCGGGGGGGGGGGGGTGTTCATATCAATAACCGTAATTTCTGATAATCCCTTCGGGGACCTGGATATTGACTGCTTTAAATTGTCTGACTGTGTGAAGAACTAGGTCTCAAATTTGCCATAATTAGAAGTGAGAGTCTGGCTCCCATCGTTGTCACCCATCTCTTTCCCCCCCCTCCATCATGGCTGTTACTTATGGCCAGGGACTGAGTGCTTTTACGAGAGCCGTCGCCATACCACCCTTCACCGTTCTCCACTGATCTGCTGCCTTCATCTATCATCAATTAGTTAGCCAATATGGTACGTGAGAATAGGACACATCAATTAGTTAGCCAATAGGGTACGTGAGAATAGGACACATCAATTAGATAGCCAATAGGGTACGTGCGAATAGGAAAAAACAATTAGTTAGCCATTAGGGTACGTGAGAATAGGACACATCAATTAGATAGCCAATAGGGTACGTGACAATAGGAAACATCAATTAGTCAGCCAATAGGGTACGTGAGAATAGGACACATCAATTAGATAGCCAATAGGGTACGTGAGAATAGGACACATCAATTAGATAGCCAATAGGGTACGTGCGAATAGGAAACATCAATTAGACAGCGGATAAGGTACGTGCGAATAGGAAACATCTAACAGGCTTTGATAGACTGCGTCATTTAGAGCCCAGCAGAGGAGAGGAAAGGAAGACACTACAAAGCCACATCACCTGGTGGTTCACAGAGCCATTATTTATTTTTTCTTTATCTCAGTTGTTTTGGTTTCTGTTCTCTTTCCTTTCCGCGATCGGAGAACAGATGAGGTGGCTGGCAACTCAGAGCACAGTCTCGTTTTTTTTAATAATTTCGTTTTATTCTTGTGCCCACAGCCCATGCCAGAGGCCTGGTGGCAGAGGGCATCAGAGAGAGAGAGAGAGAGAGAGAGAGAGAGAGAGAGAGAGAGAGAGAGAGAAAAGGGCTCTCTTTTTGTGCCCGTGGATTAGTTGTTTATGACAATTTGCTCGCACAGCTGTACTGTGTAATTGATCCCCCTCTCTCTCTCCTGTCTATCTCTTTCTCTCCTCTCTATCCTCTTCTCTCCTCTCCTCTCTCTCTATCCTCTTCTCTCCTCTCTCTCTATCCCCTTCTCTCCTCACTCTCTCTCCTGTCTATCTCTTTATCTCCTCTCCTCTCTATCCCCTTCTCTCCTCTCCTCTCTCTCTCCTGTCTATCTCTTTCTCTCCTCTCCTCTCTCTCTCTATCCCCTTCTCTCCTCTCTCTCTCTCCTGTCTATCTCTTTCTCTCCTCTCCTTTCTTCTCTATCCCCTTCTCTCCTCTTCTCTCCTCTCCTCTCTATCTCATCGTTGGAAAGCGGGACATGGAGGCCCTGGGGAGGAGCTTGCCAGAAAAATAGAGCTTTGAAGTCCAAAGTAAGATGGCGGCCGGGAAGAATTCAACCTACATTATAGTGGGGGCTGGCAGCGGCGGTAGTGGCGGTGTTAAAACACAATCTTGTGTGGTTGCTATTCATAGCGCTCAATCGATGCAGCTGGAGTGGGAATAGGAGTTTGTGTTTTTGTGTGTCAGTCTGTGTGTGTGTGAGTCTGTAGGCTATGTGTGTGTGTGTGTGTGTGTGTGTGTGTGTGTGTTCACATGTTTTCATGTGGTGGATATCAGATGTTGGTGTTCGAACTGGGATCCGTTCAACCTAATTAAATGGCCAGATCTCACAGAGTATGTGTGTGTGGTGTCTGTTTGCAGTTAGCTAAACATCTATGCGTCATCTCTAGATACCCATTATCGCCTGTTTTTACCTGCTCACTGCCAGACCGGCTTTTTCCAGTCTCACACTCAAAATTCACACATGGATGGTGGGTGTGCTGAAGCCTAGAAGGTCTGTGCTGTTATATTCATGACCGCATGGCCTGTGCTGTCTTTACCCCACCGCAGCTCTGGGCTATCGTCACCAGACGCTCATGAGCTCCAAATGATCTGATGATGATACTCAGGTTCATTCAGACAGACACGCTGCTCCACCAGTAAGCTAACTCGCCTCTGTCACATCCATACTCTTCCTACTCCATTCCATCACTGACATTGTTGGATCCAGCATTAAAAGCCACTTGGCTTGTGATCTCCTTGGTAAAATAACATACATCCCCTCCCCCCCCCCCCCCCACTCTTTTTTATTTTAAGTAGTTGTCGTAGAGTGATATCAAGGCCAGTTTCTTTTTTCTTTTTGCTGTTACAACAACACTTAACGGCTTATGCGCCAAAGTGTCACCGGAGGCCTCAGTAGGCAGTAAGAGCTTTTTGGTCATGGGCAGCATCACCCTCTTTAGATCTTGTATGACTCCTTGAGAACATCAACAACATTAATTTTCAATCCGGCACTGATATCTTATTCATGCAATGAGTGCCTTTGTTGGCGCGCCCTCTCAAACACTGGGCCTGATGCTAGTAGGCTAGCGCTCCTTCTCTCAAACACTGGGCCTGATGCTAGTAGGCTAGCACTCCTTCTCTAAAACACTAGGCCTGATGCTAGGAGGCTAGCGCTCCTTCTCTCAAACACTGGGCCTGATGCTAGTAGGCTAGCACTCCTTCGCTCAAACATTAGGCCTGATGCTAGGAGGCTAGCGCTCATTCTCTCAAACACTGGGCCTGATGCTAGTAGGCTAGCGCTCCTTCTCTCAAACACTAGGCCTGATGCTAGTAGGCTAGCGCTCCT
>NC_137914.1:5318927-5323927 GCF_963457725.1 Sprattus sprattus
ATTTTTCTCTAATTGGTAAGGCAGTGGTGCAGTCACCACTGTTGCCTGAGGGTTAACCAACCCCGGCTAATTTGTGTATCTCTTTTTCAATCAGTGATAGCAAGCACCCTTAAATTGGTTAAGCAGTTCATGCTAATTACAGTGTTTAGCATTGTTAGGACCTGGATAGTATAGAAAATAGCCCTCACTTTATAAATAGACCTGAAACAAGCCTTGGGTGCTTAAGTTTATAATTAGCCATGCGTGTACACAATAGCTCCATGCTCTATCCATTTATATTGGATCAGCTTTATAAATAGGGTTTAGCTCAGGGACATTTCCCCTAAGCTAGCATGAGAGAGGTATAACATTAAGTAGCATGCTAATGCATCAGCAAGTAATCTGACTAAAGTTAGATTTTTGTGCCACATTATGATAATATGTCAAATATAAAATATATGCTCCTATATTAATTCAGTATCTGCATGAGGTCTAATATTAGAACGCAAGCAGGCGTTTGAGAATCAGCAACAAAGCGGTTGTGATGTTTTTGTGAAGTATTTTGCCCGCCACCATTAGTGTGGTGTCCCTGCTTTGAGGTGGAGCAGAAAGGCAGGCTGTGCCTTTTAAATGGCCGCGGAGCAGATGTCAGTTTGCTGTCATCTCTTTTGGGGACCATATGCTTCCCAGAGCTAACGTTCCTTTGAGTTTGTAGGTTAAGCTCTCAGTGGTATTTCTTTTCCCACCGTAGCAAAAAAAGTAAGCCTTAGGTGCTGCTATAGCATACATTAGCATACATTTCCTCTCGTCTGTGTCTAGTTGCTAGCTGGAGGTGGGTGAAAGGAGCTCGGGCAGGGCAGAAATAGAGAGTGTATTGCATCATTAGACACTGAGCGACACATACATGCGGAGATACAGAAATACAGACAAACAGGCGCGGCGACAGAAAGAGAAAGAGAAAGAGACGGGGTGATGAAGAGCAAAGAATGTCAGTCAAAGGTCTCTGGATGAAGAGCAAAGAATGTCAGTCAAAGGTCTCTGGATTACTTGATAAGGGTCGACGGAGCTAGTTCCAATCCAAGATTATTTCTGGATTCTAATTTAATCACCCCCCCCCCCCACTATCCCCTTCAGCAAAGCCTCTGTCTGGACCTTTAAGATGCCAGGGCTTTCAACCGAGCAGGAATCCCCCCTTTCGGGGTCAAAGGTTATGTAGTTACCCACCACAGACAGTGAACAGACGTGGTAGAAATAATCCAGGACCAAGACTTCAATTAAATGGCTAAGCAGGGGCGTTTTTTTTTTTTTTTGTACTCATCCCGACAAACAAATATAATGACAGAAGAATGAAGGGTATGGTCATTGAAGGGTAAGGTTCACAACGTGGCTCTTGCACTGCCCGAGGCTTTTTTGCAAGTCTTTCTCCTTCTCTCTCTCTTGCTCTCAAGCTCGCGTTCGTCTGAAGTGACTTCATCCGCTCGGACAGGTTCCATGTGCTTCCGTCCGCGAGGATAAAGATCCTGGAGAGTGGAAGCGATGAGGATGAAGCCTAGCAGCTTGTTAGCCATGTTTTTATTAGCTGCAGAATTTCACAGCAACTGTGTTGCTGGCAAACTCTCGCAACCCCCCGCCCCCTGGCTAAGCTTGGCCTGTTACACTGAGCTTAAACTGCCCAGACATTTTACTCATTACCCCACAGTACACCCGGAGGACCTTCAGAAAGGGCAGTTGTGGAGATACACTTCACCCCTATGGAAAGAGGCCATGTAGCAAGACTTTGTGTGTGTGGGGTTTAATTTGGCAGCAGGGAAATCCCTCATGAGTCCACTGAATAAACCCTGAAGAGCACCCTGCAGCAGATCCAAGAAGACCAAATAGAGGCTGGCAGAAATGTATGCAGTCTGGAACCCTTTTAAAACAGTTCACTAGCTCCTTGCAAGGCTGCATCTTCTTGGGGGAGATGCCTGACTGAAGAAGTGTCTCAGTTTTGTTTGTTTGCCCATTTCTAATACATAGCATAAGCTTCTGCTTTATCTGAAGTGACATGAAAGTACACCGAAAGAGAGTAGCCCAGCCGTAAGTGTGCTCCCGTGGAACTAATCATGTAACAGCTGTTGTCTGCAGAATTATCCATCAGCTGAGCTGTAGGAGGACTTGGACTACACTGACTCCATGAGATGAAAAGTTATCAATTTATTTTGTTCATGAACCGCAACCCAAGTGGCAATCTCAAGGCAGTCAGGCAGGGTTTTTTTTTTTTTTTAGATGGAAAAAGTTGCATGCACGTGTGCGTGCGATACATGCCATGATGGTGGATGGGTGAATTGAAAATAGTTGTATTTGACATGCTGCGAAGAGAGAGCAGGAGTGTGTAAGTAAGTAAGTAAGACTTTATTTATATAGCACATTTCGTACAAGAGTTGTAATTCAAAGTGCTTTACGTAAAATCAATAAAAGCAAGCAGCAGGAGCAATACATGGAGTAAAAGATAAATACAAAATGATCAACATCGTATCAGAACCCGGTGTTCTGATAGGCCTACTAAAATCATGATAAAAGAAATATAAAACCCTTAAAACAGTTTAAAAGAGAAATAGTAAAAATAGTGCAAGTTACAGAGAAATAAATAGTGCCAGATAAAATTAATAAAATGCTTTGGTAAAAAGAAAGGTTTTAAGCTGCCTTTTAAAGGTGTCTAGCGTGTTTGCTTCCCTAATATTAATGGGTAATGTGTGTGACATGCTACGGAGAGAGGGCATGAGTGTGTGACATGCTTCGGAGAGTGAGCAGGAGTGTGTGACATGCTGCGGAGCGTGAGCAGGAGTGCGGAGCAGCTGGCCGTGAGGGCTGCGGTCGTCACATCAGGGAAGGCCTCGTGTGGCCCGGGCAGCGTGGCATTGAGCCCTGGCGCGGCGCCTTGGCTGCGGGCTAAATGGGTGCCTCGGTGGCAGCATCTCACTTGATACGCCTAAGCATAAGCAAGTCCATAAATAAATGAGCAGAGACACTGGTTAAGAGAAGGCATGAAAGATGAGAGAGGAAAAGAAACGAGTGCTCAAATGACATTGGTCCACAATCAAAAGTAACCTCCTGTATTCTTTCAGACCTCATTGGACCTTGGACCCATTGGTGCATCAGCATTGTAATCTGATTGGTGCATCAGCATTGTAATCTGATTGGTGCATCAGCATTGTAATCTGATTGGTGCAACAGCATTGTAATCTGATTGGTGCATCAGCGTTGTAATCAGTCAAAACTAGTGTGATCAGGACAGAAAATCAAAATCATGGTTGTGTACCACACATGAAAAAAAAAGAAAAAAACGTGGTTAAAAAGGTTTAAAAACAACCCACATGCTGTCAATGCCTCGCTTCATCATGACATGCAAACCAGCAGAAAGTGTCATATCCGGGGGTAGGTGCCTTTGGGTCAACTCGCTTTTATGTCAGTCACTAAAGAACTGGGTGTCTACTGAGGCAATAACGACAGGAGACCTTGAGACACACACTGACTGACTTCCTTTTACCGTGTTGACAGTGGACCAGAGCAGCTCCCCATCCTTTAATACTGTATTGTCGCTCGCTGCGGAGAAAACCAACTGAGCATATTTTGATGGATGTTTCCTATTTATGGCGAACATGTCAAAGCACTCTCTGGATCTGCCGCAGTACTCTCACTGGAAGTGTGTAGTCTAGTGGCGGGATCGTGGGTAGTGGAACAATGTTTCCACCGAACGAAGAAGCGGCTGAATTATTATAGTAGCCATGTCGCCGGCAGCAGTGACATGGAGTGTGTGAAATTCTACATCTTTATGTGAAACATGCCTCGTGGCATCATTAAAAGGATAGCACTGAATCTTACAACAGAAACTCGATGTTACAAGTTAAGTAGTCGAATATTCGCACGACCTGTGACTGGCCTTTTGTTCCTCTAATGGGAACGGAGTAGAAAACATGTACTTCAATTTCTTTTTCATTTTTTTTTTCTTTTTTTCCCTTGTTCTTCTTTTTTCACTCCTATTATGGAGGTTGTCTTTTGTGCGGGCAGTAATGTAAAAAAAAGTGTTTCAATGATTTGAATATGCACTCCTGTTTCAAAACGGTAAACTGTTCAGTTTAATAATAGCAGTGTTATGCTGATGCAAGTACGAGGGACCATCTCTTACCATAGAAAACAAGAACATGAAGAATTCTCTTACCAAAGCAAATTATATAAATGTGAACCCGTCGACACTGCAGAAAGTAAATTCACTTCTTTTAGATTTCCCTGAGGAGTTTCTTAGGAATCCGTATACAATTCACTGCTGTTGTCCTAAAACAAACCCATGCTGTTTGGGTGGAAATGTATAATAATGACCAGATCTTCCCTCTGGGAAGGTCCTCCCACCTCTGTATAACGCAGCCTCAATGCTATGCATTGAAGTATTTTTACTCTTAAAACTAATGTGGCACAGCACGTCTTTCATGTTTTTCGTTTGTACCTCGTATGAACTGTTGCGTACTGCAGAGCTGACATGCTAATTGAAATTAGCCGTCAGTATTTTCCTGTGCAGTTTCTGTGCTTCTCTTAACGCAGGGCCACATTGAAGTTGCAGTCAGTGTTATTCGTCTGAAAGATACCGTCGCAGATATGAGACCAAGATGAAAAACACCGAAATACCCTTTTAACATCAAAAGTAGAACTTACAATATGGATGAGCGCTTCACTGTAGCGCATAATGTTTTTTTATTGAGGCTTGCAACCATTAGAATGAAACACTTATAATTGACTTGCTTTGAGCATTTGCGGAATCACACATGCAGCTCACACACCTTGGCTTAATCCCTATGCATGGGATCGACTGAGTGGGAAGGTGGCGTTGATCTCGTCACCTTAAACACGCACTTAAGATGATATCTACGTAAGGGATAAAGTATAGAACGCCGGCCATTATCGGGGAAAATAAGCCCCGACAGGGCGAACAGCACCCCGATGCGAAGCGGTCATTAATGCATAGCAACAGTCAAATATCGGTTAATAAT
>NC_137914.1:5326427-5331427 GCF_963457725.1 Sprattus sprattus
CCTCTACTTTTTTCACTTAGCTACTACGACTTTGCCTGACTTTTAATGGGGTGTCACGTTTAACGCTGCTGTTAAACCATCGTCTACCCACAGCGTATGCAGTGGTGTAGTCCAGGGTATATGCAGGTATGCGGAGTATACCCACTTATTTTTCAGTCAGCATTGAGTATACTCACTTCTCAAAACAGGGTGTTTATCATGTGCTGTATGGGCTGCTTTAAAAAAAATTAAGAGTGTACCCACTTCTTCAGGAACCACTACACCACTGAGCATATGTGAACTTGCACATTGTTCCGTCAGTGCCTCTAAAGCATATTGTACAAGGAACCATTTCAGGCGATAGACCCGTAGTTTGGAACTGTACTTATTTACTCATTCTTGGCACAATTGCGTTGCATAATATGAATAATGTGTTTGCATAAATGTTTATTTTTTTCTTCTTCCTTGAGTTCATGCTAGGCTGTTCCACCAATACCCACTCCGCATTAGCCTTGTTTTTCCAACACTCTCAGCAAACCCCAGGCAATATTTCCGAACCTCATAACGTTGCACAATCTGCTTAAATTTACATGAGCTCCGCTCCTGTGCCCCGACGTTGCTTAACTGTTCATATTTTTCCTTCGTATTAAATCGCAGGGATTTTTTTATTTTTTTTGTCTTGTTTTGCTTTTCCATTACCGTTTGCATGTGTGATGGTAACCTTCATCAGCGGCGGCTTCCACTCAAGGCCGCGGCATTCCTCTCATCGCCGCGAGGCACCGCCGCGGTCCTGTCATCGCCGCGAGGCACAGCCGCGGTCCCCTTTGCTGATGAATGCTGACAGGGTGCAAATACCCAGCAGTATTAATCACTTCCTGTTTAGCCTGTGGGTTTGGGAAGGCCCCCGCCACCTGATTACGGGGGAGCATAAATCGTCTTTGCACTCGCCGCCCCTTTCCGGCTGGCGTCGGCATTCGTGCTCCTGCTTTCTGTGGAGCGTAAATGAGTGTTAGGACCTTCGGAAGGCGAGGGTGTCTTGGGCATCACCTCCTGTGCAACAAACTCTGAGACGACACAAAAAAAAGGGTGCGCGTGAGAGCGAGAAAGAGAAAGGGAGAGAGTGAAAGAGAGAGAAATCCTTGATCCCCACTTGCTGTGGTGTTAGCTTATGTTGCCTCTCCTCTCTGCAAGGTAATGAAGGCTCATTTTGGCCTGTCAGTTGTGATAAATGTGTGTTGAGCGCAGATTAAAATGTAATGTCTTCTCACAGACTCTATTTGAATGCTGGAGAATCGCGCCGGCGGTTTGTGTCAGAGAGGGGGAGGAGGAAGAGTCGAGGAAACTGCCGTGGATATTTCTCATTACCCGCCGAGCCTAGACACACTTGGCCCACTTTAGGTTCAACATTTTACTGCAGATGTGCCTGAAATAACAAGGAGAGGAAGAGGCCATAGTTGCCGTGGAGATAATGATCATGGTTATTACACTGACCACAGAACGAGTGCGGATCTCTGCCATTTAAAGGGCATTACATGCCGCGCGTGGTCCGAAGTTGAATGATTATGCTTACGAGAAGTAACTTTCTATTACACCTGTGTGTCTTTTGTGCCTTACCCAACTTGCATGAGTTCCTAATGAATTAGAAGCTACCAGGGACCATGAGAAGAGGTGGGGGTAGTTTGACTTTGCTTCAGTGTGCAGGGTGCTTATCAGTGTTGCTTGGCATGGCTCACAGTTTCACTTCACTTTCACTTTCACTTTCACTTTCTCTTTCACTCAGTCTGACCCTGAAGGGTGATCTGTATTTGGTTGCTAATGGACTGAGTCAAACCAAGAATCATTGATTTGGGTAAAGCAAGACACTGTATACATGACAAGAACTATGAGCATCTATATTTTATATGTGACATACACCAGGACTGCTGTGCTTTACTAAGTAATTTACACTCAGCAGTCTTTATATTCTCATAACGTCATGGTCACATGTGCGCAGGAAGAGAACAGTGCTTGGTGACATGTGCGCAGGAAAAGAACAGTGCTTGGTCACATGTGCGCATGAAAAGAACAGTGCTTGGTCAAATGTGTGCAGGAAAAGAACAGTGCTTGGTCAAATGTGTGCAGGAAAAGAACAGTGCTTGGTCAAATGTGTGCAGGAAAAGAACAGTGCTTGGTCAAATGTGTGCAGGAAAAGAACAGTGCTTGGTCAAATGTGTGCAGGAAAAGAACAGTGCTTGCCAGACCTGTTTCTTCCACCACTTGCACCTCTGACAGCATCTTCTGTCTGTGATTGGCTGTCTGTGATTGGCTCGTCACCTGTGATTAAAATCTAGCTGAATGGCGACGTTGTTATGAGCTCCCGCAGTCAGTCAGAGACTCAAACCCAATAAGCTCAAATGTGTGCTGATTCGTGTTCTCCCCTTTTTGTGAATGGTATGTTATTTTTTTAGTTTGTTTTATTTAGCTTCTTTTTTATTTTTATTTTTTTTATCTTTCTGCTTTTTTTTCTTCAAGAGTATGTTTGGCATGCGGTGAACGAGAACGGCGGTGGCTCTTTGATGTGACTGGAGAGAGGTGGCAGGTGAAGACTGCGGCAGCTTTTGCTTTGGCAGTCGTGTCACACTACCTGATTGACTGCGAGGACACCACTGTCAAAAGGCAGCCGCAGCGCCATCCTCCATGATGTTTATTCATTCCCCTTGGGGGAGAGTCGACTATATTTAGCTCCAGTCAAGTGAGAAGTAAAAAGCCGATGAGAAAAAAATGCAATGTGAAGTTTGGCGCAGGCACTGTTAAACGCCATGATATAAAGAGTAAGAAGTTAAAAGTTTAAAGAGCCTGTGAATGAATAAATATATAATTCGAATGTGGCTGTCCTATTATCAAGAGGTGCTCTCAGAAACAGCTTTTTGCAGCTTTGTGGAGCTAAAGGAGAATGGCCTACATGTAAGGCAAAAAATAGCATCCGGAAAAAACACTGAGCCTCTCTCAAAAAATGTAGAGGCACCGGGTCTTTGATTATTTCTCTGCCTTTCTCTGACTTTCGGCACAACAAAAACCACACAACAGATTTCAAAAAACACACGAACCAGAGGCTTTGAACTGCCGACTTCCTGCTTAGATGAGAGAGTCAGAGCCTAGCCCCAGCTTTTTTGCCCAGCTTGCTCTCTTCTTATTGCCCAAAAAAGGTTGTTTTTTTACCCCGAACCATTAGATTACAGAACCAAATCCCCTAAGCTGACAGCTGGGGTCTCATTTGCATAGCATCGAGACGCCCATTAAAGTTTGTCTCACCTAGAAATGATTCACTTGACATGGGCGATGCACTGGCCTAAGCTCTCGATACCTGCAACCTTCAATACTTGGCAAGTCGTCCAGACGGAGGGGGCTTTAGGGGGGGAGTGGCGAGCGCCAGGGTGACTTGGGTCGCAACGACTGGGAAGACGAGGTTAGAGTTAAAAGACAGAAGTTGAAATGAGAGACAGAGAAAAAACATCCACGTAAGTCCATAAGAGGTGCTATCCCAATTCCGGGGCCCTCATTCTGGCTGCCAACTCATCCTAATCCCTTTCTCTGAGACTGGCGAGTTGTCAGAGGCTTTAGGTGGACCTGAGGAGGGCTAAGGAGGCCCTGCCTGCCTGCCTGCCTGCCTGCCTGCCTGCCTCGTCTCAGACCGTGGTGATCAGTCTGCAAGCCACAAGCAAAGGGATTGAGGTCACGTCAACCATACGTAAAATGATTGCTGGCCTTGCAGCAGGATTGAAAGCCGTTTGTTTTTTTCCGGAAGAGGGATGTCTGGTGGATTCAGGGAGGGTGGACTGAGATGGATTGTTTGGGAAGTGCAGTGTATGGTGTTGCATCATTAGGAGAAAAGAATCACAAACAAAAGGGAAACATTGGGAGACAGTGAAAAACTATCTTCCATCTTGGCTATTCCTTTTCAAGGCCCAAGGGCAGTGTTTGGCATTTCTGTACATTTCCACAATGGTGTTAATTCATCTTGAGAGGTAGCTGATGTTAGTCATCTCAATGGTGTTAATTCATCTAGAGAGGTAGCTGACGTTAGTCATCTCAAGGGAGGTGATAGACCAATTAATCTTTAACCCGATAGATTTCTAGACAATAGCTATTCTTATCTGATTTTAAACTGTCAGGCCTACAGTTTTGATAATGAATTATAAGGGTTTGTGTATTATATATGTAAGTGCAGAGACACTGAAGAAAGAGCAAATAACAGCAATTTTCACCAAAAACAAAACAGAAAACATTTGTCTGTGTTCAGGAGTTGACAATTTTGCCTTATTAGCTACTTCAGAAGTTAATTTTGCCCTTGCATTAATCCAGACAGTAATCTTACTGTGTGTGTATGTGTGTGTCTGTTGCATTTATCAAACTAGCAAAGTTGCAAGCTGGAGAGCATAAACCCACTTGCTCATCAACCATGAGAAACAACTAGCTGACATGACTGTCCGAAATGTTCTGAACGATCCTGTCATGGTCACCCTAAATAATTTTGACGTAATACTATAATTTGCGTATGATACATACATTATTTAATATTCATGTCGTTTTTGTTCCAACTTATTTAACTGACTATTTAGCCTGCTGTGAAGTTCTGCAAGGTAAAATATTTAAACATGTTAGCAAGTCATTCATTCATTCAAGTCAGTCATTCTCCCCTAGTCAGTCATTGTCTCCAAAGTATTTGACTACACAGCTTACACATTTAATGCAGTTTGAGGCAAGTGTTTGAAGTGAAGAAGACATGTTTTTAGCACAAGGTTTTTTGCTACCAGTGCGTTTCTATTGTTAGCAAATGTACCATGTAACAATTCACCGACAAAATAGTAAGCCTGTTAGAGGGCTAATGCATGAAATGTAGGTGCAAAATCTGTTTTAATTTGATTTTAGCAATAGTTATTTGTATTACTAACATTGAACACTGTGGAGCTTTTCAGTATTGAATCTCTTTCTGTACTTGTCCTTGAAAAGTTGATATGGATCAGTTCATTTTAAGCCTATTT
>NC_137914.1:5338927-5341427 GCF_963457725.1 Sprattus sprattus
TAGCTCACTGGGGCCAACTGCGACTGTCAGTGTTTGTCAAAAATAATAACCCCCCTAGTACAGAAGCCAGCGTGTTAACGGTGTTGTTAAATCTCAGCATTTGGCCAATCGCGGAAAAAAAAACTTGAGCGTAGAATTCTTGAAATGACGGGTTTATCGAGGACCTCATACATCTTTACAACTGCCAATAAAATTCTTGTCGACGACACATCTCTCAGCTTCTGTTCATAAAACGCAGACGACATTAAGCTTTGTGCCGCGCACGCAAATGCTCTTTAATATGCCACGCAGGCAGCGTCGCGCTGAAGGATATCCACCTCTATCTCGTTAAGCGACCTGTTATTCATTTTCTACTGCCTTTTCAGTGGCACCACAGCACAAGCAGGTAGGCTAGTCTGGTGATGGTGACTCACTCATTCTGGGAGGACTGCAAAATTAAACAGGTCTCCAGACTCATGTGAACAAACTGCCCCGCCATAAATTGTTGATAATCATGTGTAATTCTCGTTTAGAATTATAATGCTTGTGTGGTGTGTGTGTCTGTGTGTCTCTCTCTCTGTATGGGTGTGAGAGAGAGAGAGAGAGAGAGAGAGAGAGAGAGAGAGAGAGAGAGAGGGAGGGAGGTAGGGGAGACAAATTGCCTCTGGCTCCCTCTTGGATTAACAGGCTCTGAATGTGTGCTCTTGCCACAGAGCTGTGTCACCACAGGCTTATGCAACCCCTACCTTGTCTGCATGAGTGTGAATCCGGTATGGAGATGTCTCACGCGCACACCCACCCGTCACACACCTGCCCCTTACCACAGGCTGCTCGCACAGGCTGCTGCAGACAGTTCTCCTGACATCGGGGGGCGACGGACCATTAGGAGAGTCCAAGGAAGTGTCTGTGTGTGTAGGGGGGGTCGGGGGGGGCGAGGAGAAGTTTCAGAGTCTGACACGGCCTCATCTTTGTTTTAATCAGGGGCCACAGTGCCTGTGTCAGGTTGATTGCTTCTTTGGGTGAGACGTGTCCACAATACTCAATAGCTCTTCTCAGCACACAAGTGTGTGTGTGTGTGTGTGTGTGTGTGTGTGTGTGTGTGTGTGTGTGTGTGTGTGTGTGTGTGTGTGTGTGTATGTGTGTGTGTTCATGTGTGTGTGTGTGTGTGTGTGCGTGCGTGCGTGCGTGCGTGCGTGACGTGCGTGCGCGTGTGTGTGTGCGCGCGCGTGTGTGTGTGTGTGTTTGTGTGTGTCCGCGATTTTGTGTGCTTTTCATTTCACTCAAGGTTGATGTTCCCCCCCTGGTTTCAGCTGCTGTCTCTCTCTCAGGGCATGCTGATTTATTTGCCAGCGCAACTCAAATGGTATAATTGCCATCTGCTCGCGAATAACGAATCACCAAATGATGGCAGATGCTGCGTGTATCTATCTGTGTAGCCCTGGGTAATGCGTTTGTCAGATATGGCTCGGGGAGTGTCTTCCCATACGGAGCACAGCTGTGTTCATCTCCAGGAACAACTTCTGAGGAGAGAGGGAAAGGGAGGGAGAGAGAAGAGAGGGAGGTAGGGAGGGAGAGAGAGAGGGAAAGAGAGAGTGGGAGGGAGAGAGAGAGAGGGAAAGACAGAGTGGTGAGCAGCGAACTAAGGAGATTAACCTGCCTGTGGCCAGAGACCCTCCTCTCACACACACACACACACACACACACACACACACACTCACATCCACACACTCACACACATACCCACACACACACACACACACACACACACACACACACACACACACACACACACACACACTCCATAGCAACACATCCTAGGGGTCCATATCAGATTGGCCCTTTATCTTGCCTCTTGATTTGGTTTTAATATTACACACTTTATTTTACTTTACTCGCTGCATTTGCTTCTCATATGCTTCTCCATTTAAATGCCCTGTCTCATACACTTTCTATCTGTCTAACTCTTCCCACCTGCCTCACATCCTCTATGCCCCCAAACCCTCTCTCTCTCTCTCTCTCTCTCTCTCTCTCTCTCGCTCTCTCTCTTTTCCAATCATTAAAGAATGAATACCTGGCCCCACTAGTGACACTAGTCTAAGAGCAGCATTGGATGAAATCACTTAGAATCAGGTCATCTTTTATCACTGTTCATTATCCTCAGGACCCACCCCCCCCCCCCCCCCCTTTTAAAGCCCTTAAACAAATAACATGGAGTGTTAAAGGTCGGGATAGCTTGTGCAGTTAGAGCGAGATGTTAACTCGTAGGAGAACTCAGGAGGTTCAAGATGTTTAAGATGACGGGTTTTTATAAGGCGAAAAAACAATGATAATACTAAATGTATAGAAATACTTTACAATCAGGAAAATAAATGGGCATCATAGCCACAATGAATACACAACAGCTAATATTAAGTCGACTTTAACAGATGAATAAAAGGACCACATTAACTAGTCCGAATGTGAGAACTCCAAAGACTTACGGCTTGTTAAGCTGGGCAACTCTCCTCAAATGAAGAAAAAG
>NC_137914.1:5343764-5353764 GCF_963457725.1 Sprattus sprattus
CTAAATAACATACTACACACAAATATAGACAAATATAGACAAATATCTGTGTCTATAGACAAACATAAACATAGACAAATATAGACAAACCCTCACCTTTTAAACATCAAAACGCTTTCCTAAAGCTCCAATCCGCATAGGAGCAATGAATGAAAGGGCACATGGTTCTGTAATTCTGAAAGATGTGGAGCCTTCTTCCCCCCTCCCCACACACACACACACACACACATGCACCCACACACCTGCACACACACACACACATGCACACACACACACACACACACACACACACACACATGCACACACTCCCCCCATCACTCTCTCCTTTTTCTCCGAACGCGAATAGCTTAACAGTTAACGCCACAAGGACATTGCTCGGAAAAAGCGTCGCTGTGCACCTTTGTCCGCCGCGGGTTTGATAGGGGCCATAATTGATGTGCATAAAGAAGGGGAGCGAGTCTCCCTGGGCATGTCCCTGTTATACCCCACCCTCTGGGGCTGGAGCCATTTAACACCAAAGAAATGAACTGCCAGCACTGGGAGGGAGGCGGGGAAAAAAGAAAGAAAAATATGAGTCAGTGTTTTCTTTCTATTGTCATAAAAACAGAGCCCTATGTTGTCCCTGTACACCTCCCTTCCAATTTCTTTTATTTATTTGTATTTATTTATTTATTTGTATTTGTGAGTGACTTTTGTGAGTCTCTGTGTGGGCTACAAACGGTTCCTTTATGAGGAGAAATCAATGGCAAACGAAGTTATACAAATATTATGTCTCACCGAGGAAAAGGAAAATGAAAATTCTGTACTGCAAAAAATAACCCTAGAAAAAAAAGGGGGAATGAGATGGCATGTCTGATCAACAGAAGATTACCTCAGAGAGAGAGAGAGAGAGGGAGAGAGGGAAAGGGAGAAAGAGAGAGAGAAAGAGAGAGAGAGGTAGAGAGAGTGAGAGGGGGAGAGAGGGAGAGAGAGAGAGAGAGGGAGACGGAGAAAGAGAGAGGGAAAGGGAGAAAGAGAGAGAGAGAGGGAAAGAGAGAGAGAGAGAGAGAGAGGTAGAGAGAGGGAGAGAGGGGGAGAGAGAGAGAGAGAGAGAGAGAGAGAGAGTGGGTGGGTACTCTCCCCTCCTCTCCTCATCAGAAAGAGCTCCTTGTCTTAATACCATCGGTGTCGATGGCACCATCATGGCAAATCCCCACTCTAATTAAATACCTCTCTGTCACAGTACCAACTGCGCCTTGGCTCCAAGATGGAGGCGCGGGCTAGTCCTACTCTCTCTGGGAATGCACTTGTCGCTGTTGATTGACAGGGAAAGGCTGGCAGTAGGAGATTTCTGATATTTCTTCCTTAGAAATCACATGAAAAGGATGCATCTGGATTATATTCTTCCCCTGCATTCCGTGTCTGTGGTAATCCTGTCTGCTTTTGTGTGTGATTCCCCCGTCTTAACACCCCATCTATATTCAGGCTTCACCATAGCCTCAAAATGAATTCCCCAAACATCCAGGGCCTCTGTGTTATTCTTTTGTGCAAGAAAATATTTACTCTCTCTCTCTCTCTATCTCTCTCTCTTCTCTCCCTCTCTCTCTCTCTCTCTCTCTCTCTCTCTCTCGCTCTCTCTCTCTCTCTCTCTCTCTTTCTATCCAAGTCTATATCTCATTTTATTTCTCTATTATTTGCTGTCTTTGTTGACACATACATTTACTACTATTGGCAACTCATGCAGGCACGCACGCAGACACACACACATACACACACATACACACAAACCACACACACACAGAGACACAGACACACACATACACACACAAACACAAACAAACACACACACACACACACACACACACACACACACACACACACACACACACACACAGACTAACGAACACCCAGTCCAAATACACCTCTGAACCCTGTGTTGTCAGCTGCATCCAATGCCATTTATTTCCATTTTCTCTAATATTCATGCCAGCACCCCACCATACACACACACACACACACACACACACACACACACACACACACACACACACACACACAGACACACAGACACACAGACACACAGACACACACACAGACGCACACAAACACACACACACAAACACACACACACACATACACACACACACACACACACACACACACACACACACACACACACACATGTTTCTGACAGATTCATTCAGATGAAGCCTCCAGCCAGGGGCTTGGGCTCGCAGGACTCGGCTGTTAAAGGGGTGGCCCGCCGCGGTGTGTGCCTCGCGGCACAGTAGGCAATTAAATACTACACATTAGCAAAAGGACGCGCCATTGGCTCTATTTTTTCTCCTTCTAGCGATGGGCTTGTTAGGGACAGAGGCGTCACACACACACACACACACACACACACACACACACACACACACATACTCTGACAAGCAGAGGCCTCACCTTGCACAGCGGAGCTCCTTCCTCAACTTATTTACCCCCCCAGCCGCACCCCACCCCCCACCCCCCCCCCATTAGATGGTAACCGACGCTGGTGAGGATTCGGCCCAGATGTGGCAGACCACCCCTGCCCTCCGCCCACGCACCCCCCCCCCCCCCACCCACAGCCCCCCCCCACCCCCCCCCCCCCCCCAGGATAAATGAGCTGCGTTTTAATGATGATGGAGGAACGCTAAACAAGTTTATCCTGCCTGATAATTAAGAGATAACCTCACTGGAATAGCAATCTGCCGAGTATAGAACGCCACGCCGCTTCCTCCCTCTCCTCGCTGTCGGGGCTCAATGCTGATGAATTTAAAGCAACTTAATTATCCCTTATTGAGGAAACGCAATCATTCTTCTTTATCAGGAAGTCAGCTCACATAGGCTATAATTGAAGATTTAATTTGGTCAACAAAATGTAATATCTTAATATCTTTAAGCTGTAGGCGCTACGCACACAGAAAAACACCGCAATGCAACACTGTTTAATAGACTGTTTAATTTAACAGAACATACATACATCTACATACAGTACACATACATCCAGTATACACATTCATAAACGCGCATATATACATATATATTGACAAATACATATACATACACATACACATAAACATATGATAGTGGAAGCTGAGGGTATAACCCAAAATATTGCCACATGTAGACACAATTTGTCTTATTACAAGTGCATGTCCAGTTGTGGTCACTGAATATAGCCTTTTTTGTAAGGAGCAAGATATGATCGTACCCAAGTACACACATATATACACACACGCTCCCACACACACATACACCCACGTACAAAGCGCTTGTAAGACAAATGTTTGGGTCAAGGGGTGCAGAGTAAATATTTACACAGAAGACTCCCAGTCAAGTGTGTGTGTGTGTGTGTCTCGGTGTGTGAGTATGTGTGTGTTGTGTGTGTGTGTGTATATGTGTGTGTGTGTGTTTGTGTGTGTGTGTGTGTGTGTGTGTGTGTGTGTGTGTGTGTGTGTGTGTGTGTGTGTGAGTGTGTGAGTGTGTGTGTATGTGTGTGTGTGTGTGTGTGTGTGTGTGTGTCTCGGTGTGTGAGTATGTGTGTGAGTATGTGTGTGTGTGTGTGTGTGTGTGTGTGTGTGTGTGTGTGTGTGTGTGTGTGTGTGTGTGTGTGTGTGTGTGTGTGTGTGTGTGTGTGTGTGTGTGTGTGTGTCTGACTGAGTGTCTCCTTTAATGGGGCAATTACACTCTGGACCAGGGGGCTCCCAGATGTCACGCCAAGAACCAAACATGGCAGAGGCAGCTTAGCATGCTAATGTTTTTAATGGCACTAACATTTTACACCTAGCATCAGATGATACACACACGCGCACACACACACACACACACACACACAGGGCCTCGACTGCACACACACACACAAACAGACAAAGGGCCTCGAGCCGCCATAATAAACACTGCACACACACATACATATACAAACACACACACACACACACAGACAGGGCCTTGAGTGTTCGTATATACACTGCACACACACACACACACAAACACACACACACACACACACACACACACACACACACACACACACACACAGGGACTCCAGTGGTCACATACTCTGCAAAAGAATTGGCCAAGGTCATTGCAATGCTATTATTCCAGGCAGCGCTAGTGAATAATATGTACATTTATATAGGATTTGCCTTCAGTGTACTACAATTCATCCAAGAGATAGAGCATCTGCAGACTGTATGTAAATGCATCAGCACTGCATATAGATGTCTGGAGTAAGTATGGGAATGTGTGTGTGTGTGTGTGTGTGTGTGTGTGTGTGTGTGTGTGTGTGTGTGTGTGTGTGTGTGTGTGTGTGTGTGTGTGTCTGTCCACGCTGCATATAGATGTCTGGAGTAAGTATGGGAATGTGTGTGTGTGTGTGTGTGTGTGTGTGTGTGTGTGTGTGTGTCAGTGTAAGTTGTTTAGAATATAAAGCACATACACACACACATACACACTCACACACACACATACACACTCACACCCACACATGCACACACATTCAAACACACACACATATGTACATGCACCCACATCTACACACTCAAATACCCCCAAACACACACACATTAACACACACGCATATGTACATACACCCACACCTGCACACACACACACACACGGCTGCACACAAACGCACACACATTTAAAACAGACAGGTGCAATATATCATAGGTAAAGTGGGGTACACGGAAAAAAGGGAGGTTTCCAGGCGGCTTTGGGGACTCCATACTGGATGCCTTGATGGATGTGGCCCCTTCCCACGCGTAGGTGTTTGTCAGCAGCCACCCTCGCTCTTTGTGGGGCTCGACACCATGTTCAAGCGATGTCACTTTGATTAGGAGCCCGGTCGCTCACCATTTCCTGATAAGCTGGTGCCCTCAGTCACAGTAATGGCATCCATTTGCCGGCTGACATGGCGGCAGGGGATTGATGAGTGCACTGTAGCTGCACTCTCTCCCACTCACTCTCTCTCTCTCTCTCTCTCTTCCTCTCTCTCTCTCTCCCTCCCTCTCTCTCCCTCTTTCTCTCCCTCTCTCTCCGTCTCTCTCTCTCTCTACGAATGAGAGAGCGGGACCTTGAGAGGCCAGAGGGCATGATGGGCTTTCATCAATAAAGGTGTTGCATCCACACACACAAACACCCAAATACACACTTCACATACACACACACACACACACACACACACACACAAACACCCAAATACACACTTCACATACACACACACACACACACACACACACACACACACACACACTACACATACACACACACACCCAAATACACCCTACACATACACACGTGCATTGTATGCCCATGCATTTGTAAGGGCAAGAGTAGCCACAAATGATACTTTAGTTTTTTTTCCCCCATTGATGCTCCCTCATAGCAGGCTGCATTTGTTTTTGTTCCCTGTAATGCATAGTTATCGTTCAGCTCTTGAAGGAGAGGTCACTGAACATCCATAGCTCACTTCTGCAACCATAGCCCTCAGAGATATTACTGTACAGCTCACAGGGCTGGGCTGCTGAAACAAGCAACAAGCACTCTGAGGAGAGAGATAGCGGGAGAGAGAGAGAGATAGCGGGAGAGAGAGAGAGAGAGAGAGAGAGGGAGTGAGAGACGAGGTAAAGGCTCTCAAACTGCTGGGTAGGCATTTATAATTCAAGTCTGTCCAGATGCACAGAATGGCCTTTCAACTGAAGGAATCTCACAGCAAACTTATGAGGGACTAATAGAGGTGTCCGGTCAGTAAACACAAGAGAGGAATGACTACGCTGGCTTTTGCAGGGCAACCTCTCTGGCAGTTAGTTTTTTTTTCAGTCCAATGCTTCCATATGCAATACCTAGTTCTATTGTAGTTCTATTTATATTCTATTTCTTTTTCTAGTTCTAGTTCTAGTTCTAGTTCTTGTTCTAGTTCTATTCTAGTTCCATTTCTATTCTATTTCTATTTCTAGTTCTATTTCTATTCTATTTCGAGTTCTAGTTCTATTTATATTCTATTTCTAGTTCTATTCTAGTTCTAGTTCTAGTTCTAGTTAATTTCTAGTTCTAGTTCTAGTTCTTGTAGAGGTCTGCTATAGAAATGTTCACTCTCAGATGGTCTTAACCCAGGACCGTTCCTCTGTGGGGGGGTAGGATTTTTCTATTAATGGTAACTGTGTTGCTTTAATGCAGTTTCAAATTCATATTAATTTGCGTATGATTACTGTAATGCCTTTTACAAGTCAATGAGTGTGCTTTGCCTTTTATTGCAATGTGAGAGTTTTATATTGTGTGGAATAAATAGTTAAGTCCCCCTCAAGGGCATAGCGTGCTACAGTTTTCACTGAGCGGGCCTGTTTTGATTTGTTTTGTTTTTTAAAGATGTAAATGTTGTTCTTTTTCTCAACGTTGGGGGAAAGAAAAAGACATCCACTAGTTTAAAGGGGAAATATAAAGAGAGTTATCTGGAGTAAATGTTTCCATGCACATAATGACCAGTAAATGTGAGTTACAGGGCCAGATTTACTAACAGAATTGTGCCCACTTCAGGCGTAATTTCTAGGCAATATGCGGGTTAAGACACGGAACTTTACTTACAAACAAGGCGCAAAGACGCAGGATAGACGCAAGTTGCGCTTCCCGTCTCATACATACTGTATGCACAAAAGGGAGGGTATAAGGGAGGAATGGTGTTCACCGCATAAAGATGGGAGAAGATGTGTAAAGTGCGCCTAATTATATATTCCGTGGTATTTACTAAGACAACGATTTACTGGCGAAAGCACGTCTCTAATTTGCGTGAGAATTCTCCGCCTCATAAAAGCAGTTTAAACCAGGTGTGTTCCATTTGTAACGTAACAAGAGGTGATTTAGCATGGCATGACACCTGCTTAATGAAAACTACGTGTGTGCAAGAAATTTGATGCAATTCATTTTAAATAAAAATACGAAATGTATCTGCTGTAATTTGTCCATTTAAGTTTACACGGGGTACCAGACCATACATACCTTGAATAGAGGGTTCTGCGGTATCGATAACCCCTCCACCCCATCCGCCTGTTCAGAAACCAGTGTTTGTTGGACGACATGTTCTAATATGGTTAATGGTTCGGATTGTGGGTGACCTGAGCCGGTCATCCTGGTCTGAGCTTGGTTGAATGCCACTTATTCTTTTGACCATCTCTTTATATCCTTTTTTTCACTTTCTCCACCTGCCGCCGCGTAGATGACAACTCATTGATTTAATTTGTAATAGTCTGCCAGATAGCATTTTTCTCCGAAGGCAGTGTATTTCTGCCTTGTACTGTGTTTGAGTCTGCTGTAAACCACGTAAACCAAAAGCTCTGATTCTAAGTCTAATTCTAACTCGTCATCCATTCTCCCATCTTTAAGCGGCGTGCTAATAACACTAGAGGGCAGAGTGAGGCGCTGATTATGCGGCAAGGTTCTTGTTTGATAAATACTAAGCAAAATGCGGAAACACACATTGTGCGCTGTATGCCGTTTGGCAAAGGCCCTGATTATGCTGCGTTCGCAAATGTTAGTAAATGAGGCCCACAGTGTCTTGGCAGGTTTTTTTCCCCCTCTCTTTCTCTCCCTTGCGCTCTCTCTCCCTCTCTCTCTCCTCTCCTCCCTGCCTCTCTCTCTCCTCTCTGTCTCCCGCGGTCTCTTTTTTTTTTTGGAGGGGTGGCAAACTCCCTCTCTCTCGCTCCTTTCTCCCCTATCTGTCCTGTGGTATAAATCCCATCCGTAGGGTTCTTCCCGCCAAGCGCGTGCCAGCGTGGCATGAGTTATGCCCCTGTCAGTGGGCGTGTGACGGATGGGCACTGTGTGCTGCAGTGGCCTGGCCACACCAACGGGACCCAGGGCTCGGCAAGGTCCCAATGAGAGGCAGACCCTGGGAGAGAGAGGACAGAGATGCAGGGAGAATGATAGAGTGAGTGGAGGCTGATGTTGAGAGGAGAGACAGACAGACCCTCGGAAGAGTAGTGAGAGAGATAGAGAGATGCAGGGAGAATGATAGAGTGAGTGGAGGGTGATTTTGAGAGGAGAGACAGACAGACTCTCGGAAGAGAAGTGAGAGAGAGAGAGAGAAATATGGAGAATGATAGAGTGAGTGGAGGGGGATATTGAGAGGAGAGACAGACAGAGTGAGAGAGAGAGAGATATGGAGAAGGAATGACTGAGTGGATCGAAGAGGATACTGAAGGGGAGAGATAGACCCCATGGGAGAGGAGAGAGAGTTAGAAAGAGAGAAAGAGAGATAGTTAATGAGCGAGAGAGAGATGGAGTGAGAGAGAGAGAGATATGGAGAAAGAATGACTGAGTGGATAGAAGAGGATACTGAAATGGAGAGATAGACCCCATGGGAGAGGAGAGAGACTTAGGGAGAGAGAAAGAGAGAGAGAGAGTTAGATAGAGAGAGAGAGAGAAAGAGAGAGAGAGAAGGATGGGGAGAGACAGACCCCACGGGAGTGGAGAGAGAGATGTGGAGAAGGAATGACTGAGTGGATAGAAGAGGATACTGAAAGGAAGATATAGACCCCACTGGAGAGAAGAGTTAAAGAGAGAGAGAGAGAGAGAAGGATGGGGAGAGACAGACCCCACGGGAGAGGAGAGAGAGAGAGAGAGAGAGAGAGAGGAGAAGGAATGACTGAGTAGCTAAAGAGTTATAAGCGAGGGGGAGAGGGAGGAGGAGGGGACAGCCAGACCCTTTAAAGAGAGAAGGATGGGGAGAGACAGACCCCACGGGAGAGAGAGAGAGAGAGAAGGATGGGGAAAGAAGAGAGAGAGAGAGAGAGAGAGAGAGAGAGAGAAGGATGTGGAGAGACAGACCCCACGGGAGAGGAGAGAGAGAGAGAGAGAGAGAGAGAGAAGGAGAGAAGGATGGGGAGAGACAGACCCCACGGGAGAGGAGAGAGAGAGAGAGAGAGAAGGATGGGGAGAGAAGAGAGAGAGAGTGAGAGATGGGGAGAGACAGACACCACGGGAGAGAGAGAGAGAGAGAGAGTGAGAGTGAGAGTGAAGGATGGGGACATGAAAAACAGGGGGAAAACAACAGAGGGAGGAGAGGAGAGACAAACAGGCCTTGCAAAGACAAGAGAGTGTGTGAGGGAACAAGAGAGACGGTGGGAGGATGGCTGGGTGTGGTGGGGTGGGGTGGTGGTTGGTGGGGGGGGGGGGGTGACACCAAGAGGATAGCACATGGGAGCAGAAGAAAGGGCGAGAGGAATGGAAGAGGAGGATGACTGAGGAGGGAGGGGTGAGAGAGAGGGAAGAGAAGTGTCAAGAGACATCCAGAGATAGGGAGAGGTTTAGAGCCCGAGAGAGAGACAGCTCAACAGAGACACAAGACGGCAAGAGAGTGAATGAGACACAGAGAGAAAGAGAGAGAGAGTGAGAGATGGTCTGCATGTTGCTGAAGTTGTTTGGCTGGTTCTCTTCATCTTTAATGTGACAGTCGAAAGCACATCCTGGCAAATAGGCTTTGAGTTCGGGGTTTGGGGAGCAATCTTGTGGAATAGCGTCCGAGGCAAGCAGCCTGTCTCTGCATAAACAAAACAAACACCGTTGAGCCAGACAGTCTGGCTTGTACCTTCTTCCTCATCCGTAAATCTCCCTCTTGGCTTAACTAACAGTCGAATGCGCCCAGACCAAACTAATGTGCTCTCCTTCCGCGATCCGAGTTTGTGTTTTCAAATTAGGTCAACTAACTAATGACGCACATTTATTTTGGGGGGTGCTAACACAATTCAGCAGGGGGTGTGAATGGAATTACTCCTGGTTAACAGGCCTGGAGAACAACAACCGCCAGTGACGGCCGCGGGTGTGTGCGCTAGTGTTAGCATCAACGTTTCAAACGGAGGCACAAATCAATGCAGAGTGGCATTAGCATCGGTGTTTCAAACGGAGGCACAAATCCATGCAGAGTTGTATTAGCATTTCATTAGCACTCAAGGTGAGGAGCTCATCCACCGAGAGAGAGGAGCTGAGCGCGTAAATGAATGCT
>NC_137914.1:5366264-5368764 GCF_963457725.1 Sprattus sprattus
ACTTGAGCAGTAAACAATCCCTCCCTGTCCTTAGCGGTCCTTTTGAAGTATTAAGGCTTCTTTTTCTTACTCCTGTTTCTTACTCACACACAGGAACACACTTCATCTTGTTAAAGCAGGCACTCTTGTGATTTTTCCCCCTCCAGATCTGTCATTGGCTCCCATCTGTTAGTGGGAGGTGCTTAGACGGTGATTGACAGGCCTCGCCCTGTGTAGGAACCTATGGCAGAGCAGCAGCACAATACAGGTAGGAGGATTACATAAACACACACACACACACACATGCACACAGTCACACACACACATACACACACACACAGACACACAGACACACACACACACACACACAGGCGAAGGCCTATTGATGGAATTCTAAATAGAGTGAAAAATGCTATACGACAAGAATGGAAGACTGAGGCTAATACACAGTTGAGTGAGCTGATTCGTGACTAAAAGAACATCTTAAGTATTGACCCGATTCAGTCCCTATTTTGAAACCCGGCACCTGAACGTCATCCACTTATAATGTATTTAGAGTAGGTACTCATCTTGAAAAGGTCTTCTGATGATTTTTTTTACGTAAAAAAAGAAAATCAATTTCACCTATTGAATTCAAGCATACCACACATTTCTCAGAGGTTACCTGATATTCCCCTTTGTAAAAGCCTCACTCTCCCTCGGCCTTACCGCTGCTGTCGCCATCTTAAAAAACAAGAGAGTTGGGGTTGAGAGGCTGTGAAAAAGAAGAGAGTTGTGAGAAAATGCAAAAACAGCCTTTGCATTGGAAAATCGAATCCTATAAGAGAGACAGGGGGAGGGGGCTGGGAGTGAGACAGAGGGCGAGGGAGAGGGAGAGAGAGAGAGAGAAAGAGTGAGAGAGAAAGAGAGAGAGATAGGGGAGGGAGAAAGGGAGAGAGAGAGAGAGAGAAAGGGAGAGGGAGCGGGATAGAGACAGGAGGGAGAGAAAGAGAGGGAGAGATAGAGGGGGGAGAGAGAGAAAGAGAGAGAGGGAGAGAAAGAGAGGGAGAGAGAGAGAGAGAGAGAGAGAGAAAGAGGGGGGAGAGAGAGGGGGAGAGTGAGAGAGAGGGAGAGGGGGAGAGAGAGAGATAGAGAGGGAGAGGGGGGAGAGAGAGAAAAAGAGGGGGAGAGAGAGAGGAGGGAGAGGAAGAGATAGAGGGGGGAGAGAGAGAGAGAGAGAGAGAGAAAAAGAGGGAGAGAGAGGGAGAGGGAGAAGGAGAGAGAGGGAGATAGAGAAAGGGAGAGGGAGAGAGAGGGAGAGAGAGAGTGAGAGATAGGGAGAGGGAGAGAGAGGGAGAGGGAGGGAAAGAGAGGGAGAGAGAGAGAGAGGGATAGGGAGAGGGAGAGCGAGAGAGAGGGAGAGGGAGGGGTAGGCCCTGCACCAGAGACGTGGTCTGACCAGGGAGCTGCCGGTGGGTCTGATTGATTAGCATGGGGCACGTCCGCACCACACGAAGCCTCAGAGCCTCAGAGGGGAGGTTTACACACACACACATACACATTCACACACACACATACACACACACCACGTCCGCACCACACCGAGCCTCGGATGGGAGGTTATTTTCTCCAGCGCCCTCACCCTGGGTGCCCTTGACTGGCGGCGCTGGAGGGGGGAGGGGGGGGGGAGGTGTCCCACCACTCCACACGCCCCCAGACGGCCATGGGGGGTCAGATTATTCAAAGGTGGCACAGCATGTGTGTGTATGTGGGGGGGAGGGCGGGGGGATCCCCACTACCTTTCCTGCGCTGAACTCATGGTGGACTCTGCGTCCACTGCGGGTCCACTGCGGGTCCACTGCGGCACTGGCTCGTGCTGGTAACACACACACACATCTGTCATGGGGGAGAATAGGCTGGTGTTGGTAACACACACACACATCTGTCATGGGGGAGAATAGGCTGGTGTTGGTAACACACACACACATCTGTCATGGGGGAGAATAGGCTTGTGTTGGTAACACACACACACATCTGTCATGGGGGAGGACAGGCTCATGTTGGTAACACACACACACACATACATCTGTCATGGGGTGGAACAAGAGGAGTTTCATATCTGTGCTTAGCAGAGATGATGGCCTCCAATTCAGCAGAAATTGTTCCCCTGAAAAGTCCAGCAGAGGACAAAGAGTGCCCAGACAAAAAGGCCTCGTTTTCGATTAGGTGTGTGTGTCTTTGTGTGTGTGTGTGTGTGTGTGCCTGTCTGTCTACGTGAGTGTGTGTGTGTGTGTGTGTGTGTGCGTGTGTGTTTGTGCGTGTTTGTTTGAGCTTGAGTTTGTTTGGGTGTGTTTGTGCTTCAGAGTGTGTGTTTGGGTGTGCAATGTGTGCGTGCATGTGTGTGAGTATATTTTCTGCGTGTGCAAATTTGTTTGTGCGTGTGTGTGTGTGTGCGTTCCTGCGTGTGTGCGTGCATGTGTGCGTGCGTGCGTGTGTGTGTGTGTGCAACGTGTGTGTGTGTGTTTGTCCTTGTTTTAATGTC
>NC_137914.1:5376264-5381264 GCF_963457725.1 Sprattus sprattus
ATAGCTCCTCTGTTCAAACAACCACTCACCTGCACGGCCACATACAGGGAATTGTGTGGGCTACAAAGTGAGCCGTCATTGGTTAAGGTTCCCCAGAGGAGGCCAGCAAGGCCACGTGCCATTGGTGGGAAAGGGTCCAAGCAGTTGGCTAATCTCATCAGCCTAAGCAGCTGCTGCTGGATGAATACAGTGGTCTAGCGAGGCGGTGTGGATTCAGTAGTCTAGCTCTGCCTTGTCCCTCGTTATTTATAAATAAAGAACTTTGTAAATAAAGAGATGCTGCCAACAAGTGTGTGATTTAAATGCACATCTTAAAGGAGATTGCTTGTGTTTGATGGAAAGAGATGAAGCTGTGTAATCCTTACATCAATACACCTCCAGGGAAGATGACAAGCGTGTAGCATTCAGTGCCTCTTGAGACTTCCTTACAAGTTGGTTCTTGCTGTAGCAAATATTACAATACACAGTACACACTCTCACACACACACACACACACACACACACACACGCACACACACACACACACACACACATACACACACACACACACACAAACACACACACAGAGTACAAATTACTGAGCTTTGCTGAGGAAGTGTGGTAAGAAAAATGTATTTCTAGAGGAGACAAAGTACTTGACAAAGAAGTCTGTGCCTGCCCTTTCGTTATCACCCACTGCACCCCTTGTGCTCAATTGGAAATACCCACTGGGTAATTATACTTGGGGCCTATTGAGACGCCATAATCTAATTTCCCTGACCTTTTTCACTTGCTTCTTAAATGCCATAGTGACATTATGTTCACCAACTTTTCTTTTCCAGGATGGTCTCCCTGTATTCCTCTTGATTTAGACATTGTTCTAATACTGTGTGTGTGTGTGTGTGTGTGTGTGTGTGTGTGCGTGTGTGTATGTGTGTGTGTGTGTATGTGTGTGTGTGTGTGTGTGTGTGTGTGTATGTGTGTGTGTGTGTGAGTGTGTGCTTGTGTGTGTGAATGTGTGTGTGTGTGTGTGTGTGTGTGTGTGTGTGTGTGTGTGTGTGTGTGTTCAAGTTTAGTGGTTTTCCTGCAAAGATTAATGTTAGGGTAGCCTACCACTTCACCTCATCTTGCTGACCTGGGCGTCCTTTTTGAGACTATAGTTCCGGAATTATGAGCTCGCCTTGAAAACAGAGAGAAGAGGACTCTCTGCTGTTGTCATCCAAAATGCCATTCGAGCCTCGCGCATCGGCGATGCAGCGTCTCGCCGTCAGTGCCCCCAGAGTTATGACAGCAGTCACTGTCGCAGAACTTGAAGTCTATTTATGTGTGGCTTTCGCGCCTCCAGACTCCGTCTCATTTTCCCCGAGGATTAATGGCTCCTTCTGCTTCGGTTCGGACACACTGTTGAGTTTCTGACAAACACGAGAGGCATTTGTTTTATCCGTCGCCAGAAAAGTTGAAAGACACCAGACATTGTGGGGTTGGGCGGGGGGGGGAGAAACTCTTGTACTGGCATTGACTTGGCAGACTAGCGTACAGTAATAACGAAGCCTATTAATATTTCAGCCAGATTTAATTGCATTCATTATTGCAAGATTGCTCTGTGCCCTGTCGATAATTATTTCATGAGTTAATTAATAGGGTTTTTTTTTTTGTTTTGTGTGTTTGTTTGTTTGTTTTTGGGACTGGGAAAGCTGCCCTTTTCAAAGTACCCTTTTAAGGCCTGGGGGGAAGTGTTTTGAATAACTCTGGGAAAAAGAACAGTGAGGCTCAATATGAACACCAACTGAGACACCACCAGAGAGTGGCCTAGTGCGAGTTGTTTACTGTCTGGCTGAAGTTGGGGGTGGGGGGTAGGGTGGGGTGGGGGTATGTTGCGAAGAGGGGGGGTCCCAGCGGCATGCTCAATTGATCTTCCCGGAGAAGGCAAATAACTTTCTTCTTTGCGAACCACTTAGGAAACCGCTATCTGCGAGATAACCTTGGCAAGCCAACACGGCCCGCGTGGAGTCGATAGTCGCTGGCACTCGTGTTCGCTTGGGCGCTGAGCTGTTCTGTTGAGTTCATCTCGCGGTTTAATTGAAAAAAAGGTTATGTAATGCTTATCAGAAGTAGGCTATAAATACACATCACGGCACAAATACATTTAAAGGTCGCTTGTTGTTAGATGCGATCGGGGGTACGTTGTTGGAGTGCGTTCCGAAGTCTCTCTCCCACACACACAAAGAGACACACATAGGCCCGCACACATGCACACTCATACTCTCATATGATGTGCGTACACACACAAACACCCACTAGCTTATTTCCAGCTAGATTAATACAGTGTAGCCTGACTTAATGGAGTGAATATATCACTGCTAGGGTATCTGTTCTCATCAGCATAAAAGCCACCCATAATAGTGTTTGTAATTATAAGAGCAGCGAACTACAGCAACGCTAGCGTGTGCATTCATCATCGCCAGCCAAAGAGCGCAGAAGGCACATAGTCTCTTCACTCTTACTTTAGCTTCATACAGTACATACCTCTCCAGTCTCCACTCCCCCCTCGCACTCTGTCTCATCTCCACCCATACTCTTCTTTTCCCTCTCTACCCATACTCGTCTATTTTCTCTCTCTCTCTCTGTCTTTTTCACTCTCTCTCTGTTGCTGGCAGTCGTTCATTTTTCCTTCCTTGAACACGAATGTCTTGTCTCCAGGCCTCCCAGCCTTCCCTGTGCATCGTGTTTTTTCGCAACGAAGATCAAGAGAACTAGCAACCTTATGTGCGCCCGTCTCCTACTCTGCCTCTCTCTCTCTCTCTCTCTCTTTCCCTCTCTCTCTCCCACTCACTCTCTTCCCCTCTCCCACTCTCTCTCTCTCTCTTCCCCTCTCCCACTCTCTCTCTCTCCTCCTCTCCTTTCTCTCTCTCTCTCTTGCCCTCTCTCTCTCCCACTCACTCTCTTCCCCACTCCCACTCTCTCTCTCTCTCTCTCTCTCTCTCTCTATCTCTCTCTATCACACTCTCTCTCTCTCTCTCTCCCCCTCTCCTTTCTCTCTCTCTCTCTCTCTCTCTCTCTCCCTCTCCTCTCTCCTGTCCCTTTGCTGACTCCCTGACTTCCTGCGCTCTCTCCCCCAAGTGTGTGCGATCCGCCCCGTCAGACTCTTTGTCATTGTGATTGTGTGGTGCCTGCATGGCAGCGTAGCGTAGCGCTGCGGGGCTATTGTGTAGGAGGGACGCGGGGAACGCTATCTGACAGCGCCTGATAAGGAGCCCAGCTCCTGCCGCAGTTCTGAGTCTCCCAAGAGGAGTCTCTTTTGATTGGAGAGGAGAGGAGTGAGGAGGAAGATGATAAGAGGGATGGAGAGGAGAAAGGTGAAGAAGAAGACGGAAGGGGAGAAGAGAGGAGGAGGAGGAGGAAGAGGAGGAGAGATGGGTGTAAGGGAGAAATGCTGTGGTGAGGAGAGTAGAGGAATAGAGAGGAAGAGGAAGATGTAGGAGAAGCAGTGGGAGATGGGCGATGAGGGAAGAAAGGGAGGCAAGAGAGGGAGAGGAAGAGGATGAGAGAGGAGTAGGAGAGAGGAGCGGAGATGAGAAGAAGAGAGGAGAGGAGACTAGAGGGTGCAAGAGGCAGAGGATGAGAGAGGAGAAGGAGAGAGGAGAGGAGCGGAGATGAGAGAGGAGAAGGAGAGAGATTAGGAGATGAGGGAGGAGAAGGAGAAGGAGAGAGGAGAAGGAGAGAGGAGAAGGAGAGAGGGGGGCCGACAGTGAGGGAGAAAACACTCAAGGAGGAGAGGAAGGGAAGCAGAGTGAGGAAAGGAGTTGAGAGGAAGTCAGGGATAGAGTAACTAGAGAGAACTATGAGAGGTGGAGGAAGAGGAGAGAAGAGGAGAACGAGACTGTAAGAGGAGGGGACACGGAAGCCAAAGTTAGTGGAGAGAGGAAGTACAGGGGTGACAGGAGGAGGAGAGAAGAAAAGAATAGAGAAGACAGGAAGAAAAGGAAGGGGAGGGGAGGGGAGGGGACACAGATGAAAGTGGATGAGGAGAGAAAGGAAGCAAGGAGATGACAGGAAAAGAAAGGAGATTAGAAGAGAGAAAGGACAAGGAAGGAAGGAGAGAAGGTCACACCTTTGCTATATATTTATTTCTTCAGGCAGAGTCACGCTAGTGTAAGCATAGCAAAGATAGCAGGTCTGAGCAATTTAATTATTGAAATTAAATAGTTGAAAGATATGAGCGGTTGCCAATGGGCGGGTTGCCTGGGGGCCTGTGAGATCTGCACAGACCATAGGGATGTGTTGGGGGGGGGGGGGGGGGGGTGAGAATGACAACCAGGAAGTGGTGGAGAAAGCTCACAGTAGACACAAGATCAGAGCGAGTGAAGCTAGCTGGGAGCTAGCACTGGGTTGTGTCGCTTTTCATCTTATCTTGTGTTTTTTTTTTTTGTTGCGTTCTATTGGCCCTCATCTTTTAGAACTTTAAACATCTACGCCCTTGGAAAATGTTAGAGGTACGGTGTACGATGCCCCATCAGACACAAATGATTTTCACAATTTTTTGTCGAGCAAATCCTTCTGGCCTGGGCTATTAACTGGCCTTTTCTCTTTTCTCTCCTGTGCACCAACTGCCCAACATCGCCACCTCGCCCTTTCAGATGACATGTTTTAGCAGTTGGGGGGCTTTTCAACCTGTTTGTTGTTCCGAACCGATGTGGCAGCCAGCTTTGAAAAAAAGCAGCCCCTCTTGTTCTCCCAGGGTGGTGGTGTGTTTACTGCATTTGTTTTTGTTTTGGGCTTTGTTTTGTCATTGTTGTTGTTGTTGTTTTTTTGGGGGGTGGGGGGGGGGGGCTATATTTGGCAGTCGGTAATAAAAGCTCTGTGGAGTGGAGCACTATTTGGCAGGTGGCGGATATTGCTCCGACGTGCAGTGGAGCCTGTAGTGTCACATCGTGAGTGCACTCTGTTTTTGTGACCTGCTTTTTAAATTCCCCAATTAGCCGCAGGTTAATTCACCGTTACGATTTTCTAGGCACTTGAGT
>NC_137914.1:5391264-5493764 GCF_963457725.1 Sprattus sprattus
CTCTATAACTTGCTCTGTATTCCTCCCCTTCTCTTTAGAGGTATTCTTTCTTTTTTTTTCTCTTTTTCTTGCATTCATCATTCCTTCTGTCTTTTTTAATGTTCTTTTATTAAATGTTTTCTTCTCTGTCTGCCTGTCTGTCCTCTTCTGGTAGGTTCCTCTGTGTGACTCCACCATGGACCCCGTGCTCTGGGGGCTGCTGGTCCTGGGTGTGGTGGTGACGACGGCCCAAGCCTGCCCCAAGTACTGCGTGTGCCAGAACCTCTCCGAGTCCCTCGGCACTCTGTGCCCTGCCAAAGGCCTTTTGTTTGTGCCGGCCGACATCGACCGACGCACCGTGGAGTTGCGTCTGGGCGGCAACTACATCTTGCGCATCACCCAGCAGGACTTTGCCAACATGACGGACCTGGTGGACCTGACGCTTTCCCGGAACACCATCGGCTACATCCAGCCCTTCTCCTTCGGCGACCTGGAGACCCTGCGCTCCCTGCACATGGACAACAATCGACTGACGGAGCTGGGCCCCGACGACCTGAGAGGGCTGGTCAACCTCCAGCACCTCATCCTCAACAATAACCAGCTGGGGCGGATATCCGACAAGACCTTCGAAGACCTCGCTCCCTCTCTGGAGGATTTGGACCTGTCCTACAACAACCTGAAAGGGCTACCTTGGGACAACGTCCGACAAATGGTCAACCTGCACCAGCTTAGTTTGGATCACAACCTGATCGACTTCATCCCGGAGGGGACGTTCGTGGACCTGGAGCGCCTGGCCCGTCTGGACCTGACCTCCAACCGGCTCCAGAAGCTCCCGCCGGACCCGATCTTCGCCCGGGCGCAGGACCTGGCGCTGTCCACCACGCCGTTCGCCCCCCAGCTCTCGCTGAGCATCGGGGGCAACCCGCTCCACTGCAACTGCGAGCTGCTCTGGTTCCGGCGTCTGGAGCGCGACGACGACCTGGAGACCTGCGCCTCCCCTCCCGGCCTCAAGGGGCGCTATTTCTGGAACGTGCGCGAGGAGGAGTTCCAGTGCGAGCAGCCGCTCATCACGCAGCACACCCACCGGATGCTGGTGCTGGAGGGCCAGACGGCCAGCCTGCGCTGCGAGGCTGTCGGAGACCCCACGCCCACCATCCACTGGATCGCGCCGGACGAGCGCCTGCTGGGCAACTCGTCCCGCACGGTCGTCTACGGCAACGGCACCCTGGACATCATGATCACCACCTCCAAGGACTACGGCACGTTCACCTGCATCGCCGCCAACGTCGCCGGGGAGTCCACCGCCACTGTGGAGCTGTCAATCATCCAGCTGCCCCACATCAGTAACGGAACGGGGCCGGCCGTGCAGCCCAAGTCGAGGCTGTCCGATATCACCGGGACAACCAGGACCAGTAAGGGCGTGCCCAAGCCCCAGCCCGAGCGAGCGGTGTCCGCCTCGGACGTGACCTCAACGTCCGCCCTGGTCCGATGGTCTGTTAGCAAAGCGACTCCCAAGGTGAAGATGTATCAGCTCCAGTACAACTGCTCCGATGATGAAGTCCTCATCTACAGGTAAGGGAATTCTCTCTGCTTCATTTCGATTCATTTTGTCATCATTACTACACATGTGATTCTGTATGCATAGGTTTCTAATTTCATTCATAGAATTTACATTATGTTTAATTTGCTTGCGTAGCTGTACACAATTACAAGTTAAAAGAAAAAAAGAGGTTTGGAGTTAAACGCTAAGTTCTTCAATGACACAAACATTAGGATTAAACCCTCAAGATTAAACCCTAGACTGTTACAAACCTCGGAATTGTCAGGGGTGAGCTTGAAATAGGCCCTTATTTCAGCCAGCTGGGGTTCGTGCGGAAGGGAGGACATTATTCTTGAAATGTTCGGCGGCGGCAGTGGTGGTGGTGTCGGCGGCGGCAAAAAGCAACACTGACTTAAAAGCTGAATGATGATCTTTTACAACCCTCACCCCCCGCTCAGTATCAATAACAGCTAGTGGACGGCCGCGAGGTTGCCACAAGGCCCCAACGCAGTTTTCTTTAATAGTATACACACTGGCGACGGTCTACGGGGACGCATCCATCATCCAGCACGGTGCCTACTGAATTGTAAAAACGGGGAAAAAAACAACTCCTCCGTCGCACCGCTTCCGAGGTTTTCATCCGACGTCTCATTCACTGAGCTCCTTTCTGCCCATCTCAGCGCCTTTTCTGCTGGTAATGCCTGCACGGGGAATTCTACAGTCGCATGGGCCGGACGTTCCCGACGTTCCCGGCCTGTCAATCCGACAGCATTTCATGAGCCATAACTGTATTACGGCTCATCCAGACAGAACAGCACAGTAAATCTCAATATTAGTGTGTAACCAAGCAGAACGAAAATCCAATTATTCCGTGCCGTTTCAATCATTTATCCATTAACGTCCGGGGAAGATTCTGATCATTTCGATCTTTTAACCCCCCCTCCAAAAAAAGGAACACCACATGGAGCTGTTACCCCTGGTTATGCTGTTCCTACGCTCCTTTGGCAAATCAATGTCACTGTCAGTGGAGGGTATAGACCTAACAAATGCAACTGCTAGCACTTGCAAACACGGGATGCATACGTAAGAAGCACTTATTTGCACAGAGGCACAGTCCACTCCTCCGACTGCAGTCCAGTCCATCCAGCGGCCACCATGACTAGCATCAGAATGCGCCCCTTCTCTCTCTCATTCCCTCTCTCTCTCTCTCTCCCTCTCTCTCATTCCCTCTCTCTCTCATTCCCTCTCTCTCTCTCTCTTTCTCTCTCATTCCCTCTCTTTCTCTCATTCCTTCTCTCTCTCATTCCCCCTCTCTCTCTCACTCCTCCTTCCCTCTCTCTTTCTCTCATTCCCTCTCTCTCTCTCATTCCCTCTCTTTCTCTCTCACTCTCATTCCCTCTCTCTTTCTCTCTCATTCCCTCTCTCTCTCTCTCATTCCTTCTCTCTCTCATTCCCCCTCTCTCTCTCACTCCTCCTTCCCTCTCTCTCTCTCTCATTCCCTCTCTCTCTCTCATTCCCTCTCTCTCTCTCTCTCTCTCTCTCTCTCTCTCATTCCCTCTCTCTCTCTCTCACTCCTCCTTCCCTGTCTCTCTCTGTCCCTCTCTCTCATTCCCTCTCTCTCTCTCTCACTCCTCCTTCCCTGTCTCTCTCTGTCCCTCTCTCTCATTCCCTCCCTCTCTCTCTCACTCCTCCTTCAGCCCTCCTGCCATCTCTGGCACACATAATCAGCCACAGTCAGAGTCCTTCACAGAGCTCTTCCTGTCTCGTTCCTTCCTTGCTTCTCGGGAGTGGCACGATCACGAGACGATCGCAGCTAGAACAAGGCAGATTTTCTTATTTACTCCCCTATGGCTTTCGAACAACACAGAACCATAACCCACCTAGCCCACCACACCCCACCGCAGCTGAACACAAGACAGAACAACTCCCCACGCCACACACACACCCTCCATGACTTAAAACAAGACAGAACACACACCCACCCCTCCATGACTTAAAACAAGACAGAACACACACACACCCTCCATGACTTAAAACAAGACAGAACACACACCCACCCTACATGACTTAAAGCAAGACAGAAGCCCCCTTCCGTCCGTTGCCCCCCCCCCCGATAAGAAGACGTATAATGGAGAATAGGTTAACGTCGTTATCAGTATCCATCAGTGTTGCGTAACAGCTGCCAGCGCTTGGGAAAAGGTGCCTGGCGTTGGGAACGCTGTAATGGAGGTTATATGTCCCCCGCGAATCGGGAGTAATATTTCAGCTGAATTGCAATGAGGCCTTGGAGCCATACTTTAGCCTGTAATGGCGAGACTATGGCGTGCTCGGTGATTTAAGGCCTGCCGCTCCCCTGGGGTTGTAGTGTATTCCAGGACTGATAGCGCTCACTCCGGCTCTGGTCTTATTGGTCATTACCTCAAAATGGGGATGCTGTGGATCGTAGCAGCAGTCTGCCTCGCTTTTTCTTTCTCTCTCTCCTTCAGTGCAGTTCTTTCGCCCTCATTCAATCTCTCTCTTTTACTATCTCTCTTTAGCTCTCTGTAGTTTCCTGTCTTTCTCTTTCTCTCTCTCTCTCTCTCTCTCCCTCGACCATAAATACATTCTAATTCTAACTGGGATGAAAACACTCTTGTCAGATTGTTGTTAGAGCTTCTCCAGGGCTCAGACTTCAGGTTGATATCAAATTAGCCCATTCAGTCTACTTTTTGGGGTTGCGGATTTATCGGATCCCGGAAAAGTTGAATACTGTTTTTCTAAGTGTCAGAATCAACTCTTTCTTCTGATTTTTTTAGGCTTAGGGTTAAAGTATAAGGCAAAAAAAACTAGGTCTCGGTACCCCTACCAATGCCTGAAAGTACGTTACACTTCCTGAACCCACTGTGTATGACGTCATATGACGCGGATATGGCACTTTCCGAGATCCGAATAATCCGCAACCACTTTTTGGTCGTCTTCCCTTCATCTGTCCTTTCTTCTCCCCTTTCTCCTTCTTCATCCTCCACTACTGGACTAGCAGATATAGCTGTCCAAACTTCTAGTGTATTTAAAACGAGTAATGAAAATGGACATCACTTAAGCCTAATCAGGGGTAGGACATGTTTCCAGTTTTTTTAAAAACGTGTCAGGCATTACCCTCTATTTCAATTGCGGTTGAATGGAATTATCCAACTGTAAATGATTTAATGAACTCCGACTGACAGTCACACCCAGTTACGCGGGGTAAAATATTGCACAGGGTGGCATTCGGCGTCGGAAGTCAAGGCGGATTGGCGAAGAAAAAGAGGAGGGGGGGGGGGGGGAATACTTTAGAGGAAGACAAAACAAAGAGAACTTAAGAGGTTTTGTAGGGTTTTCACGTTTCTCTCGTGAGTTTCAAAGACAGCCTGCTCTTTATGAAGAGCTGCGAAGCCTCCGTTGCCAGTCTAATTAGATTAAGGAAACACTCCACAGATTAGTTTGTATGTGTTGATGAACGCTGCTATTAATTTTTTGACAGTTCACAAGCTAACTCCTAGCCCACCCCCCCACCCCCCTCCCCCTGCTTCCACCCCCGATCCCCCGACCCCTCACCCCTCCCCTTCCCTCACCCCTCCGCACCCTGCGCCTCCCTCTGTCTGTATCCACACGCTCTGTGGAGGCTCTGCACTCAGGAAGTCCATTTCAGCTCCATGCCAGACACTCCTGAAACACATAAAGGTGCCATGGCTTCACACTTCGCCTCAGCCAGAGAGAGCCAGACACACATATGCAGACACAAGCACACACACACACACACACACACACACACACACACACACACACACATGTCCGCGCACACACACACACACACACACACACAATCTCTCACACACACACACGCACACACACAAGCACACACACACACACACACACACATGTCCGCGCACACACATGTACAGACACAAGCACACACACACACAATCTCACACACACACAATCTCTCACACACACACACACACACGCACACACACACACACAATCTCTCACACACACACACACACACACACAATCTCACAAATGAGAGTGGAGATTGGCCCCTCCGCGGCGAGCATTTCATGCCTGTCTAGTTGCTCTGCCTTTTTAATGCACTCATCTATTATGGTTATGGAGAGGCTAGAGTCTAGAGGTTTTAGAATGCACTAAAGGGCACAGGCACTCAGGCTCACACACACACACACACACACACACACACACACACACACACACACACACACACACACACACTCACACTGCACATGCTCACACTGCACATGCTCACACATCACACACTCAAAAAGCACACACACTTACATAGCACACACTTACACAGCACATATGTAGCATATATATATATATATATATATATATATATATATATATATATATATATATATATACACACACACACCCCAGACATACCCTCGTCAAACACACACACACACACACACACACACACACACACACACACACACACACATACACACATACATACATACCCTTGTCATGTACACACACACACAAACACACATATATATATATATATATATATATATATATATATATATATATACACACACACACACCACACATACCCTGGTCATGTACACACAAACACAGCTGTCATGGCTGATGTCATCTCTCAGCTATAACAGTTGAACAGCAGCAGAGACATACAGCACTCAGTGCTCACACACGCCCCGTCTCCAGTGGGAGAGCTGGAGCTGAGGTCCATTAGCCTGCCTACCTAAGCGTAATCACATCTCTGCCTTCTCACATGACGGCGCCTACTCACTGAAGCCCACCGGATCATTACCCTTTAGTCTTATCCACAGTACGTATGCGCATCTGGGGGAAACAAACCTGGGCGCAGCCGAAGAGCTTTGCGTTTTCCGAAAAACAACAAACCGGCATTCTTGAGAGCTGAATAGAAATGTGTCGGATAACGAATGCAACAGCAAATAAAGAAACAGAGAGATAAAGAGAGAGATAGAGAGGGAGAGAGAGAGAGAGAGAAACAGAGGCACGGATGATGAGTTCATCCAGGTGGAAAGCAGAATAGGCCTGGGGTGATGGTTCGATCATTTATGGGGCTTGTGCCGTGTCTTGTTTTTGTAAATGAGAAATGAGAAAAATTCAAGGGCTGGTGTGGAGTAGGGACGGGAGTGTGTGTGTGTGTGTGTGTGTGTTTGATTGTGTGTCTGTATGTATGTGTGCATATATATATGTGTGTGTGTTGTGTAAATGTGTGTGTGAGGGAGAGAGATAGTGTGTGTGTGTATCGGAGAATGTGTGTGTGTGTGTGTGTGTGTGTGTGTGTGTGTGTGTGTGTGTGTGTGTGTGTGTGTGTGTGTGTGTGTGTGTGAGTGCTTGTGTGAGTGCTTGTGTGTGTGTGTGTGTGTGTGTGTGTGTGTGTGTGTGTGTGAGTGCGAGTGCTTGTGTGAGTGCTTGTGTGAGTGTGTGTGTGTATGTGTGTGTGTGTGTGTGTGTGTGTGTGTGTGTGTGTGTGTGTGTGTGTGTATCTGAGACTGTGTGTGTGTGTGTGTGTGTGTGTGTGTGTGTGTCTGAGACTGTGTGTGTGTGTGTGTGTGTGTGTGTGTGTGTGTGTGTGTGTGTGTGTTGGCAGGATGGAATGGTAGCAATCTTGCTCAGCAGCGTCGTACTGTAGGACCCACTCCTTGATTAATGTTATGGCCTCATGCCGTCCCAGCAGCGGAAGCAAAGCGCCTCTCAAATTGGCTCTCTCCGCCTGAAGGCTTGAAAAAAAGGCTGTTTTTTTCACCTCTCTCTCTCTCTCTCTCTCCCTCTCTCTCTCTCTCTCTCTGTCCCTCTCTCTCTCTCTCTCTCTCTCTCCCTCTCTCTCTCTGTCTCTCTCTTGTGCGCGCATTCTCCCGCCTCGCCTTCCTCGTGCCACGCGATAAGCAGAGGCAGACGTTTTCCGCTGGCCTTCCACTTTGTCCCGATGCGTTTGAATTAAAGTGCATTAGCCTGTCGACGCGGTCGGCTCGAAATCAATCAGGACTGGGTGTGAGCAAGCGAGCGAGCGAGGGAGCAGGCGGCAGGCGAGAATCGAGTTGATATGAACGGTCATCGAGCGATGAGGGCCCCCCCCCCCCGCCCCCCCTTCTCTCAGACCCGTAAGAAGCCAATTATGAGCCGGTAATAGATTGCATCGCCTAGAGGACCAAAATAGGAAAATTCTTAAATGATTCTCATGTCCAACTGCCCTCACTGTAATAGTTAGGAATATGGAGCATACTTGCTGAAAATTTGTCCGAAAAGAGGGAGGGAGGGAGGGAGAGATAAACAGTAATTTTAGGCCTGTGAACAGTATATCATTGGTTACATGTATTGCACTAGGGTGCATGGGACTCTTAAATGGCCGGAAGATGAAGTGTCTTCTTATGACCCATGAGTTTGACCCCAGGGTAATACCCATCACCCCTTGGGTCATGTCCGTCGAGGGTCTGGACAACTGATGCGTCGGTCCACAGAATCTTCTAGAGTTTGTTTCCACCACTTGCCAGTGTCCAGGAGACAGAGACATTTGGGGCGTTAATCCACATTTGAGCCGTTTGCTGTTTTCTCCCAGCTCATTCTTCTTTGTTTATTGGTGCGTTATTGCTCCTTCATGACTGAGGTATCAAATGGACCGTCTGTTCACTTCTCCAGGACAGATGGCTTAAAGAGATAAACCCAATTAGGACAGGCTGTCAGCTCAAGCAGCGGAGAAAGGCGAGCCGCTGAGGGAAGAAGAGCTTTAATGAATGAATGCTGCTTTAAAGAAAAGCATTGAGGAAAAAACATCGCTGTGGGAATGATGATTGTAAACTAAACTTAAGTACCAAGTCAAGATGGTGATGAATGCTTATGTGCTTGTTATGAAAAAGGACATTCAGGCATTTGTTCGTCTCGTGTCTTTTGGTGCAGTGATGATTGTGTTCATTTCCAAGGCACACTTGCACAGCATTCCGTTTCAGGCTCCATTTTCTATAGCGACGGTTATTGTTCTGTTTTTGTTGTGGGGAGAAGGTTCCGGAATGGAATAGCGCTATTAGGGGTAGACAATAGCAAACATGTCTCAGCCGCCTGGATTTCACAGGCCCTTTAGTGAGCTACAGGACAGCAGTGAATGACTCACTCAAAAAATTACTCCAAATGACTGTAACGTTTCCTTTTCTGTTTTTTTCTATTTTGTGATTGTCGGGTGTGTGTGTGTTTGTGTGTGTGTGTGTGTGTGTGTGTCTCGTTTGCTCTTTCTCTCGTAGAATGATACCCGCCGCCAGCAAGGCCTTCCACGTGACCAACCTGGTGTCGGGCACCAAGTACGACCTGTGCGTGCTGGCGGCGTGGGACGACACCGCCACCACCCTGACGGCCACCAACGTGGTGGGCTGCGTGCAGTTCTTCACCCGCGACGACTACCCACAGTGCCAGTCGCTGCACAGCCACCTCCTGGGCGGCACCATGATCCTGGTGGTGGGCGGCGTGATCGTGGCCACGCTCCTCGTCTTCATCGTCATCCTCATGGTGCGCTACAAGGTGGGCGACAGCGACCCGCCGGCCAGCAAGCTGACCAACGTGAGCGACACCTACTCGCAGACCAACGGAGGCCGGCTGGGCCCGAACGGCATGCCCATGCCACCGCTGCGACCCACCTCGTCCGGGGCGGAACCCGGCGGGTCCTGCATGGCGTCCGGCAAACCCAAGCCCAAGGTGACGATGCACGACGAGGTGGTGGAGTTCAAGTGCGGCTCGCTCCAGAGCAGCCTCTCCTCCTCGTCCTCGTCCTCCTCGTCGGGGGGCTCGCTGGCAGGAGGCCGGGGCGGAGGAGGAGGAGGAGGCGGCTCCCACAGCCCCAACTCCGCGCTGGCCAACATCTGGAGGTCGGCCAACCCCAAGCCCCGCGCCAACCTGGACCAGCTCCTGGGCGCCTTCAACTCCCTGGACCTGCGGAGCCAGGCTGGGGGGGCCTCGGGGGGCGCCTCCGGGGGGAGCCGGCTGGGCCGAGGGGAAGGGCTGTCGACGCCCTCGTCGTTCGCGGGTGCGGCGGCTCCCCTGACCGACAAAGAGCCTCTTCTAGGGAGGACTCTGGACTCGCGGCTGAGCCGGCTGCTCATGCTGCCGCTGGACTCGCGGCCCAAGCGGAGCCAGTCCTTCGACATGGGCGACTTTGCGTCGGCCACCGGCCAGCAGCTGTGCAGCTACCCGCGCCGCATCAGCAACATCTGGACTAAGCGGAGCCTCTCCATCAACGGCATGCTCCTGCAGTGCGATGAGGAGCAGGACACGGGAGGCAGCAAGGGCACCATAGACGCCTCCTCTGGGTCCGACTGGGTCATGGAGAGTACTGTGTAGGAGAGAGAGAGGGAGAGACAGAGAGAGAGAGAGAGAGAGAAGGGGTGGATGAGAGAGGGAGGGAGAATGAAAGACATTCTTGAGATTATATATAAGAAAATATATAAATGGATTAACTAAAGATATATGGATTAAGGGAAAGCCATGCTTCGATTGGACCCACAGAACATTGGGATTAAGAGGGACAAGGTGTGTGTCGTGTGTGTGTCTTTCTCTCACACACACCTGGTTCTGCATGAAGCTCATCAGTGTTCAGTATTGGTTACGTTTCGTTTCTTCAGTGTTGTGACAAAAACAAGCAAACAAGCAAACAAACAAACAAAAAAATGTACATTCATGATACGCCTTTACAGTTTGGGGACTGAACATTTCAAGGAGCTGATTCCCATGGGTGCCAGATGTGTTTCTAATGTATAGGTGAATAATCTGCTTATGAGTTTATACGAGTGCTTACTCAGTGTGTGTGTGTGTGTGTGTGTGTGTGTGTGTGTGTGTGTGTGTGTGTGTGTTAACATGATGTGTGTATGTGTGTGTGTGTGTGTGGGTGTGTGTGTGTGTACATGAGGTGTGTGTGTGTTTGTGTGTGTGTGTGTGTGTGTGTGTGTGTGTGTGTGTGTGTGTGTGTGTGTGTGTGTGTGTGTGTGTGTGTGTGTGTGTGTGTGTGTGTGTGTGTGGGTGTGTGTGTGTGTGTGTGTGTGTTTCTGTGTATAAGACAATATGTGCGAATGTTTGTGTGTTTCTACATGCATGGGAAAAGACTCAACCTGAATATGGGACAAAAAGTTTGCCCCATAGTAGGAGTAGTTTGCCATGCCAATAACGTCAAAGAACTCTGATCAGGAGACAAATAATTATATTTAAAAAAAAAAAAATTCAAATACATGTAATGAATTTAAAAGTTTTATATTTTTTATGTTGTCGGTCAAAACACGCATAATCTAAGACTGCTCCCAACCTGCTGAAGAACTGGAGACCTTTGGATCTTTGAGACAGGACAAGACGAGATCTTTGAGATGAGAGCTTTTTCCACCCGTCTCAATTCATCTTACTCTGTAATGGTCTGAAAGGGTCTTATTTCTACACGCACCACCATCATCTCTCCCCTAACCCAAACTGACAGAATGTGAAATTTGTTTAATTGATTTGGGGAAGATGTATTCAGATCTGAGATTCCAACCACAAAAAAAAAAAAAAAATATATATATATATCTAAATGAGCAGCTCAGGCATTGTAAATCATTCTGTAATGGGGTTTAACATCACATCTGAAGGCTTTGTGTTGTTGTTGTGTATTCCCGATGTACAAACGAAAAAAAAAAAAAAAAAGGGATTTAATCAGATGAAATTAATTTAAATCATCATGGTGGGCTTTTTGAGTGGACTTTGGCTGTCACAGTGGGTTAATTGCAATGAAATTCAGCCAGAGGATCAGCAAATTATCTCCCGGCGGAGTCCTCTTTTGTCCCTCTCGATGTGGAAGAAAAGAGGAGAGTCATAACGGGCTCCGGTTTCCCACTCTAGCCGCTAAAAGAATGAATGGCTGAACCAGACGGAAGCTCTGCTCCCCTGGTCGGGTGTTCTATGGCACAGGAAAGGAAACAGAGTCTGCATTGCCCCCACATTGCCCCTTGGGTGTCTGGCCTTAATTTTGGTCTTTTGTGTTCTTTTTTTTTTGTTTTTGTACATTGACGTTTGTACTTCAGAAAGCGAACAGAATGTATTTTTCATTTGAGTCCACCCCACTGATTGCTAAAAAAAAATTGTGCTTTTAGTCAAAGGTTCTGTTCTCCAAAAAAAAAAGTTGTTTTTTAAATGGAGTGGACTTGAAGTAATGACAGCATATGTCCATGTGCATATCGCACTACACTGCTTTTGAACTGACAGGTTAAGGCATGACAGTTTCTAAGTCTAAGATGATGTCCCGGTGTCGTAAGAGAATCCAACCCAGTCGTCTCTGGGTTCAGAGGTTACAGAGAGCAGATACAAGAGTTCTACTCATACAGCATCACATCGCTCACAGCAACAAAATATTTTGTTTTATTGTCAGGACTCCATCCAAACCTCATGAGCCACTACAGTAGCACATTGGTGCTTATTTATGGAAGCCTCAAAAGATACACAAACGTATGTTAGTAAATATCGACCTGCTCTGCAAATGAAGGATTTTTTTTTACTTTGATGTGTTAAGCTTCCTTGTGGGTCCCTGGTGGAATTCGGTTGACCTTTGACACTTACTACAATTGTCATCATTATATGGAAATCTCTCTGTTTTTGCCAGCCAGGCCAAGCTGGAAGTGTACTGTACACTAATTCTGTATATTGGCATTCTTTGTTTCTGGACTGTGAGTCAGGCTGTTGGGGGACAGTGAAGCGGCATTGTACAGTTCTGTTTTTTTATTTCTTTTTGTTCTTTTTTTTTGTTTTATTTTTTATTTCTTCTGGTTCTGCAATGATTAAAAAAAAAGTGCGGGGAGCAGCAAAGTTTACTTTGGTGTTAAAGCGTGTCTATAAACGTAACCTCGCACATGGAGTTGTACAGTAGAAATGTTTCTGTGGTTCAAATCTTTTTGTTTTTGTTTTTGCTACAAGAAAAAGAAAGATAAATATGAAGTTGTCTGAAACTAACTGAAGTTTGCCTGAATGCTTCTTTCATATTGTAACTCACCATTGGAACTGTATACACATCAAAGATCAAAAACATAGGGCGTGGACAGGGTTAGTCTTTTGGCCAGAGAGATGCCAACGAATACAGTTAGTTAAAAAGATAAATAAGGATTATTGTTGTACTTCAACACGATTAGTAGTATGAATGGATGTAGTTCCTGTGGTAGTAGTAATAATATGGAATTGGAATAGTCACTGGCAAGGTCTTCCTCAAGTTATCTACTACTGATATCTGTTTCTAAATCTTCTACCCCACAGACTGGCTGTGAGTATTAGAGAGGGAGTTCTAAGCTGGGGTTTCAGAGTGCTAACCAGCTGAACCTGTGTTCACCTGAGGACGCCTTTTAATCCCATTAATTACAAACATGTTGTTCATGCCCAACGTCAGGCCTTTGAAAGGTGCCACTTGCATGATCATTGAGTTATCCAAAAAGACGAAGTACACCACGACATAGGTTTTTTTTTCAATTGGTGACACTAAAAAATAATAATATAAAATAATAATAATAGAGCCTTTGAATCAACCCACCTCTGCAAAGCGCCGCTAGCCGTTAGCGACAATGGTCTTAAACGGTGACCTGGGGAAACTCCGTATTAGCCGTTTAGCGTGGTTTGAGCTTTTCCAGGAGAACCTGGACTGACTTCCTCACGTGGAGGGTCCCACCTCTGCAAAGCGCCGCTAGCCGTTAGCGACAATGGTCTTAAACGGTGACCTGGGGAAACTCCGTATTAGCCGTTTAGCGTGGTTTGAGCTTTTCCAGGAGAACCTAGACTGACTTCCTCACGTGGAGGGTCACTTCGGATCAGGACTAGTCTAGGCCATTCAAACTCTCTGTGTCCCAATTCGACCCCTTGAGCCCTTCGAGCCCCGACTCGCTGGTGGTCCTGCCACACGGAGGGACATGACGCACGTGGATACCGCAATGACGCGATTGGAAAATAGAATTGGTTTAAAAGGAAAGCGGGTGAGCGAGTTTGTTTACGTGGTTGACCTGAGGTTGGTGTCACGCCATCTTAGTAGGTGAGGGGTGAACGCTACTGAAAGATCCTTGCCAAGAAAAACAAAACTGAGACATCCCGGCGTAAAAGGAAGGGAAGAAAATACGACAGCTGTTTAGAACTGCAGATGTCTGCCTTTTTTTTCCTGCTGTTGTCGAATGTTATCAACACATGATGAAGAGATGCTAGACTTGCTAAGAGCAATTTTGACAGTTCCTAAACGTCGTCTTCTCTTAATTAGCCAGTATCACAACTGAGACATCATTTGTCTTCCCTGTTTTACCACACAAAGATCCTAGCTCTCGCTGTTGCCATGACAGTAGGAGAAACGTTATCAGTGGATCCAGGAACAACCGGTGAATCATTGTACTGAACTCACTGTTCCTTTATATCACATCACTCGCATCATAGACAGACTGTACCGTGGAGAAACCAAACAGAGAAAAATGAACAGAAGGAAAACGTCTTAAAAAAAAACATCTTGCATAAGCCACCCAGGCACCTCGTGTTTGAAGCTGGAGCCACCTAAACGGAACACACCCCCAAGCTCAAATCTGGTCCTTTATCGGCCAGGCTGTCCACTTCCTGGAGATGCAGTTTTCTTTTTGACCAACGCAGCATTTGGGTAGCCTAAGTGTTTCCCTCATCTTCTTGTACTGAAATACCACGCAGGTCTCAAGACCCATAGTCATTACACTGGGTCTTGTTTTTACAGACAGGTTCGTTTGATCATTTAAGGTAAACTCAGGGCCACTGTTGTGGAGTTTCCACGTTCTATTTGTTTGCATGTCTGTGTTTTATTGCGTTTGATCAAGACCTATTCTAAGGTGTGGAGGAAAATACAAACTTAACAAAACAACCAGCATGTCCACACACACAGCAGTGTGGTCTATCTCCCCACACACACACACACACACCCCAGTGTGGTCAGTCTCCCCACACACACACACACACAGCAGAGTGGCCAGTCTCCCCACACACACACACACAGCAGAGTGGCCAGTCTCCCCACACACACAGCAGAGTGGCCAGTCTCCCCACACACACACACACAGCAGAGCGGTCAGTCTCCCCACACACACACACAGCAGAGTGGCCAGTCTCCCCACACACACACACACACCAGAGTTGCCAGTCTCCCCACACACACACTCAGCAGAGCGGTCAGTCTCCCCAGCCCGTCCACACACACAGCAGAGCGGCCAGTCTCCCCACACACACACACACCAGAGTGGCCAGTCTCCCCACACACACACACACAGCAGAGTGGCCAGTCTCCCCACACACACACAGCAGAGTGGCCAGTCTCCCCACACACACACACACCAGAGTTGCCAGTCTTCCCACACACACACTCAGCAGAGCGGTCAGTCTCCCCAGCCCGTCCACACACACAGCAGAGCGGCCAGTCTCCCCACACACACACACAGCAGAGTGGTAAGTCTCCCCAGGCAATAACAGTGTAGAGACATCAGCATGGATGCAGTTCACTTGGGTCCATACATTTTCTCTATGACCCACTGCTAAGGTGCTAAGCCATAGCGCAGCTCGATGTAGCAGCTCAATATAGCAATATAGATTGAATCTATGGCTGCCACCTCTGCCATTGTTCGAGGGAGAATGATGTATTTTGATCTACACCTGTCTGTGTACTAATTAACACTGTGCTTTGCCTGACATGACTGGGACCATAAATCATGTTTTTGCAGTTTGGTTTTTCAATTGAAAATCTATCCAATGTGATCAATACAATTGATTACACCCACGCCATTGCGATCGCTGCAGGCACCAAGGGCACCTCGAGATCTGACTGGTATTTCAGCTTTTCATTCACCTTATTTCATTCAGTTGCAGCTTGAAGAAACGATTATGCACTACAAAAGATTCCCACGCAGCCATGCAGACAACCGTGTACTATTCAACTGCAGAATCGCATATGGAAAAGCATCATGGTGGCTTTAGGATTGTGTTGGGAGAACAGCCAGGAGGGAAATACACATTTTTGCATTTCAGTTGAAAAGAGTTTAAAAAGAAAGCTTCTCCTCTGCTCGTGGAATTGTCTTCAGATGCACAGGCATCCTGTCTCCTCATCCTTCATGAAGAGACAAACAGAGCTAGCATTTCTTTCCATAGCCTCAGCTTTTGTATTCTGCGGGAGAAAGTTAAACCGATTCTGCATTGGAAAGGTCTCAGGAGTGAAAGAAATTAACCCTTTCATTTCCAAGAAAAGACAGAGAAAAGGTTGTCATAACAGAAAAAGGACAGGGATTATAATTCAGTCAGGACCACGTTCATCAAAAATATGCCAGTGTGCAGCAGTATAGCGCTATGCTTCTGAGGTTGGTGAAACTCCCTGCCCGCCTTTGCAACCGTATATGGCCAGAGCAGGGATGGGGGGGGGGCAGAAGAACCCCCACCCCCGGGGTTATAGAACAGATAGTACAGACATTCAAAGGCATGAGATGAATAACAACATGGTCTAAATGAACATTTACATTCAATACAGACAGACAATTAGTCCAAGGCGGCAGGGTGAGGCGTTTATATGTATTCACTGTACAGAGACTTTCACCAAAGCGAGATACATTAAAAAGGGAAATTATACAGCTCCTAAGGATGTGTGCACCCTTGGGAATTGAACCCATGACCTTTGGGTTGTTTGTATTGCTCAACCACAAGCAGCTGAGTTCAGAGGTAGAGACTGGGGGGCGGGGGGGGGGGGGGCGCCCCCTGCTGACGTGCAACTCCACTGCAGCCGAAGGTACTTGAAGAAGAGCACCCTGGCATTGTCCAAAAAAAAACTGAAAAAGGGAGCCTGCTGTGTACATCTACGTCCATCAGTCAAACAAGCTTACGGAGCAGTCTATCAGCATAACCCCATCAGAAGTCAAAACAAGACGGGATTGGTGGATGTTACGAGTCAGGTGCCTTGTCACGGTTGAGTGGCGTGCCCCTCGCTCGGCCTGAGGGGAGGCAGTGGCAGGTAATCGATGCCTCCAGGATCCTCTTCCACCCTGCGGTGCCTAATTGAACGGTGCTTGATTGTCTGCATGTGAGATGTGCTTTGAATCACACGGCTGAGAGACAAACTGTTAGTTGTAGCAGCTCAATATAGCAACATAGATTAAATCTATGGCTGCCACCTCTGCCATTGTTTGAGGGAGAATGATGTATTTTGATCTACACCTGTGTCTGTGTACTAATTAACACTGTGCTTTGCCTGACATGACCGGGACCATAAATCATGTTTTAGCAGCTTTGTTTTCAATTGAAAAACTGTTAGTTTGCTCCTCATACAGCAAACGCTCCATACATTCCTGGATCAACCATGACGGTTACCACTACCCCCCACCCCCCGCCACACACACACACACACACACACCCCGCCACTTCTATATCCCCTCACTAATCTCCTCCCCTGAAGACAGAATGGTGTTGGAAAAAAGACCACAAGATGGCTTCCCCTCAGACCTCCAACTGATGAAAATCTCCTGACTGGCCTTTTCATACACACAGTACCAATGGGCTGGACAACACAACACCAACATTCACTGGCATTCTGTGTTAAATGTGATTTTATTGCACTAAGTACGAATGGGAGTGTAGCCCCTCAGCTTTTCTATTGGCTTCTTGTGTTGTGTTCATTAGCTAATCCTAGGTCAGTTCAAATCATTTTAGAACAGTGACTAATAAGACTCAATGTCTCTATGGATGAGTTTGAATTCCAGTTAGGGTCAACGGATCATCACCGAAAGCACTGAGGAAACCAAGTGACAAATTCCCTAACGCTCTTTCATCGCAATGCATTTCCCCCCTCTCCCTGTTTGGCTGGCGGGGCTAACATTGAGCCTCATCATGAGGCACTTTTCCCGCCTTCTCCATGAGGCACCTGAGGCGATCCACCTTCACCATGACAACAGTGTGAAGCACGCATGCACATCAGAAGGCCTCTAACAGCAAACTATCAATTATTATTCATTTGTCACTACAAAACGCCATAACACACTGGCATCCACATTCATCAAATCAGACTATTCCATCATATCACACCCCACGGGGGGGGGCGTTTCCCATGGTCTCACTCATTTCATTTAGTGAGTGCACACAGTTCACTGTCTCTCTCTCTCACTGTCTCTCTCTCTCACTGTCTCTCTCTCTCTCCCTCCCTCACTGACTCTCTCTCTCTCTCTCTCTCTCTCACTGTCTCTCTCTCTCTCTCTCTCTCGCTCTCTCACTGACTCTCTCTCTCTCTCTCTCTCACTGTCTCTCTCTCTCTCTCTCTCTCTCGCTCTCTCACTGTCTCTCTCTCACTCTCTCTCGCTCGCTCTCTCTCTCTCTCACTGTCTCTCTCTTTCTCTCACTGACTCTCTCTCTCTCTCTCGCTCTCTCTCTCACTCTCTCTCTCTCTCTCACTGACTCTCTCTCTCTCTCTCGCTCTCTCACACACTCTAATTAGCTCCTTCTCAACTCCATTTCCATTTCCAATTAGAGCTGCAAAAACACACCGCATACAACTTGCGTTTTCTTCCATTACACCATACCATTCAACTCTGAATTAAAGAGTGTATTACATCTATATACATAATGATATTTTTCATATAGCCCTTTAATAATATTTCATATTATGTTATGCTGAGGCTAATGTTGATATAATTAACCTGTTAACACAATATTAACCGGAGCTAATCGTAATAATATTCAATAATGTGTTAACTTGGGTGGCGCTGTAGCTCACACAGTAGCCCCGACCACATTCAGGCTTAACGCCCGTGGAGGACACGGGCTCGAATCCGGCCCGATGTCATTTCTCCAGTCCACTCCCCACTTCTTCGCCCTCTCATTTCCTGTCCCACTATTCACTTAACTATCAATTAAAGGCATAAAAACAAATCTTTAAAAAATAATGTGTTAACTGAAAATAAGGGAGTTGGGCATAGGGAGGAGACCCAGCCTCCAGAGGGGTAATCATGCAGTGCCAAGCAGCGGTGGCTGTGTGAGTGTGTGTGTGTGTGTGTGTGTTTCTCCACTCAGGGGGGATATAATGATGAATGTGGTCTCAGGCTTAATCCAGCGTCCACAGGTGAGACGGTAGCATTTGTGCTGCATAGCTATTCCCCCTGTGAATGATAAATGTAACGACCCAGGAAAGAAACTGCATTATTTACCAACCCAACCTGTGTGGGTTTCTCTCCTCTCTCTCTCTCTCTCGCCCCTTCCTTCTCTCACTTCTTCTCTCTGTCTCTGACTCCCTCACTCGCTCACTCATTCTCTCAGTGGGGTAGGTAAAGTAATTGCCTGAGGCTGTTAGTCAGTTGCATGTAGTCATGACTTAAACATGACCGCCTTGTGAGCGGTACTGATGTAGGGTGGCCCCCGTTGCAAGCGGCCGGTACCCTGACGTCCCCCCGGGGCCGGCTGCATGCTCGCGGCAGAGCCACCACTAAACAAGGACTGGTGGAGCACACACACACACACACACACACACACACACACACACACACACACACACACACACACACACGCACGCACGCACGCACACACACACACACACTCATTCGCTCACGGCAGAGCCACCGCTAAACAAGGACGGGTGGAGCACACCGCGGCTGCTACTTATAGAACAGCTGAATTATTTACCGTGTGTTACTTAGGATTCTCCAGAGGAGAAAGCGAGGAGGAGGATGATGAAGATGATATTTATGATGAGGATGATATATACATACACACACACACACACACTCCAAACACTCAAAGCACACACAATAATGATCTCTATTGAATTAAAAATAAGGTATCTTATTAGCCTACGATTGTGATTGATGATGAAGATGATATTTATGATGATGATGATGATGATGGTAACATATATACACACACACACAACCACACACACACACACACACACACAACCACAAACACACACACACACACACTCTCCAAACACTCCAAGCACACACACAATAATGATCTCTATTGAATTAATAATAAGGTATCTTATTAGCCTACGATTGTGATTGATTAGGCTTAGCAGGTTTACTGGATGTTGTTTGAATGCTGAGAAGACGTAATTGATGTCAGTTCAGTACCCACTAATTCACATCGCCATCTTCTGTGACATTTATCGTCTCCAACTGCCCCTGCTCTGGCTCCTCCGCCCCCTGCTGTCCAAGTCCTTGAGCTGATTTACACTCCACCTGACTCAGACAACACACACCCTCTCAAGCCAGAGGCAATTACCAGGCTCTTCATGAAACCACTCTGAAACACACCACTGTTATAGTAAGTGTGCAGTTAGAATGGAGGAAAACCAGTACAGAGGAATCCATCATTTTTCTATTCGTACAGACAGTGGCGTAGTCCAGGGTATACGCAGGTACACGGAGTATAGCCACTTATTTTTCTGTCAGCATTGCGTACACCCACTTCTCCGAACAGGGCGTTTATCCTGTGCTGTATGGGCTGCTTCAAAATAAAATAAGAGTATACCCACTTCTCCAGGGACCACTACACCACTGCGTACAGATGATTCAGTCAATGGAATAAAATAGCTTGCTTCTGAAGAGTTAAACCGATTAATAAAAATACTTGGCACACACTGCCACTGTCCTACAATCCCGTTCAAACAAAGAATGGGTTGTTTAAAGGCTCTGAATATTTAACAATGGCACCTGTAAGATTTGGGCGCTAGGAGACGATCATCTGATTGCGCTCTGTGCTGACCTCTCCAGTCTGTCAGCGCGCGGAGAGATGGTCATTTACATTTCTCCACCACTCTGGGGAGCGACGGGGACAAAAAGACTTTGCACTGTGTGTGTGTGTGTGTGTGTGTGTGTGTGTGTGCGTGTGTGTGTGTGTGTGTGGGTGGGTATGTGATTGTGTGTGTGTGTGTGTGTGTGTGTGTGTGTGTGTGTGTGTGTGTGTGTGTGCGTGTGTGCGTGTGTGTGTGTGTGTGTGTGTGTGTGTGTGTGGGTGGGTATGTGATTGTGTGTGTGTGTGTGTGTGTATGTGTGTGTGTGTGTGTGTGTGTGTGTGTGTGCGTGTGCTGTGTGTGTGTGTGTGTGTGTGTGTGTGTGAGTGTGTGTGTGTGTGTGTGTGTGTGTGTTTCTTCACTCTGGGGATGGACGGGGACAAAAAGACTTTGTCAAGGTTTGATATCTTTATGTCCGCTCTCTCTCAAGGTTCTCCCTTAATTCAGCCCAGCTCGGCGCTTTTGCATCTCAATGAGCTCCGAGAAAATAAAGAGAGAGAGAAAAAGAAAAAAAACCCGAGTGATAGTCTGCCGCCGACGACATCCTCTGCCTCCTTTCTCTCCCCCTTTGTCTCACAGCTGTACTGCGACTCTCTTTCGCTCCGTCTTATGGTCAAAGGCAGGTAATCAATGAGGCCTGGACCGGCTCCCACTCGGTATCGACGCGCCGCTGTTGAGGGACTCTCTAAAAAGCCATGAGGGACGCTCAGTCATTATGCGAAGCTTCCTACCGAGCGGCCATAATTTATTCAGCAACGGCGCAGAAAGACAAGTATCCGATCTCACCTGGAGAAGACGACGGGCAGGGAGGGAGGGGGGACACAGGTTGTGTGTGTGTTGGATGGGGGGGGGGGGGGGGGGGGGCAGGTGGGAGGAGGAAGAGAGGAGGGAAAAGAGGGAAAACAAGAGAGAAGGGGAGAGATATTGAACAAGAGAAAAAGAAAGAGAGAGAGAGAGATGGAGAAATGGGAGAAAAAAGGGAGAAAGAGATTGACAACTGGAGAAGAGAGCAAGTGATAGAGAGATTTAGAATAGGAGAAGAGAGAAAGGGATAGAGATTGTGTATGGGAGAAGAGATCAAGTGATAGAGAGATTGAGAATGGGTGAAGAGAGAAAGGGAGAGAGAGATTGAGAATGGGAGAAGAGAGAAAACGAGAAAGAGATTGAGAATGGGAGAAGATAGAAAGGGAGAGAAAGATTGAGTATGGGAGAAAGGGAAAGAGAGAAGGAGAATGGGATTACAGAGAAAGGGAAAGAGAGATGGAGAATGGGATTAGAGAGAAAGGGAGAGAGAGATTGTGTATGGGAGAAGAGAGAAAGGGAGAGAGAGATTGAGAATAGGAGAAGAGAGAAATGGAGAGAGAGATTGAGTATGGGAGAAGAGAGAAAGCGAGAGAGAGATTGAGAATGGGAGAAGATAGAAAGGGAGAGAGAGATTGAGAATGGGTGAAGAGAGAAAGGGAGAGAGAGATTGAGAATGGGTGAAGATAGAAAGGGAGAGAGAGATTGAGAATGGGTGAAGAGAGAAAGGGAGAGAGAGATTGAGAATGGGTGAAGAGAGAAAGGGAGAGAGAGATTGAGAATGGGAGAAGATAGAAAGGGAGAGAGAGATTGAGAATGGGTGAAGAGAGAAAGGGAGAGAGAGATTGTGTATGGGAGAAGAGAGAAAGGGAGAGAGAGATTGAGTATGGGAGAAGAGAGAAAGCGAGAGAGAGATTGAGAATGGGAGAAGATAGAAAGGGAGAGAAAGATTGAGTATGGGAGAAAGGGAAAGAGAGAAGGAGAATGGGATTACAGAGAAAAGGAGAGAGAGATGGAGAATGGGAGAAGAGAGAAAGGGAGAGAGAGATTGAGTATGGGTGAAGAGAGAAAGGGAGAGAGAGATTGAGAATGGGTGAAGAGAGAAAGGGAGAGAGAGATGGAGAATGGGAGAAGAGAGAAAGGGGAAAGCATGTGAGAGAGAAAAAACAAAACAGACACAGAGACAGGACAAATGGATTATTTCAAAGTCACACTCTCCTCGTCATTTCCAAATATTGATCTTCCACACACCACTGCACACTTGAACAGCTCTGCTCTTCCACAGATCTCTCTACGAGAACACTGAACACTGAACACTGCCAGCTGTGATGAAGCCCTCAGCGCACTCATCACATCACACGCCTCGCAAATGATCACAAACTTGCTTGAGTTGAAACCCAAAGCGCCGAGGAGTCATCCCTGTCTGAAACACTGCAGCCTTTTGAGAAGAACACAGTCACCGGCGACGCACGGAGGGCCGAGGATAGTTGTCCCTCCGTGGCGTGAAATCTTTTGAGCGCGACAGGAGCAGCATGCTGAGCGCAACAAACTGTAACGGCTTTGTTTTTTTTTTGTATTTAATTAAATCTCCATTATGCGTGTCTGCGGCTGGCGCTATCAGGAGAGACACAGCTGGAGCCCTCTCAGTTTGGTGTGAGTGGTAGGGTGGCCTTATTGAATTAGTGCGTACGTGTGTGTGCCTCTCTCTCTCTTTCTCTCTCTCTCTCACTCTCACTCTCTCTCTCTCTCTTTCTCTCTCTGACATTCTTTATCTCGTTCTCGTTCTCTCGCTTTCTCTCTCTACCTAGTTATCTTTTCTATCACTCTGTGTGTGCATGATTTAATTTTATGTGGTTGTGTGTAAAAGAGACAGAGAGAAAAATAAACAATAATGTGAGTATGTGTGTGTGCATATCATTCAGATGTGAGGGAGGGTATATCACTAATGCAATATGTGTCGAGTCTGTGAGTGGCTGTGCAGAAAATATTTGCTTCAGTCTGCAGTGTGCAATCATAAAAAAGGCAGAGCTCTAACTGAGTGGCCTACAATTTAACACCCATTCTGTAAGTGATGCAACACTGCCCCCTGGTGGATTACATTACCTATTATTTAAATCCTTCTCACAGTTATGTGACACTTTGGATGATTAACCTGGTAAATCGAGCATAAATTACTAAATTAACACATTTTAGTTTGACACAGAATGAATGGTACGGTGCAGTGGATGATTTATGGTCTTCAAGTAAAGTAGAAAGGCCACAGCCCCAGAGAATCTTCCTATGCTAAAATCTGTTTCTACTGCACACACACACACACCCACACACACAGAGAGTGCGCAGATATGAACTACACTGTAAAGACTTTTTGCTGCTTTTATCCTCTGTTTATAGAGGAAAAATAGTCAGCCATTAAGGCCAAGACAACATTTGCATTTCAGAAATGTGCCTGTTACGTGCCAGCCCATTAATTAGGCATGTGTAGATCTTACGCAACCGCTGCTGTTGTTGACGCCGCTGTTGCTTTGATCTTCTTGTTTGCTGTTGACTTCTGAGGCGTTGTTAGCTCAAAAGGTGTCAAAGAGGTGGTTTAGAAGTGGTGTGTTAAGTGCTCTCTCGCTCATGGTGGGTGCATATGAATTTCATGAGATTTTCCACCGAAATCTGAAAGGTGGCGGAGGTCTGAAAGCTCCATCTGTAGGAAGGCCTAAGCCCCTTCTCCAGGAGTACACGGCGTCAGACCATAACAAGAACACCCACAAGGCCTTGAGGTTATCTAAGGAGTTTGAACCAGAGAAACAGCCCTTTGTTTTAATCTTTAAACACTTAAACTGTGGAGGACTTAGAATTAGCATTTATCTCTATAAAAGAATAGTGACAAGAGGTGTTTACTTCCTTGGCTGCAGTTCTATGTAACTGCGTGCTGTCTGTGAACACATTTAATTAATGGTAGCCAAGAGGCAATTACACTGTTTTTAGCTAGTGGGGTAGCCTATGAAACCTGCTTATTTAAACAGGAGACAAACACACTCATGGTTAAAATCAGTTACTTAGCTTGAACATGACCTGGTCAGAATAAAACGTGTTTTGTAGATATGTTCATAAGATGCTGGAAAAGAAGAGGAAGCTGTGGTTGCTGTTACTGACTTTAATATTTCAGTGGAGGAAGCAAATGGGAGAATTACCTCCCAATTACGTATCATCAGACTCACTGAATAGAACACATATACACAGTAGCAATCACGTTGCGCAAAGGAAACATTATGAGCATGAAACACTCTTTGATAAGAAATGATACATTAGGTTAATTAACTTCAAAACATAACAACAAAGACCCGGCGGAGCGTATGGGCAAGGAAATGGGCTCCCTTAGATGAGAAATTTGCAGCAAATGTGAGAATGAGAACAGAGGGTTTTTTTTCCCCCTCTTTATATTTTCAGATGAAAAAAAAAAACATTTAGTTTTTCCTTCTCCCACTCTGTTGATAATACCATTAAAACCAAGAGCAAAACAACAGCCTGTAGTTCCCAAAATCTAATTCTTGTTCAAATAAATATGCATTTAAATATAAATATTTTCATTTCATGCCGGTATACACTAGTGTAGATATAACACGCAGTTAACGTAATTTCATTCGAATGAATGACATTTTAGCTATACAATATGAAATATATATCATTACCAATGGTATGTAATACAGAACAGGCCGCAAAGTTTCGAAATCACTCCCAGCCCACAGTCCATTGCCTTGTCATTTACCGGTTTGGCAAGAGGCCATGGCAAAAGTGTTGCAAAAGTCATATTTAGGCATACACCGTGGAAAAAAAGGAGGCTTTCCAGTCAGCTGGTCTGGGAGATGTGGTGGAAAATCACCTCTTCTGGTTGAGCAGTCTGTCTGGCACCACCGCCTTCTGCTCACTGGAGTGTACCGAGAGAGCTCTCCCTTCCTTCCGCCATGCTGCATGCTCTGAGCTCAGGCTGCCACTATGCAAATCTGGTTGGAATTTAAAATGATGTACAGCTAGGGTTGTGATGCTAAGCTCTCTCGCTCTCTTTCTCTCTCTTGCTCTCTCTTCCTCTCACTAATAAACAACACCGTCTGACATTTGTCATGACATAGAGCTCAAGTCACAGCTTCATAGCTATCTTGGGAATAATTGGAGACATCAATCAAAATCCCCATTATTTCTGAATATGCCATCATAGAAACGTCCTCCTTTGTGAAAGGTATTAGGCAAAAATCCCAACGTTCCAAAGCAAGTTTATAATCTACATATATTTATATATATATAAAGTGAATACTGTATGTGTGTGTGTGTCTGTGTATATATATAGCATGGACAGATAGATAGATGTCGTTCAGCTATACATGATATATATGTAATAATTATGGACGTTAAGAGTCAGATGTCCTCAATGCAAAATGGCAAGATTTGAATTGAACTGAATAAGAACATATCGCCATAACTTCAGCATGGTAAATGTACACAAATTGCAAAAGAAACAGGAAAAACGGCGGTGGGGGATCCCAAACCACCCATGATGCAGCATGCAACCCCTACACCCTGGAGTGTTCGCCTTGGCCAGGGCTGCGGATTTATCAGATGCTTAAAAGTAGAATATCGGCATCATATGACGTCATACACAGGGGGTTCAGGAACTGTAACGTACTTTCAGGCATTGGTAGGGGTACCGAGACCTAGTTTTTAGCCTTATACTCTAACCCTAACCCTAACCCCAAAAAATCTTAAGAAAAAGTTGATTCTGGCACTTAGAAACACTACGTCACTTCCGGTATTCTACTTTCAGGCATCTGATAAATCCGCAACCCTTGGCCAGAGTGGGTCAGCATCATAGCTCAGCAGGTCACACAGAGAGTTGCCATAGGCCGCTTATTCTGTGCCCTCCCTATAGGCTGGACCACCGCATGGTCAGCCAGTCTGATGCAGACACCCCTGCTGAGAGGGCTGATGCCACTGGACGAGCAATAGCCACCTACGCCACGCCCTAAAGCACATGTGTCAAACTCAAGGCCCGACAAGCCATTTAATCTGGCCTGCCAGCTCCTCAGAATGTTGCAAAAAGTTCCATTGATTTAAATGAGCAACGGTGAAATTGTATTTGGTTTGCCTTATTTTCCCTCTGGATTAATAAAGTATCCATCTATTTATCTATCAGAGCTTGTCTGAGAGGGCTGATGCCACTGGACGAGCAATAGCCACCTACGCCACGCACTAAAGCATCATGGTGGCAGAGACCTTATAGCACCTCATCAGGGGTACCTCAGCCCACACCTGCCTTGTACATGTCCAGGGCCAGCTGGCCAAAGTCCTCCTTGTCCCTGGTTCGTCCCAACGTGATGTTCATATCAGTGTCAGTTACCCAGATTTGCATCCAAGATACCTCCAGATCCTGGTCCTTAATGGTTGGGTTGCTACCAGAGCTTCCCGTGCCAGCACTCCTTGGGAGGGACTGTTGGCCTAGAGCCTCCCCAAAGCCAGATGAGCCAGCAGATGCCGCCGCTGCCTAGTCGCTCAAAACAAATCCCCCCAGAGAGATGACCAACCCCTCATCCTGGCCCAAGAACCAGACCTGGCCCTGGCGCTTCAGATGATAAGGAGAAGGTGTCCAGGCACAGGGGGGCACTAACCCATTCTCTGAGCTGTTTCAACAGATCACTCCACTGGGCAGATTCGCCCAAGAGCAGAGAGAGAGGAGCTGGAGCTTCTCTGTGATTGCCAACTTGAACCCGCGGAGTTCCAGCTGGAAATGAGCTGTAGTTGTGATCGTTCCACTTAGCCGGATGGAGGCTGTGGGTTGCACAGGCAATCACCCTCTCTTGTCTCTCCTGGACTTGTGACAGCACAGCCCACAACCTCAACAAGTATGTTTTTTTCAAGGTCATCAATGGCATAAACTTAACCAGATTAAATACAGAATTTATCATAATTAGCCTACACGTCATAATATTAGGCTATGTGATAACTGTAGATGGTTAACTGTTCCAAACATTTAGATAGCTCACATTAACCTCTCAAACTAATGACAAACAAGGCTAGCAAACATTTGTTACGACGACAGTCATTTCATTATAGTATTCTAAGTAACCATAGCCGGTAAAGTACAGTTCAATTGGATTCATGCAGGGTTTTTAAAATTGTATTTAAATGTTGTGTGTGTGTGTGTGCGTATCACCACATCATCTGTAGAGTAAAAGAATCACATGCTGCACTCAGGTAACGGTAGAAAGCCCCAGGTGAGAGCCTAATATACTTTTCAGATTGCTTTACAAAATCAATGACGATTAAAAAGAAATAGTAACAAATTATGTAGACCTACTGCATCCCAACGAGTGGTAAAATATTCCTCCGTCACGGGTGTGAAATATCAAGTCAAAGCTCAAAAACACAAGTGACTCAAAACATCTCAGAAGTCAGAACAGAGCAAGTAGAGAGGGAGGGACATAACAGCTCAAAACAGCAAAGGAGGTTTTATTTTCCGTCACAGGCACCTAAAGGCTGAGAGGTGACCTGTTGATAAACTGAGTTTACATTGGAAAATTCCCTTTATTATGAAAGGCTGGCACTGCCAGCACCTACATATAGCTTGCATGAAGACTGTATAGACTCAACTCATGATATACTACAACCACATCAACTATGCAAGAATTTGTATTCTTTAGTGGAGATAAACCTGTCAGTTTGCTCTGCAAATAAGCTGTGACCATCATGAATGTGAAGGTTGTATAGGCCTTATATCCACATTCATGATGCTATAAACACTCAATGGGATTTCCGAAGTGAATGTTGATTAACTTGAAGTAGGGTAGTGGAGTGGACACGCTATTTAAGAAATTGTTCATTGAAAATGAATCTTGAATCTTGAACACCTGGCCTCAGGCAAAGGGCCACATTGTAATGTTAATCCGAAAAGACTGGCAACACAGAGCAACACTGTTCGAAGTGTGACAGCTCCCGAGCCATGAAACTGTCAACTCACTAGAGTGCGCGTGCGCGACTTCGGGGATGTCTGTGTGGATAACGGGAACATAGGCAACCGCAGACAACAGCTGGTTAGCAACGGGGACGGGTCAACAACATGGATGAGTTTCAGACAGGAGAAGAGGTAGCAAGCAATTTAGTTTAACACAGTAAATCACATCCACTGCGTAATCAAAAAGTCCGCTCAACGAGTTTGTTGTTAAAGTAAGATTGCTGGCTAACATGATTTTGTCAAGCATTCCTACTGGACATCATTATGATAGATGTTGGCTATTGTCTGGTTAGCAATTTAGCTATCGCTATCATACTTAGCTAGCTGGCCAGCTAACTCCAACCCTCCCTTAAAACCATTCTTAATTTAACCTTAAGTATCGTTGTCTGGTCATACTAGCTCTTTGGTAAACAAGACTGTTATAGGCAAGATAATTGTGGAAAATAGCGACCAAAAAATGGTAAAGGTAACTTAACGTGAGGTAGCTCTAACAAGCTAGCAGTGTCAAATAGCAAAATCGAGGAAAACATTTAGTTTGGAAAGGGGTGGTGGTCAGTCGAAATTATGTAATGCTGTGATTCAACTGATCTTGCCAAGAAATGGCATAATGATACATTGAAACTCATAACTGGCTGCGGAACGTATCGATAACTTATAATCGATGACTTAATCAACTTTTGGTGGCTTTCCCGTTGACATTTATTTTTCCAACTTGGTCAGCTAATTCATGTTATTGTACATTGACAAAGTTTACGTAATACTATTCCTGCCACGAGAGAGTTGTTGAGTGTTGCTAGAATTATACAAACCTAGAGTGAATGTCACTGATTTTGTGCTCTGTGACCAAAATGTGATACGTTGTTTGTTTGTTTTGTCAGACCGCCTTTGTTGTGGATGAAGTGAGCTCAATCATTAAAGAGGTATGTCCTATGCTGTATTCTGAGTATTACGTGTCTTTTCTTTTTAACGTTACACTTCCTTCGTAGTCATCCTATTCATCATTCATCTCCACCCGCAAGCCTAATGTTCTGTTGCAATGTGTTCTGTTCTCAGTCTGTGGAAGCCGCAATTGGAGGAAACACATACCAGCACAGTCGAGTCAACCAGTGGACCACTAATGTCGTAGAGGTGTGCCTCAGTCAACTCAGCAAACTTGGCAAGCCTTTCAAGTACATAGGTATGCTGAGTGGTATAGTTTTCAAATAAAAAAGTGCCTGTCTTTCACCTCACCTCCAATTTCTTTAAGCGATATGTAGGTTTAAATGTTCATATTGCACCTAGTTTTAAGATGCATACCAACACCTTTAAGCTCTGTGTCCACTGAATAACTTCCAATTGTGCTTCCCAATCCTGTGCCAGTGACGTGCATCATTATGCAGAAGAATGGAGCAGGATTGCAGACAGCCAGCTCATGTTTCTGGGACAACACCACTGACGGTACAACACCGATGACCATACATCCGTTATCATACATTTGATAAAATGATGGTGTGGGGCTACTGGCTTCACAGTATGAATTTAACATACACTAGTATATTATTAAGGGAAGGTTCTAATTAATAGTAATGATCAAAATTTGAAACAAATGTCAGAAAAATATGTGGGTGTACTTTGTGGCTGTTTGTTGTACGTGGTACTATATCACAGTTTTACATGGGTGCTATTCAACTCACTTGTTCTTCCTCCACACAGTCCACACAGTTCTATATTTTCATGCATCTTAATTTTCATTCTCTAGGAAGCTGTACTGTAAGATGGGAGAACAAGTCAATGTACTGCATCGTCAGTGTGTTTGGGCTTGCCATTTAAACACCAACTCTGCGACACTGCTGGATTAGTCTTCGCCCCGTGATTTGTTCGTGCCTACTGTCGTCAAGCAAGACAAGCCCTTCGGACCAAACGTTTTCCACCCATGTCATCCATTCTTTTTACTTCTCATGAAAAATGCAAATAAATTATTTCTCTTTTCAGCCTTCTAATTTGAGGTTTACTTTTATTAGATAGTCATCATACACAGATTAATTGGTCTCTATCAAACCTTCTCCTTGTGGGACACACACATGATGGAATGTTCTTTGAAATAATGTGTTCACACACACCCCGATACAAGCCTTTTCAGGCAAGCTTTTAAAATTGAACTTTAATGACTACTTGACATCACAGCATGATATTTACAAGATATTTTGTTTTACAAACTGCAAGAAGAATAAGACTTTCAGTTGGTGATTAGTAATATCCCTTATTCCCTTTAAGTCCACCTCACTAGCAGCCTCTGTATCCATGGGTAAATGGATAAAGTTCTTTGTCTTTACAGAAAACCTGACAAAGACAGATTGAAGGAGTAATACTGTGCAAATAAAAAGAAAGGCACGTTCAATTTTCAAAATTCCTTCATTCATAATTTCATTTTAAGATCAACTCTGTAATGTGTAAGGAGTGAAAAATAAAGTCAAAATGTTTGATTGTGAAATCCACGTCCAACAGACGGTAAAAGTGTTCAAAACTGCCAACGGCTATCAATCAAACTGTTAATGTTGAGATCTGACTGTGTGCTAGGCTTGATATGAAAATAAAGAATAGAGAGTAAAATATCAGATTCTGAAAAGGGCAGACAGATCTTACAGCAAATCCAAGAGTTCACGCACATAAAGCCTTATATACACAAAAGGACAAAATCCTCAAATCAAAAGTGCATACAGATGTGGAATGTGACATCACAGACACATTTAAATAAAAAGGCAATAGAAAAAGGACAGGCCATGAAAAAAGGATAAATGGCCATAAATATTTGGGTCCACACTTGGCTAAAAGTCACATAAAAGGAATGAATTGGCAAAACTCAACAAACTTTTACACCAAATTATAGATGTACAACATTATTCCTGGCCAAACAAATTCAAATTTACATTGAGATAAATTGGATAATCTGTCAGAACATTCAGACAGAAGAGTTCAAACCCACTACACTGTGCATGGTGAGAGGCGGCGGCGGAGGATGGCTGGAAGTGTTTTTGGCACATATTTACAGTGATGGAGACATCCTCTGAAGTCCCATTGTTTTATAAATGCATACTCAAGATGCAAAAAAACAGAAACTTGAGAGTTTAGAAAGTAGATTTTAAATTGCCATTAAGATAACAACCAATACTTTGGAACCTTAAAACCCATAGATAAAGTGTGAGGTTAGTTTTAGCACTTAAGCTGCAAACCATTATTGCCAAAAAATGTAAGCATGATAAATGGCAAATAAGTGGTAAGTTTACATTCGGTCCATACCATAAGGAGGGGAAAAAACTCCTTACGCAAGTGTTTTTTTTTCTTCTTACATTCGCACAAATCTTTTTGTTTGTTTTCCTTGTTTAAAAAATATATTTATATATTACATCCTTTTTTAAAGACTATATTTACACTGTGTGGTTCCGTAGATGTGCCGTCTGATGGTCAGTCAAAATCCAGAGACACCACAAGATGGATTAGTCACTGTCAGTTTCATCTCGGTACTTCGAAGTGGTTTTGATGGCACGGCCATTTTGAAGCGGCATATCTTCATAATCGCTCCTTAAAAACAAATAAAAAGGAAACACTCAAGACACGTACACAAAGTAAAACACAATTAAGAGTAATTAGCTTTAACTGTTGCAGTTGTTGGTTGATAAACATTTCAACGTTCTCTAGTATTTTCCTAAGCACCCCCCCTGAACACACTTGTATTCATTTGTATTTAAATCCCTGACATGTCAAAATTATGAAAACATACCCATAAATGACCTCATCATCAGAGTCATTCAACATGGAGAATGCAGGGTTATCCTTCAACTGGGAGTCTGGAAGTACAGAGGAAAGTTTTGAAAGTTATATGACTGAAATCAACCTGAATAACATGCAACCCTATGCTCGTCAGTGCACCGGTACTTACCATACATAGCATTCTTGGATGGAGAGTACACAAAGGCTAGTGTGTACAAATAAAAGTTGAGTAAACCGTAGAAGGACAAAAACTCAGCAGGTGCATGACGTGTTAAGGAACACATTACACAGGTCAACAGAGGTTACAGAATTACATGAATTGGCTACCGCAAGGTTCAGAGTAAGGACAAAATGTACGGCAATGGAGGCAATAAACATTTTGGACCATATTTACGGAGTGTGAGAGTGTGTGTGTGTGTGTGTGTGTGTGTGCGAGGGCAGCTAAACAGTGATGAGTTGTCTTTGATGATCTATTATCTCCTCTTCAGCAACCTCTAGTATTCACAGAGCATCCATTTTGCCAACTGCTTTAGACACCAGTCAAACATGCCCCCACAGACCTCTACACTATTTTATTGTCATTAACTCACAGGTGACAGGAGATTTAAATGCCTCTTGAATTATCACCCTTCATGAACTGGGGCTTTATTAGTCACCTTTATTAGTCATTAGTTGTGTGATTCGCCAAATTAGATGGGACAAAAAAAACACCCTTGGTAAATATGGCCCCTAAATACCTCCCTGCACAATTCTACACTTATATAATATACCCTATATTTGGGTTTAGTGCATTACAGTAGTACATATATGTGTTAGGTGTATATTTGTGTGTTATAAGCATTTATAAGTTTTATGACCACAATTCTAGACATTAAAAAAAATGATGTAACTGTAAAGGGATGCTTCGATAAAACAAGAGTGAAATAAAGGATATAGTTCTGGTAATGGGTAGACAGCTCAGCCACAAAGTTGTCTTGTAGAGCTTTGGAACCAAACCTCAGGTAGAGTATGGCCATACTGGAAGAAAAAAACACAGTTGACCGAAACTGTTAGATACTAACTGCTTACCGTAGACATGAAATAAACAAACAAAACAACAAAAGCGTACCTAATAATCAGCACCACAAATGTAAGAGCAGTCAGGAACTTCAGCCGAAGATCTGTGGGCATAAAGAAGAGCCATTAGGACAGATTACATGTTTGTGTGTTTCATTTAATGTTTATGTACAGTACCAGTCAAAGGTTTGGACACACCTTTCATTTTATGGAGAAGTGTTTTCTTTACTTTTAATATTTTGTACATTGTAGATTAATACTGGAGACATTTAAACTACGAAAGAACACACATGGAATGATGTACTAAACAAAAGTAGTGTTATCCACCATGTAGAAAATAATAAAAGTAAAGAAAAAAACTTCTCAAAAAATTAGAAGGTGTGTCCAAACTTTTGACTGGTACTGTATGTGGTTGTTTACAGTATTAACAATCATCACTGCCTCTCTTCCTATTACCTGAGTAAGGCATATGCTTCAACTCTGAGCATGCCCTGACCACTAGGAACACCAGGTAGAGGACGTACAGGACCACCACCAACAGGAAGAAGATCTTCATGCCCTGAAAGTCGAAGAATGTAAATAATGATGTTCCTGTTGTGTACCCCAGTTTCCTAAGGTGCCTGACAGTCAACCAAATTAATCCTAAACACTTCAAAAGGCCAAAGGAGGACAGAGGTCAAATGATCCTGTCAGATGGTCCACTTTACCTGGAAGTTGTCAATATCTACTTTGTACTGGTATGTAGGATCCTGCAATTCATTCACCCTGTAAAACAGATGAGGTGCACGTCAGTTTCATCCTTGCCTTCGGCTGGGCAATCACTTCACTTCACACACTGTACACAGGGCTGCTTTTGAACCAACTTACGTTTGCCAGATACCCAGTGTAACAGCCGATAGCCAGATAAGCCCAACAATGAACAGTTTAGGCAGGTAAAATGTCAGGCACTTTCTCTCTCCCTACAAACAAGAAAAAATAGGCCCTTGTTACAATTTACCCACAGCAGAATAGACAAAGTAAGAATATCCTGAATTTTACAAAAAGAGAAAGAAGCATAAATTAAACCGGGCAGTTGTATTGGTTACTATTTATGCAGCTTAAGTGCACAGGACAGTAAATGAAACAGTCTTTTGGGATTGTGATAAAAAAAAATCTGGGGATAGGGTTTTGGGGAACAAATCATCTGATGGCGTGCGGATGAAGGCATAAGACAAGGATATGGCGAGCGGGTAAAGTTCCCACCTGGACACGTATTCCGTGATACACGCAGAGCCAGAAGAGCAGCAGGGCACAGAGAAACAGGGCCTGGAAAAAGGCATCTAGGGTCCCGGGGAACCAGCTGTTCACCAGGAATGACAATGGGAAGAAGGGATCTGACCTCAGCAAAAAAAAGGGCAAACAACAGATACAAAAGGGAAGCAGGGGAGAGGCAGTGACCAGGAGAGTGTGACAAAGAGTGGGGGAATAGGTATTTGATTAGTATGGCTAGTAACAGAAAACATTGAAGAACTATGCTACAATAATACTACTACTACTACTTCTACTACTAATAATACAAATAATAATAATATGCTCTAATAATACTAGCTTGTAAATCGAATGTTGGGTTTCAGACTCACCGTTATAAAGCAACAACAACGGCAGCAGAATCGACATCCACTTCTGCTCAATCCCCCAATCCCTCATGGAGAATTTCCTCAAGGAATGTGCAAACATGCACTGTGGAAAAAGCAGAGCTTCTTTCATACTCATATTGAATTTGACTTTGTATATCCAAACAGTTAATATTGACAGAACACAGAATGGCTTCCTTAAGTTTAGTAGTGCCATATAAGTCATAACTAAGTGAAAATTCAAACTCCAATAAAGACAATTTATTTCTGATACAACAGAACTTAAAATTGTATTTAACTGCAATGTCCTGTAACCTTACCGTTACCATGAAGGTCAAAACAACGAACACAAATCGGAACCAGATCTCCACTTGTGAAAAGGAAGGGTTGTACCTTTTCCACTGTGAGAGAGTGAGTAAAAACACACACACACACACACACACACACACACACACACACACACAACAAGAAACTCTTTGATATAACAAATATATAACAAAGGCAAATGCAAGGTCAGCTGAGAAGCCCAATAGAAAACCATCTCAGGGCAGAGCAGTGCCAGGGCTTACCACAAACGTGACGTCTCGGATGTCATACGTGAGGTTCTCCAGGCCTTTCAGGGCAACGTTGACCTGGTACTGGGTGTAGTTCAGGTAGCCCAGGTGCATCACAATTATCTCATCACAACCCTTCTGGGGGTAGAAAGACAAGTGAGGGAGCATTAGAGTTTTACTTCTTTCTTGCACACAGAGGCCTTGTGAGGGCTTGCAGCAGGTGTTTTAAGAAACCTATCCTGAATTATTTACCACTGTAAGTGCCAAATGCATTATTTGATCTGTTATAATAATTTAGTTTAAAAAGATAATTAAAGACAACTGCCACTACAACCACCAAGTCACTTGGTGCACTGGGCAAATCTGTGAACGAACAAACTTGACAACCTCTGCAAAATCTGAACCACTGCCTGCTTAATCTGTCGCCTCTGACATTCTTTTCACAGACTTCCATTGCTTCTGTTCAGGCCAGATAAATTGCCATATTGTTACAGAAACATATTCAAAGTTCTCAGCAGCAATAATGTTTAAAAAGAATATAAAAAAATATATATCATATAGTGGAGTGGAGTTTTTCCCCCATGACTGACTGAATGCTCACTGATATGCTTGCTTACTCACTCACTGCAAGCACTTTGCTTGAAGGCAAATGTTTGCCTTCCTTTTTCTTAGCTTGTAACCTCAGCACACTGCAACACTCGTTAAAAGCACCACCTGCCTCATTTATATTTAGTTGTCTGGAAGAGGTAGCTTATATATAGGCCACAACGGAGGTGTGTGTGTAGCTCGAAGGACCTGCGTCAGTAGTCCAAACTGACACACAGATGTAAAACACTGTCTAAAAAGAACAAACCTCAACTGTTCATGCTCTGCATTGCAAAGAGTTCCCAAGTCCAGTTACTCAAGGGAAGTCAAACTAAATCTCTTAATGGCCTTACATAGATTACATAATACATTGTTTAACATTGTATATCTACAGATAAAAGGCACAAGTCTTCCCAGGGAATTAAGTTCATCTGTCCTTTCACCCTTAACAAGAATGGTAGGTTCAATGAACATGAAATTTGGACACATCTCTTAAACTCCACCCAGCTCTCTCTTGATTTGGTTTAAGTTTTGAAGGTTAACCAGCGTCGCTCTGCTTAACAGAGACACGTGCCACAGAGGCATATAAAACATATTTGTGTATTGTGTATACATCCCATAATGGTCAGACTCACAGCTCCGCAGTGCAGCATGCGTGACCTGAGGTGCACATCATCACTGATATGCATTACGCTGGCATCCTGCATTACTCCTTTCAGCTCCACATTCATCTGAAAGCTCTGTTTGAAGTCGGCCACTACAAGGAAAGAAAATTCCACACAAACGTCAGCAGGGGAGCTATCGTCACACTGATAAGGAAAATGTATGATGTAAAGGCAAGTATCCATGTACATAATCTTACTCCAATACATTTGTTTGGCTTGAACATTTGCAGTTTTATTTACCAGCACATTGTGTGTAAAAAGGGTCTCACCGTTACTTTGGGCTACTTGGATGATACAGGTAAGCCATAACTGTTGGTTGTATGTGGACAGTGGTGGCGAATGTAAATTAAATGGTCCAGACTGAAACAGGAAGATAGAATGTCAGAGAAAAAATATTTCCAAAAGTGGACCTCTTGCCACCACAGCAAAAATTAGATGTAATAATCACACAAACACAGACACACAGACACACACATTCAGTGTCCAGTAACAATGCAGTTACCCTAGTGTACAGCGTTAAGGATTATACCTCACCTTCGAACCGTTTGCTGCATTGCTAAACACAGGGTATTTGGTCTCTTCAATGATTCTTGGGCCTAGAAAGGCAGAAATAAATATAGCATTCAATTGAATAACTGACACACTGGCTCTGACAACCACATTGTACACAACTATATGATTACTAAATACTGTTACCATAACCACACAGAACACCAACATTTTCCATTTAAACACACCAGAATGACCACAGACACGACCCACCTGCTATACCTATGAAGACTGTCAATCCAAAGCATATCAAGAAAAACACAAAAACCAACACGAAATGTCTCTTGGAGAGTGTGTATAGCCGCATGGGGGCGAGCCTAGAACAGAACAGAGATGGAGACACAAATGTTGAGACATCCGCGAATTTGATCATTTTGTCAATTCACTGTATGCGCACAGCCTATAAGCCTATGTCTATCAACATATACTTGTCATTAATAACAAGGCAAATCGTGTGTACGTGGTTTTGAGAATGGTTTTGGATAAACTGCTTCGCATTGCTGATACAAGGAAATAACCGATATGTTTTCCGTCTCTTATGCAGCTAACGTTAGCTTGGTTAAATTAGCTGCTAGCCAGCTGTTCCATTTCTTGTTCGGGAATTCCTGTAGGCTAACGTTAACGACTGGCTATAACTTTGACAGAACAATATCTAGATAGCTACATTAGCCAACGGTAACAGCCAGTGCATCGACGAGAAATATAAACTCGCTGACAACGGTTAGCACCACCGAAGTAGTGGAGGTGGTTTAACAATGCCAAAGAAGCACAAACGTCAAGTAATCAACACGGAGTTAAGACTTTTTTCGACGTTGATAAAACACAACTGATAACGTAAGGTTTTCTATAGCATAGCATGTGTGTAAACAATCATGACGTTAAACCTGAAATGTTTAGCAAAACAAGGCCCCGGGAAAGATTAAATACTTTTTATCACTCACATATCCATTTGGTTAACTCAACCCTGCAGGACGAAATATTTTTTTCCCCACAGCTGTAATTCACTCCTAGACACATCCGTATACATCAGACTATGCGACAAATTAACCAATGGCTACGTCATTATTCTGGTCTGAGATCAAATCACGTGACATTAGCAAAGCGAGGACGGAGAATCTGCCGTCAGCATCCTTGAATAATAAACTGTTTAAACGGTGGATCAAATTAAACCAAATCAAACGGAGAATGTCGTATAAAGTTAATACAAGTGGCGATGCTAATTTGATAGTGTCCAACAGTATAACAACGTGTAGGCCTAGGTAAAACCATCTGTAGTACGCTACTGTCAAACAACAATCAAACAGACTAATGTGGACATAGCCCTGAAAATGTTAGGCCTCTGCGATAAAAGTAAATGTAATAAACAAACCTAATGTCGACCTAGACGTTCGACTTTTCGAAGATACATAAGGCCGTATAGCATTTGAAAATAAAGCCGCTTTCATTGCCACTAGTTAAGCTGTTCACAGCAGAATACAAATAATTCATGGTAGAGGATATATGCTATATTTATATGCTCTTAGTCAAACGCATACGTAATCCAGCATACAGTCGATATCTTATTTGACAGAATTAAACCAGTAACGGAAATCTGCGTCTGAAGACATTGTGCCGCCATGTTGACGATATCGCCATGCTGAAGCTAGAATTGTGCTAACATCACAGACCTGTTTATTTCTGTAAGCCCAATTGGACATAGACCATTACTATCTGAATGTGTATCCCGATTCTCAATTGACAGCGCGCTTATTATAGCAAAGGGAAACCAGACGATTTATTACCGTTATATGACCTAACGTTACCTGTAGAATCGATCGTCCTTGTACGGAGTTATATCTTCCATTAATTCATTATAGGCCTCTTGCATCTTCTTACAAAAATATTTTAATTCGCTGTAAAGCGGATTCTCAAAGTTGGTGTAGTCGGTGTCCATGGCTATGCATAAACGTTGATTTGAAGCACAAGCCTTGTTCTATTTCGCAGTGAGTCTAGTTCACCGATTCCTCGGTCAAAGCTCTCTCCGTGCTTGATGTTTTCATGCATGAAATGTGAAACTGGATTGCGTTTCAAGAATAATGACGGAAGCCCTTGCTGAACGACGGTGGAACACTGAAGCGTTGGCTGAAATACGACTGTGTCTCAAAACCATATAGATGCGTCGCAAATAGTCTCTTCCGAGGTTGAAACCATAGCACCAACAACGTTTTTCGTGACGTAACGAAGAATGTACAGAGCCCTACAAATTGACTAGAGCAGCTGATGGAGTGGGCTCAAAAAAAAAAAAAAATAATGAAAATGGGGAATAGCTAGAAGAGTTTAATTTGGTGTCCCAAAAGTGTATTAATTGAAGCCTCCCATCAGCTACTTACACAAGCGCAGTAGATCCATACTAAGGAGATGTGTTTTCGGTATTGTCACCGTAATTCAAGAGTTCACTCATGATTCATTAATACTAATTTACAAATTGTATTAGAAGTGAAATCCTCAGCTGATGAGTGTTCAGTAGGAAGAGTCAATATTGTCAAACTAGCGCAATTCAAACTTTGACAACAGCAAATATAGCTAACGACTGGTCTCAAGCTGTCGTTCGAACCACCCAACTTTGCGATTGATCTTTGGAACTACGCTTAAAAAAAACAAAACATTTAAGCTCTGTTAGACGGTGGTGATGATCAAGATTGAGACGGTGGTAGACAACGGCGCCTTTTAGAAACGCAGCCCTGGATGTGTATGTCACGTGATTTCAGGACCTTGGATAGAGACAGCCACTATTTAAACACAGCTGACATAATTATCAATGTATTAAATGAATGACTATTAAAGTAAAATTGTACATTTGTTTAAATATGAAAAAAGATGTATCAATAAGCTACTCTGTTCACGCGTACATTAGGAGCACAATTCTGCCCTGTAGGTAGCTTACTTTCAGTGTTTCTCCTCTTTCATGAGGAAAATAGCCAACACCCACATAACAATCCCCATTCCCGTAAAAACACAGATATGTCAGTTGTGTGCCAACATGATTCATTCAGTACTCAGGAGGCCAATCCATCCATTTTATTTCTTCCAAACCAGCACAATTGTTTTAAATGAGTGACATATACAGTGTAAAATAATTTACATGGCATGCCTTGCTACCTTCCACAAAACATTCAGTCACCAAATTAGTCTCCCATTTTTTTCAAGTATTTTTTTTATATATATTTGTCTACATCTACGTGTACAAATCACATCTGTTCAAATGAACACTTTCAAAAAATGTAACACCATCCCATACAGTTTGTGTCAACCATTCATCAGGAGTTTAAGATCATTCTCCAACCTGTTCAGGGTCGGTTTGAGTTGGTTCCGCACACATTAGAAAACATGTGTTTGAATAGGACATACAGAGTACAGAGACACACACCGAGCCATCCCCTTGTTAAATGGAAAATGTGATGCTCTCCTTACATGAACAGATGATAGAAAAAAAAGAGAAGCGTGCATCGCCTTGGACAAATAAACCTCATAACTAGCTTGGGGAGATAATGACAAGCACATGTACTCTGCATTGAAATCGGTTGACCTCACAATTGTACACAGACAAAACCCGACATGATACACAACCTACTGCACGTGACCATACTCTATAACACACACAAACTCCTTCCCTTCTGTGACACACAGCGATTCTGAAACAGCACCTCTATCCACCCTTTACAAACACAACAGTAACAAATCTTCTCAATACAAAGAAATGCTCAGCAACATCTACATAACTTATGTACAGCAACAGGAGAACGAAATGTCCTCAGTATAAATAAAAATGTACAAACCAGCACAGCATGATGTTCCACTTCATCTCCCCCCCCCCCCCCCCACTACACTAAATGTGTGCAAGTCTCTCAGGGAAAGATCAACATTAAAAGGGGATCTTTTGAAATATTGCACAAACAAAAAATAACATGAAAGAATTAATGAGCGGGCTGCATTTTGGCTTCTCGACTCATAACTTTTTTTTTTTTTTTTTTTCAATCTCATTACGGAGACATAATGGTCATGCTTCCATTTAATGCACATCAAAGACAATTTCCTGGCATTTCATCTATATGATACCAACATTGCCTCAATTAAACATAAGGAGTGAATTAATTAATTTCAGTTTTCTCGCATGTTTTAAATCAACAGACAAGTAAATAGTGAAGGATGCAACCCAATGACTTCTCTGTGGCGTTGAAAGGGAGAGTGGGGGTGGAGAATAGACCCCTAAAGCAGAACAGTACGAGAGTGACAAAGGGAGAAGACAAGTCATCTGGCCCCATCCAACAGCACTAAGCTTTGGCACACAGATTTAGTTTTAAGTTTGGAGGTATTAAAAAGCAAAAATGTAAAAAATTATTGTACTGTTTTATAACTGAATCATATATTTCAATCAAGACTTCATAAACGGATGGCAACAATTATATTCATACAACCACACACACACACACAAACACAAACACACACACACACACACACACAGTGGAGTCATGGTACACAAACCAGAAATCTCACTGTGCAAGAACAGGCCAATCATATCACCTGCTCATAATACTGAAACCCTTTTATAGGCATCACACCGTCATGTCCGTTAACACCTGCTTGAAGTAATCAGCAGGGCAGCACACCTCATAGCACAATGCAAGTCATCTACTCGACGTAATCAACACATATGCAATCAGATTATAAGATCCTTCACAGATGCTTCATGCATTTGACTCCACAGCTCTCTCACAACAAGGCTATGTCTCTAGTTATCTGTCAGTGTACTTGCTAAAGGAAGCACCTATTTCAGGGTGTTGGACAAATACAGCTTGCTTTTTTTTTCTCGACAGGGGTCTACATAGTTATGTATGAAGTACAGATGAATTTGTAATAATTAAAAGTATATATGAAATGAAATTGAGGAGACATAAGAATATTTATTGTACCTTGCTTACAGTCTTAAACCAGGGATCAGCTTTACCTGCACAACTCACTTCATAGAAGTGATAGTCCATGGCTAATAACATGCCATTTATTTTTATTTTTAATACTCAGATTTAGTGTGCCATTTTCAGTCTCAGTTACTGATGTCCAAAACATCTACAAAAGGTGGCGTAAACAAGGTACAACAAGTTTGTTTGACACACCTACATAAATATATACAAACAATTACAATTATAATGCTGATGGAGATGACACAGGTGTGTAATAAAGGTAACAAGAAGAGAAACAATATTATTGAATGTAGATGGGGCACAAATTATAATGTATTATGTGAAAGATACCACGTGAAACAAACACAACTAAAATTTTAAAATCACCCTGAAATGTGATTACTGCACTGTTGTTTTTGCCTTTTTCAATCCTTACCTACCAGAACATTCCACACATAGCTCATTCAGTCTCATTCCAAATGTAGTGACCATCTTTCATATATTTCACCAACCACAAAATGCACCGCTAGAGGAAAACCAATCAAATGACTAAAGCAAGGGAGTCTAGAGGGAGCTGAAGAAACAAACCCCTCACTTCCTCCGAGTTCAACAGATGTAGATATGTGATGTAAATGTATTGATCCTCACACACAATATCACTTACACACCTTACAGCAATTGATTTCAGTGCCCAGTAGTACCTCTATAGTCTGGAAAATCATGGCCATTTTCCAGGAAGCAAAAAAGGTTTCAAGTATTACTGTTGCTTACTTGGACAAACACAGAACAAAAAAAAAAAGAACTCTGAGATGTGACTGTTTTCATCAGGAGTGTAAAAATCACGTAAGGCAGTCTGTTTTTTGGGGGGCAGGGTTGTAGTTTCTCTTAACCTCCGTGAAACAGAGTAGTGTTGTAGGGTTGTACTACAACAGCAGGGCGGTGAGCTCCATGTTTGCAGACCTACAGACATCTCCTGCCAGTCTAAAGAGCCACTCTCCCCCCCGCCCCCCCCCCCCCCCCCCTCAGGTGGCTGCTGTGGACAGCTCCTTGTCCTTGTGGGCGTCCTCCTCGAACACATTGGAACTGATGCAAATCAAACTTAGTGCAGCTTAAGAAGCCCCTGTTAAAGCCACAGCGAGAGGCATATGAGCTGATCACTTCAGCCTCTGCGTGACGTTGGCCAGGGCCACTGCGAAAGCTTGCACAGCGGAGAACGGATACTGAAAGTCCAGTATGTAAGCATTTCCATCAATCCTCCCAAACTGCATGACCTGCATAGGGAGACCAAGGTGGATTAACAATCATTTACTAAATAAATGCACAATATAACGGCATCTATAATAGTTAAAAAAAAAAAATAAATAAGTTACCTATGATCACAAAACATAATTTTTACCCAGCTCTGCCTACCGTTCCGTCAGGTCCTTTCGAACTAGATATAGTATCTATTACATACAAATAGTATGTAACAGGAAAGAATCTTACCTGTCTCCCCTCAAGCTCAATCTGAAAGTTCTTTGCAGACTCCTGAGTGACTCTCCCACCAAAGTCCAACTGGTAGACCTGTGTGGCCTCGTTCCACAGAGGCTGCTTGTTGGCCATGACGTAGACGAAACCTTGGCTACCCAGGCTGCGGTCCTCCTTCTCGTTGGCCTTGCGGCACTTAATCTCGTCCAGCTCACAGGCTCCGGCCCTCAGGCTTCTCTTGGTCTTCCAGCCCTTCTTGCTGTTCTGGCTCTGGTTCAGCAGCTCGTCGCCGCTGATGAAGAGTTCCGGTTCGCTCTCCGAGCTGTCCTGAAACTCGTTAGTGGTGGCTTTGCTCAGCTTCTTCGCCTTTAGCTGCTCCTTTTGCCCCTTGGGCTTCTTTTTATCCCGTCCGCCCAGCCGTGGGCTCGAGATGAGGGAGTTGAAGTCGCCCAGGCCCCGACCTCCGTCTTTCTTGGACTTGCTGCCTCCTTCTGTGATGGCTGGGACGTTTGTCTCTTCGGCGCGACCGTTGTCCAACCTCTTGCGATTCTTCTTGCCGAATTTGTCGGCTCGCTGGGTGACGGGGCTCTCGTTCAGCGACAGCACCTCCTGGAAACCCTCACCGGCCTCAGCTGAAGCCTCCAGGGATCCGAGGTGCCCTTGAAGGTCGGAGGAGGATGGTGGTGGGGGTGGCGGAGGAGGAGGAGGGGAGAGAGCCTGCTTCTCCATCGCCAGGTGTGAGGCCTTTGGAGGGAGGGGGCCCGCAGGGCTCGACATGGGTGGGCATGGGTTGTAAGTGCCCCATGGGTGCAAGGCAATGGGGGTCATGGGGACTCCTGCGCAAGCACCTGTGCCAGGGTACATCGGTGGTAGTGGGCAACAGGCAAGACTGGCAAGGTTTTGTGCATACCCTGGCGACAAAACCAGCGTTGAGTCTTGCTGGGGAAAGGGCACGGGGGCCACCACTTCTTTGGGTGAGCAAGGCCGTGGGGTCGCCTGCATGGTCTGAAGCTGAGCCCCACTGTAACCTGTGGGGGTCGAGTAGGGTAGAGAGATCTGATAACCCCCCGGCACCTGGAAAGAGGCAGCGTTTGGGGAGGTGGGGGACTTGGGGGACAGGACGAAGGGCACCCGTGACACGTCAAGGTGCTGGGCGGGGCTGAGAATGAGGGGAGGCGGCTTGTGCGGCAATGGCGGGCCGGGTGAAGGAGCCAGGCTAGCGGTCCTCTCCTGCGGGATCCAGATCTCCTCTGTGGCAGACGGGTCCCACTGGTACGGGGGCGGCCGTTTGACCATCAGCGTGCCGCCGGCCGCGTCGGTGCCCACCGCCAGGTGCCTCAGCGACTGACTCAGAGCCTCGTCCTCGGTGAAGGCCGTGTTCACGTAGTCCGCCCGGTCTCTACTAACGCCATTACTCCCGCCACCCGTGGCGCCGCCAGAACTGATACTCCCGTCCAAACTCAGCAGGCTGTAGGAGGACTGGGAGGGGAGCGGCGAGGCGCTGTTTGAGTGCACTATGACCGTGCTGTGGGGTGCGCCGCTTCCCGTCGGGGGGAAGTCCTGTCGAATGATGGTGCCTCCCGCAATCCCGTTGGCACTACCCGCGGCCCCACTCACATTGCTGTTGCTGCTGCACTGGCTACATGTGTAAAGCGCTGTGGGGACTCGTTGCTGGTAAGTGGTAGCTAGTGCACTGCTTGCTTTCGCTTTGGTGGGGAGGGTGCGTTGCGGGTCCAACATCTGGGACACTTTCAGCGCAGCCTCGCGACTGTTCCGTCGCAAGGTGGCGTGGATCAGATTGCTGTCGAGCCTCTGGCCTGGGGTCCGCCCTGAGTTTGCCTGATTGGCCGGATCGGGGTAAGGGGGTGGGTCTCCGCTCGGTATCGAGTACCTGGGCACAGTGAGGCGATTGAGGGTGGCGGATGCGTAAGGGAGTTGCACTTTCTTGCCCTCGGCAGACGCGGCGGCGGCCGAAGCAGAGGAAGAGGTGACCCTGAGGGTGGCAGAGCTTCCGGGGCCCTGCAGAGTGTAAACATTTTGGTTGCAGACGAGCCGCGTGCGCGGGCGGCAGACCTCCTCCACGTTTCCGCTGCTGTCGAACGTAGTGATCCTCTCGTAGCCCAGTGGCGTCGGGTACTGCACCCCCTGGGCACCGGGGGGGTACAGCGTGAACTCTCCTTTCTTCAGGCACAATTCCCCTGGGGGCGGTGTACCCCCTGCCCCCCCTGACCCGCCAGACGCGGCTGTTCCAGCGGCCGAGGTTGCTGAAGCGGCAGCAGCGGCCGCCGCCGCTGCGGCAACTGCGGCCGCCACCGTCCCGGGGTAAGGGGGAGGCGGGTTCATCTTGCTGAGCTCCAGAGGAGCGCTGAAGACCACGGCGTCACCTTCAGCCAGCTGAGGAGCGGAGCGCGTGGGCTTGATCTTCAGCAGGTGCTCTTGCTCCCCCCCTCCGGAGGATGGGTGAGGCACCTGCAGTGTGGAGCTGAAGGAAGGGCCGGAAGACTGGCCCTGAGGTAGGGGGTTGGGTGGGATCTGGATCTGAATGGGATGCTGCTGTAGCTGTTGCTGTTGCTGTTGCTGTTGCTGTTGTTGCTGGAGCTGCTGTTGTATTTGTTGCTGCTGTAGCTGCTGCTGATGCTGCTGTTGAAGCTGCTGCTGTATTTGTTGCTGAAGTAGCTGATGCTGTTGTTGCTGCTGCATCTGTTGGTATGCCTGTGGTATCTGATGCTGTTGTAGTTGATGCTGCTGTTGATGCTGCTGTTGATGCTGATGCTGATGCTGTTGCTGCATCTGTTGTTGTAGCTGCTGCTGCAGTTGCTGATGCTGCTGCAGTTGTTGTTGATGCTGTTGCAGCTGCTGCAATTGCTGTATTTGTTGCTGCTGTTGCAGTTGCTGCTGTTGCATTTGATGGAGATGCTGCTGCATCTGTTGATGCTGGAGCATCTGTTGATGGTGCTGCTGTTGCTGCTGCAGTTGCTGCTGTAATTGTTGATGTTGTTGTTGCTGCTGTTGATGCTGCTGCTGTTGCTGCTGCTGTTGAAGCTGCTGAAGCTGCTGCTGTTGCAGTTGGTGTTGCTGCTGCTGCTGATGAGATGGTTGTGCTGGACCCACCAAAATCCTTCCAACCTCCAGCCCCCCAAAGATCACCTGACCCGGGCTGGAGTATCTTGTGGGAACAGTGTACTGGGCTGTCAGCACAGAATCCTGGCCTTGATCAGATGCCGCCGCCGCAGCTGCTGCCGCGGCTGCTGCAGTTGCCATGGGATTGGTCAAGATGTCCAACTGGACATTCTGATTGGCTAGAAGTGACTGAACCAGCCCGATACTTTGGGTTGGAGACATGGCTTGGGCAGGGCTGTGGATGGGGGCAATGGGGATATTAACAGTGCAAGGTGGGTTGTCATTGGCAACTCCTGAGGGCCCAGTAACAGGGAGGTCGTCCTCATCCTCGCTGAAGACGTTGGGGCTGAACACTGGAAGGTTGATGTAGTCCATGGAGATCTTTCTCACCTCAGGCAGATAGATGGTCATTTGACGAGGCTGAAGATGAAGCAGGCTTGTCTTGTAGATGACTGCAGACCAGGATGGGGCGACAAAACAACAGAGAGGAAAAAGTACACGGTCATGATTCACTGATGTCCTGAAGATTCATGATGGAACATACTATTTAGAACAGAATTCTTTGGGGGGGATTTTTACCTGCGCCAAGATTTGTTGGTAAGAAGGTGGCGAGCCCAACGATTTTAAACTTGGTCCCCCAAATATTAGAGGTCACCTGAGCAAGGTAATTATGCTGGGAGAAACAGAGAATCTCAAGTTAATAAAAAAAAAAAATCTAAAGCAGAATTTCAGTACAGTTCCTTCGCATTTACCATACCTCAAAAAGCATAATGAAATCTGTCTTTAGGCTGTGACACTGTAAGGTAACAAAATGTACAGGTACCTGTGTGATGTCATCCAGTGGAAACTCTCTGCGGGTCAAACTCGGGGAGCCAATGGAAGGTTTCCGGATAGGTAACCTTGGTGATCGTGATATCTCCTGGGTCGGACGGGAGAGCTTTGGGGACTTTCGGGGATCTATATTGATCCTGTTGGTAAAGGGACACACTAAGTCTCTACAGAGAAGGTAGTAGATGAAAAAAGAGGTTGAAATCAAAGTTGTAACAGGCATGCAGATTACCTACTACTACAACATAAAGCCCACAGTAATTATATGAAAAGAAATGGCAAAATGAAGGTTGGGAAAGGTTTTTAAAAAGTGAAATCACAATAGCAGTTTATCAAAGAGAAGCTGGAACATCAGAGGAACTATTGGGTGATAGAAGCATTATTGCACCACCTCTCTGGAATTCTATACACATTTTATATGCTGAAAAAATTATTAAAAAAAGAACATCCCAAGATCTGAAATCAGTCATAATCTTAACTTGTGCGAAAGTGAAGTTTCCAAGCATTCCTGGGATTCATAAAATGTTCCAACGTCTCAATTCCTGTTTTGACTGCTCTGTTTCACACTTTTCTTTTCTATCTTTATGTGCCATCTTCTACTCTTAATTGAATGTGTTTCACATGGTACTTCTGAGACACTGACAAGGGGAAATATGTTCTTGATCGTTCAACATTTCATCACGTATATCCTTGGCATGTGACATGAACAAATGATGTGTGATAATTTTATTTTCTACATAAACACAAGGCACTCTGAGATTCTTTGGAATGAAAAGTGCGTTAAAAATAAAATGAATTATTATTATTATAAAGAAAAATGTGGGGACAATAAAAAGAGAGAAAACTGTAAGTAGAAAGTCAGAAGCGGTTTAGTACCGTGGTAGTTTGGGTGACTTGCTTCCCCTGGATATCTTTGGTGATTTCTTGCCCATCCAGTCGTCACTGAGCTCGATGTCACTGGAGTCGGAGCAGTTGCAGCTGTCAATCATGGAGGTGATCAAAGTGTTTCCATAGACTTCATCTGAACGAAAGAGCACAGCTTAAGTCAAATCACTGCCGTGACACATGACTTCATCTGAACGAAAGAGAATCAGAATCCGATTTTATTGGCCAAGTAAGTTTGAACAAACAAGGAATTTGACCTGGTGAACGGACTCTCAATGTGCTTACACATAATATACATTACAACACAATACAAAAACAAACAGTGCAACGGTCTATAAAAGTTTGAGAACACAGCTTAAGTCAAATCACTGCCGTGAGTGACAGACGACAGAAATGTTTCTCATCACATCTCTTGGACATCACCTGGAATTTGACCAATCCAAATATGAATGTCATTAGCTGAATGCTGAATAAAAACAAAAAAATGTCTGAAATAGTGATATAACAGCACTTCATTTCTGGCCTCTCTTGCACCCAAGCTCCACATAATACCCACCCCGCGGTGCAGATGGGATTTTAGAACTGGGGGGGGACGCTTAAGTTTTTTTAACATTATTTACTGACGATTGTTGCCTTACGTATGGAGAGTGGAGGGGACGGAAGAGGTCACTATGAATCTGGGGGGGATCTGCCCCCCCCCCCCCCCGTCACCAGTGCTATCTGCGCCCCTGTACCCACCTGTTTTCCCATCAGTCTTGGGGTCCATTATGACAAACTCCGGACGGAGCTTGCTGATCCTGCGGCCCTTCAGGATGGGCACGAGGCCGCCCAGGTACTCCAGGTAGAGGGTGAAACAGGGCCCCCCCACCTCGGGGTTGTCCTCTGTGCGCTTCATGGTGCAGTGCAGGCGCTCGCTCCCCGACGTGGGGTAGCTGACAAAGTCCCGCATGTTGTTGGGGTCCGGGATGGGGGGCTGAGAGGAGACACAAGTGAACCAGGTGAACTATCAGAACTATTTCACACTGAATAATCTCATAGAGAGGGGAACTCACTTCATCAGAACTATCAGAACTATTTCACAGGTGAACATAAGAACTATTTCACACTGAATAATCTCATAGAGAGGGGAACTCACTTCATCAGAACTATCAGAACTATTTCACACTGAACAAACGCATGGAAAGGGAAACTCACTTCATGCATTTCTGAATGAAAAAAAAACTGCCTTCACTGTTAGATTCTCGTCACGACTTAATCTATTTACAGTGAAACCAGTGAGTGAGGGACATATTAATATACGGCTGCATTCAAGTGGGTTCTGTAATAATTCATAGAAATTTGAAGTCCTTTTGAGGATTCCTTTTGCATTTCATGATTCCTTGAATACTTTGACAAACTGCGATAGAACATTCTCATTCAGACCCAATATAAAGCAAGGGGAAGTCGTTTGCACGTCACTGAAAACTCAAAACAGGCTTCACTGTACCATTCTCATCATCTCAACACGTTCTAACACAGTGTTCCCACTTAACAACAAGCCTCGAGCACCATATCAAGTTCATTTCAATTAAACATTTGAATCACATTTTAAACTGAACCAGAAAACTGCCTGTGGTCACAAACTATGATTTTGAATTATGAATTTGCCAATACCACCAATCATCAATTACCACAAAGGCTGCTTGGATGTGGAGACGTGAGACTAGCATAGTGAAAGACATCGCTACATGTTGCCCAATTACAACACATTATGTAGTGTTTAAAAGAAAACTGAAGCCATTTTCAGCATTGAAGCCACTTGCAGCATTGACACATGTCATGGACTATGAAGTGCTGGAAATATCTGAAATCTTGGGGGCTAGATACTGGATGTTCCCCCGAGTGTTCCTACAGCATCAAAAGAGGTCTGTTGCATGGCAACATGCTCCATTGTGATGCAAACTACAGAACTACAGGAGATGTCTGTTCACCAGTTTACCATTTAAAAGGCAATTCAAGAACTTCCAAATACAGGGAGCATTTGATACCAGGACCTAACTGGTGCAAAGAGAGCAGAGTTTCCCATAAACCTACTTTAAACCCCCCAGGACGGACCCCACAGTATGGGTTGACTGCATGAGTTTGTACCCTCAATCAGGGCTTTGCTGCAAAAGAACCCTGTACAGTCAATTGTCCCTGATTAAATAATGATGATGATGGAATGGATGGAATGGAATGGAATGGATGGATGGAATGGAAATGGAAATGAGCCCTAGTGACTGTTAACGGCAGAGATAGTGACACACACACACTCTGAATTTTATCTCTGCATTTGACCCATCCAGGGTAGTGATACACACAGTGATACACACAGTGAAGCACACTAACCCGGAGCAGTGAGCTGCTTTTGAGGCCCCGGGGAGCAGTGATTGGGGTTAGGTGCCTTGCTCAAGGCCAAGGGCACCTCAGCCGTGGATGTGGGCATGGGAGAGCAGTGCTCTAGCACTTCCCCTGCACACATTTTTCCTACTGGTCGGGGATGGAACCAACCACCCTCCGGTTACCAGCCCGAAACCCTAACCAGTAGGCCACAGCTGCCCACATGATGATGATGATGAGTTGCCCATTAACCTCCACCCGTCCCTCTCTGGCGTACCTTGATGGTGGGTGCGAAGGCGGAGGTGACGTAAACGCTGAGGCGGGATGGCATGGTGAGCTTGGCCACGTCCTTCTCCTCCCGCACGGCGCTGGCGATGCCATGCTGGCACAGCAGCTGCAGGCTGGCCACCCGGTGCTCCACGCGCACCACGTACAGAGCCGGCCCGCACGCCAGGAAGAGCCGCGAGTCCCGGTGGCCCCAGCACAGCGTAGTGATGGGACGCTGCGCATAAACACACACACACACACACACACACACACACACACACACACAGACACACACACACAGACACACAGACACACACACACAATTTTAGAACTATAAAAAGCCACATAGCTCTTATACCCCCTCAAATAAATATTTTTACAAATGAATGCAAACACACAAACATGCACACAAATCGATAAACATAAATGCATACACACACACAAAATTGCATTTAACTAACAGTTTTTTATATCTGAGTGCCATTTGGCAGGCACTTACAAGGCAAGGTCCAAGTGAGTCACCTACACACACACACACACACACACACACACACACACACACACGCACACACACACACACACACACACACACTTACACTCTGGCCACCAAAGTTATACAGTGCATTTCCAGGCATACCTGGTGGTGTACTGTTGCGGTGGCACAGACGCCATTGGCTGTATCACAAGTCAGCGTACCACCAAAATGATTTCAAAGCTGTTACATTAATGTTAAATTGTTCCATAATGTAGCTTTAAGACTAGCTCACCTGTGCAGGTGTGTCCAGAGTGTACGTGCTTTAAGACTGGCTCACCTGTGCAGGTGTGTCCAGAGTGTACGTGTGCTCCCCGTGGACGTTGTAGAATTTGACAATGGCGTTCCTCGCGGAGGGGCCACAGGAGGGGTCGGGAGGCCCCACGTGTTTCTCCATCCCAGCCACAGCCAACAGGTCACCCTGAGAACACCACTGCACCACGACATCTGCATCGCATCACACACACACACACACACACACACACACACGCGATAATGGTTATTACGGAATAGTACTCAGAAAATTGAAAAGCAACAGTAAAGGTAACAGCAATAGTGAGTGGTACTCAGGCATCTGTAAGGACACAGAACACAAACAGTGGCATCTGCCAGTGCGCTGAATGCACCTCTCATGCATAGCACTCTTTGAACCGGAGGTGTTGGGGCAGGAGTTCTCACCTTTTAGCCCTGAGCGGATGTGTATGGGGGAGAGGTCGTCATAGTTATTCATCAGGTTGATGTCTCCCGAGGTGAAGCAGACGGTCAGCAGCGGCCTCAGGCTGTGCACTGCAAGAGGAACAAAACCAGGAACCACACACACACACACACACACACATCAGCAACGACAAAGGAACCCCACACACATACATACACATCAGCAACAACACAGGAACCACACACACACACACACATCAGCAACAACACAGGAACCACACACACACACACACACACACACATCAGCAACGACACAGCCAGGAACCACACACACACACACACACACATATCAGCAACGACACAGCCAGAAAAGACATTCACAACTCACACAAATACACAAAACACTGTGATACCACATGGATATTTTCAGCAAAAAAAACAGAACTGGGCATTATTTGCCACTTGTGTTTTGAGACTATTATCAAAGACTCACTCTGAATAAAACAACACTGAAAAAAGTCACCTGAGCTTTTTTAACAAGGTACCAGCAAGGTACACAGCTGCTAATCACACAATAAGGTACCATAGACACAGCTGCTAATCACACAACAAGGTACCATAGACCCAGACACAGCTGCTAATCACATAACAAGGTACCATAGACCCAGACACAGCTGCTAATCACACAACAAGGTACCATAGACCCAGACACAGCTGCTAATCACACAACAAGGTACCATAGACCCAGACACAGCTGCTAATCACACAACAAGGTACCATAGACCCAGACACAGCTGCTAATCACACAACAAGGTACCATAGACCCAGACACAGCTGCTAATCACACAACAAGTTACCAGACCCAGCTGCTAATCACACAACAAGGTACCATAGACACAGACCCAGCTGCTAATCACACAACAAGGTACCAGACACAGCTGCTAATCACACAACAAGGTACCATAGACACAGACCCAGCTACAAGTCACACAACAAGGTACCATAGACACAGCTGCTAATCACACAACAAGGTACCATAGACACAGCTGCTAATCACACAACAAGGTGCCATAGACACAGCTGCTAATCACACAACAAGGTACCATAGACATAGCTGCTAATCACACAACAAGGTACCATAGACACAGCTGGTAATCACACAACAAGGTACCATAGACCCAGACACAGCTGCTAATCACACAACAAGGTACCAGACCCAGCTGCTAATCACACAACAAGGTACCATAGACCCAGCTGCTAATCACACAACAAGGTACCATAGAGGCAGACCCAGCCGCTAGTCACACAACAAGGTACCAGACACAGCTGCTAATCACACAACAAGGTACCATAGCGGAGCTGCTAGTCACACAACAAGGTACCATAGACACAGCTGCTAGTCACACAACAAGGTACCATAGACGCAGACACAGCTGCTAGTCATACAACAAGGTACCATAGACCCAGACCCAGCTGCTAGTCACACAACAAGGTACCATAGACCCAGACCCAGCTGCTAGTCACACAGCAAGGTACCATAGACACAGCTGCTAATCACACAACAAGGTACCAGACCCAGCTGCTAATCACACAACAAAGTTGCATGTTGTGGTGAATTTACAAATTATCCAGATTTAACAAGTTTGTTTCCAACTCTTTACACTTTCTCAGAGCCAAACCCTTAATCTTGGACTTTGTCTTTGCCCATAGCAACCTCCTCCACATCACCAGGCTTGACAGTCAGTCAGCAGATTTCCTCACAGATCACAGGCCAACAGAGTGACAGGATGCAGGTGACTCTGCTTGAATTATATCTGACCTGACGGGGTGAAGAGATCGTGACGGGCGGCGGCTATGCGTTTTGTAGCTGGTCTACAAATGCCACTAGACTGCTGGGCCAAATGCTGCCAACATGGCCGCCTCCCATCCCGCTCTATCTACAGTGACTTGCTCTTCTCAGGCTGCCAACATGGCCGCCTCCCATCCCGCTCTATCTACAGTGACTTGCTCTTCTCAGGCTGCCAACATGGCCGCCTCCCATCCCGCTCTATCTACAGTGACTTGCTCTTCTCAGGCTGCCAACATGGCCGCCTCCCATCCCGCTCTATCTACAGTGACTTGCTCTTCTCAGGCTGTCCATGTGTCATACCTCATCAAGCGTTTTCATAGGGGGACTCAGCCCCATGGATAGCAAGTGGGTAATCTTACTCAGGAATGAGTATGGAGAATATTGGCAAATTATTTTGAGTCATGACTCGCTGATTTTGAAGTGGATAAAGAAAGGACATTGAAAGGGCTGCTTTCACTACGAAAACAGTGAGGAAAACAAGCGAACAGAAAAGTGTAGTGAGCACGTCCACGGTCATCTTCTTTAGCGGACTCTCAAATAACTGTCACGTCAGTGTTTAGAACTTATTGTGAGGAAGCAGAACACTCTTCTGCAGCGTGGAATCACTCCCGATTCCAACCAGAGATTCTCAAACACACTCCTCCCAAAAAGACAAACATGAGACTGCGGTCAAAATGACTTACAGACAACTGGAGTGGTACTGCAGATGTATTAACGATATCGGGAGCATTGTTACAAGCAATCCATGTTCATGAAATGTCCAACAACAATGCCCACACATCTCTGGTCAAACCCATCTCTTATACCTAAAACCCCTCCCTCGGACTAATACACTGTGGCCACCTTGTCCTCCACTATAGATAAGACTATTGACATAGGATCCCCTTACCCCAAGCCTTGAGTAATTCCCTTAGCTCATCAAACCTTACCCAACAGGTCAGACAGAATACATGGCCACAGTAAGTTACCAATTCAATTTATGTTATCCTATGGAATCCTATACTAACCTACTTAATTAAATGTGAAACATATATTTTTTATCCCACAAGACACATGGGGTCTTGAATTCATTTTAGGACGGGATGGGTACAGGCCACATGACACTACCCACATGGGTGGAGGAGGAATGTCAATCTTCCATTTTATGTTCACTTATGATGTAGGAATTGTGGAGTCAAAGTAGTAAGTAGGGGGCTACTTCTGAACTGGGAAAGTCTATGGAATCTGTAGCTAAGGTACTCACTGTGTGCCTGTGCGAACACACATACACAGCTGGGGGGGGGGGGTGACATTCATAATCACGTGTGCCACCAGCTGGCCGACAGCAGGGCCCTTTCAGTGACGGTCACCGAAACCTAAACGACACATGTGCGCTTTGTCCTTCTGCTCATCCTGAACCTATTCAGGCAGCGTTCACACGTCCGCTCACATCACAGATTCACTCAGATGGACGAGAGCAAAACCATGAAGAGAAAGAGTTCTGCAAGGGTGAGCAGTTTACCAGGGTAACCTCTTGTTGTCTTTCTGTGCTTAAATTACACAAATAAAAAGAAACACCCAACCAAGTCAACAACTGAGGCTCAACCATACTCACTTCATTGTGCGTCTTGCAACCTGCCCAAGCAACAATACTGAGAGCACAGTAGGCTGTATACTGAGAGCACAGTAGGCAGTATACTGAGAGCACAGTAGGAAGTATACTGAGGGCACAGTAGGAAGTATACTGAGGGCACAGTAGGCAGTATACTGAGAGCACAGTAGACCTTTACTGAGGGCACAGTAGGCAGAGGCAGTTTACTGAGGGCACAATAGGAAGTTTACTGAGGGCACAGTAGGCAGTTTACTGAGGGCACAGTAGGCAGTATACTGAGGGCACAGTAGGCAGTATGCTGAGGGCACAGTAGGCAGTATACTGAGGGCACAGTAGGCAGTATACTGAGGGGACAGTAGGCAGTTTACTGAGGGCACAGTAGGCAGTATACCGAGGGCACAGTAGGCAGTATACTGAGGGCACAGTAGGCAGTATACTGAGGGCACAGTAGGCAGTAAACTGAGGGCACAGTAGGCCTTTACTGAGGGCACAGTAGGCAGTATACTGGAGGGCACAGTAGGCAGTATACTGAAGGGACAGTAGGCAGTATACTGAAGGGACAGTAGGCAGTATACTGAAGGGACAGTAGGCAGTATACTGAGGGCAGAGTAGGCAGTTTACTGAGGGCACAGTAGGCAGCATACTGAGGGCACAGTAGGCAGTTTACTGAGGGCACAGCAGGCAGCATACTGAGGGAACAGTAGGCAGTATACTGAGGGCACAGTAGGCAGTATACTGAGAGCACAGTAGGCAGAGGCAGTTTACTAAGGGCACAGGGGGGTCGTTCTGAACGCAGTCATAACACTGAAAACCCAGCGAGGAGGCCAGATGGGCACAGTCCCAGTTCCATCTGCACCGGCCACAGAAGAGGCCACAGAGCAGGAAATCAAAACCGCTGGATAAAGCTTTGGCACCCTCCAGCCTCAGGGGACCAGCGCTCTGCACCAGATTAACTCAGCAGCAGCAGCAGCAGCCACAGCAGCAGCAGTGCTATTTTAGGAGGAGGGAGGGGGCCAGCCTGGGATGGATTAAAAGTCCCATTAGGGGGGAAAGGTCATAGGAGGGGGGGGTGAGTGACATCACCTTTTGGGTGGTGTTTTTGATCATCCAGCTGTGTGTAAGCCTGTTCTTAATCATGGCATGAAGCCACTCTGAACACTCTACAATGCACAGTTGTTGTTGTTGTCTGAACACTCTAGAGTGCACAGTTGTTGTTGTTGTCTGAACACTCTAGAATGCACAGTTGTTGTTGTTGTCTGAACACTCTAGAATGCACAGTTGTTGTTGTCTGAACACTGAGAAAAGGCTCCTTTTGGAATGGAGTTAGAACACCCTGCCCTCTTCAACAGACGTCAAGGAAAATCGCTAGTTGAGATGACGGCACTTCAGGCACTGTACGACCATTCTTGAGAAGCTTTTAAGAGTTAGAGTTCCTTCTGAAACAGACTGTAAGGACTGACAGATCCTTTCCATGGAAGCATTAAGAATGACATCCTCTAGAGAAGGCTTTTGAGGCCGTGAGTGGTTTCAACAGCACACTGAAAGGATAAGATGTCTCGCTACGCCAGCCGGTAATAGATTTTCAGAGAGAAAGAATGTCATAAGGAATAATAATAAAAAAAAAAAGTCTTGATCAGCAAAAAACACAGAGCATGTGGGTTGACAGAGAGAGAGAGAGAGAGAGAGAGAGAGATGGAGAGAGAGAGAGAGAGAGATGGAGAGAGAGCGAGAGAGATGGAGAGAGCGAGAGAGATGGAGAGAGAGAGAGAGCGAGAGAGAGAGAAAGAGCGAGAGAGAGAGAGAGAAAGAGACAGAGAGAGACAGAGAGAGAACGTGAGAGGGGGGTGAGAGAGAGAGAGAGAGAACGAGAGAGAGAGAGAACGAGAGAGATGGAGAGAGAGAGAGAGAGAACGAGAGAGATGGAGAGAGAGAGAGAGAACGAGAGAGAGAACGAGAGAGGGGGGAGAGAGAGAGAGAGAGAGAGAGAGAACGAGAGAGATGGAGAGAGAGAGAGAGAGCGAGAGGATGCTGCTACCTTGTTGGGGGGCGTAGTCATCCGAGTCGGTGTCGCTCTCGCTGCTGTCCTCCACCAGGAAGTTGGGGTAGTTCCAGGCCATGCTCACGATGCCATCCGACTCGTGGAGCAGGATGTGGGCCAGCATGCGTCCGTGGCAGTCCATCACGATCACCTGACCGTCCGCCGTGCCAAACAGCACCTGCAGGGGGCAGAGCAGAGCAGAGCCTGGATGAATCAGAGCCTGGATGTGGGCCTAGAAACATGCGTACGCTTTTCATTGCATTACAATGAGATGGAGGCCTAATTCATCATCCGAATTCAATCATCCTTGCAGCCTCACTGCTAGGCCTGTGGAACAGTCGGAATGCATATGTTCTCCAAGAATGAATAATTCAAGCGCTATGTCATCGCAAGATGTCAAGATGGCAGGCTTTTGTTCTTGCGAATGTACTTTATTATGACCACATACAACATTACAAGCAAAACAAAGGTCAAGGTCATAGATATGGTCAAGGTCATACACGTCATGGCAGATGCATGCATGTTATCTTCAGTGATATGAGTCTTATTGTTAGTCATGACTGCTCTCATAAGGTTTGATGCCATTACTGAAAATAAATTGCTATTAATAATAACAACATGAAACTATTCTGCCATGACTTTCTGGAAGTTTTTTCAATCTTAGGATTCCTGAAGTGTAACAATCAACTCAGAAACAGAAACACAAAAAGCTTGGATTAAATAGGCACAGAAACAGATGACAAACTCTGTGGCCGGGTTTAAGAAAATGACCGGTAATGACACAAGGTATGGGAGGCGTGGGGAGGGTGGGGGGAAGGGAGGGGGCAGTTTGATCTGACAGGACCAAATCTGACAGAGAAAGGGAGCCAGACTGACACGTCTCGCTGACAAACTCTGACACTGACACTGTCTGCGGTGCGATTGCAGCGTGGGCGTCCAGGAGACGCAACGAGAACAAGACACACCAGACGCAGCAGGCACGACCAGAACCCCGGGAATGTCAGAGACCAATTCCAATACCTAACCATGTTTTATTTTGCCGCTGGGTTTATATATAATTAAAAGCACAGCTTTTGTCCAGCTGTGTTTAGCATTTAGAGACAATGCAACTGTTGTTGGAATATGGTCAGTGTTTGTTTAGCTAATTGGATGTTAAACTATTACTCCATAGATCATTCTCTTTTACTGCTAGATCTGGATAATTTGCTCATCTCACTCAAACAAGATCATTCTCTTGTCTTTCTAGATCAAGATCTAGATCCTCACATGTTTCTAGCCCTAGATCACTGTCTCATTTTTTTTCTAGATCTAAATCATTGTCTCATATTGCTGAATCTAGATCATAACTTCATCTTGCTAGATTTTTGAAAAAATAAAAATAATATCGTCCTCATCCTTATAGCTCTCTAGATCTAGATCCTTTTCTCATCTTTCTAGATCTAGATCCTTCTCTCATAACTTTAGATCTAGATTATTCTCTCATCACTCTAGATCTAGATCCTTCTCATCTTTCTAGCTCTAGATCCTTCTCTCATCTCTCTAGATCCTTCTCTCATCTTTCTAGATCCTTCTCTCATCACTCTAGATCTAGATCGTTCTCTCATCACTCTAGATCTAGATCCTTCTCTCATCACTCTAGGTGTAGATCATTCTCTAATATTGCTAGATGTGTGAAGCCTCCAGTGAAAAGAAATGAAATGTGGCCGGTTTATGGTTCACAGCCCGTCTCAACCCTACAGTGTCAGGCGTTCACACTGCCTTACCTGCTGGTCGTCGGGGGTCCAGATGCCACAGGTGATCTGGCTCTCCAGGTTGATCTCGGATGACCAGTGTCTCTGACCGCTGACCGAGCCAACCAGCACGAAACCGTCCCGGTATGAGATGAGGGCCTGCGTGCCATCGTGTGACCACGTGAAGTCACTGACCTATAAAGACCAAGCACAACAAATGGCTATACTTAGTGGTTGGATGTCTGCTTTACAAGACTTACACGGCTCTCACACACACACACACACATATTTTAGAACGGCTTTATGGTTAAACTATGAGCCTCGTTGGATCTGCTCTCTGAAAATGACAGCATGCTCTTGTTTAGACACGGCTTCAGGCGCGCCGCCACATCAGGCCTTGGATCAACCCACTGCTCATAAAAGTCATTTTTCTCTGACTAATAAAACAGAGTTATTTTGGTGCACACGGAACAAAAATGTGGGCTATATTTATCCACTGGCGGCTAAATGCAAGCATTATTTTGCATGACAGCATGTTCTTTTTATCTTAATGAGCTTTAGCCTTTATTGAAATATAAGAGCTATTTATAGATTAAACTACAGAAAAGGAGACAGTCTGTAGGATTTTGAAGGGAGGAGATGCATGGGTACTGAGAAGCCTTTGCACATTGTGAAGTCCGCTATGGTCTCTCAGTCAAGTTTTTTTTAAATCTCTGACAAGACAAAATAGGCGTGTAATAACACTAATCCCTTGTTCACTTACCATGGCAAACTAGGGAAAGTGAGAAGGGTCAAAAGAGTCTGAGTGATGAGTAGGGTGAGGACACTTTCCAGTCAGTCTTTCAAATAAATAAAACAAAGAACTACATTTAACGCTTATAAATAAATCTCTGCGACTTAAAAAAACTAAAATCTTCCATATATCTGAACAGTTTTTAAACCAACATCATAATAGGCGTGACCTCATTTGACCCCAGTTCATTTGAATTGACATAAATCCTTACTGCGCTATACATCATTTTTATGTCCCTGGATGGACTGACCGGACAAAATCAATGTGTGACTTCCTTTTCATGGCCGTACATTAAAACAATTATGGACTGAGGCATTGGTTATATCATTAAAGCCTCATTGTTGGTGTCAGTATTACAAAACATGCCCTGGCTTGAGCGAGTGCTCCACTATCTTTCATGTAACCCCAGAGGGGGTGCCTTACCTGGGCTCAATGTAAGCCCAGAGGGGGTGCCTTACCTGGGCTCAATGTAACCCCAGAGGGGGTGCCTTACCTGGGCTCAATGTAAGCCCAGCGTGGGGGTGCTTTACCTGGGCTCAATGTAAGCCCAGAGGGGGTGCCTTACCTGGGCTCAATGTAACCCCAGAGGGGGTGCCTTACCTGGGCTCAATGTAAGCCCAGCGTGGGGGTGCTTTACCTGGGCTCAATGTAACCCCAGAGGGGGTGCATTACCTGGGCTCAATGTAAGCCCAGAGGGGGTGCATTACCTGGGCTCAATGTAACCCCAGAGGGGGTGCATTACCTGGGCTCAATGTAACCCCAACTTGGGGGTGCTTTACCTTGGCTCAATGTAAGGCCAGTGTGGGGGTGCTTTACCTGGGCTCAATGTAAGCCGAGCGTGGGGGTGCCTTCCCTGGGCTCAATGTAACCCCAGCGTGGGGTCCCTTACCTGGGCTCAATGTAAGCCCAACTTGGGGGTGCTTTACCTGGGCTCAATGTAAGGCCAGTGTGGGGGTGCTTTACCTGGGCTCAATGTAAGTCCAGTGTGGGGGTGCTTTACCTGGGCTCAATGTAAGTCCAGTGTGGGGGTGCTTTACCTGGGCTCAATGTAAGTCCAGTGTGGGGGTGCTTTACCTGGGCTCAATGTAAGTCCAGTGTGGGGGTGCTTTACATGGGCTCAATGTAAGTCCAGTGTGGGGGTGCCTTACCTGGGCTCCACGGTCATTGACCAGCTCCACAGACCAGCGTCCCTCGTACTGAATCCACACGAAGATGCCTCCATCAGTGTCACATGTGGCCAGCTTCTGGAAGGGCTCATTCCAGCGGACCAAAACCACCTGTCATGGCGACACACACACACACACACACACACACACACACACACACACACACACAGAGACACACAGACACACACAGACACACACAGACACACACAGAGACACACACAGAGACACACACACACACACACGGTTAAACATAACCATGACAAAGGCAGACCCTTAAACCATATCAATTACGGTGAGAAAGACATATCTATCTAGCGAGAATGGGTGATCAGAAAACCCTCATCATAAATTCAACATTATTAAGTATCAAATGCCTTTTCAAATGTGTCTTTTTATTATTATTTTGTTTGTGTGCCGGAAAAGACAAAGCAAATGTTCGTTCCTGGTCATCGCCCTATCACAGATTACCGAGAGCATAGCCTAGATGGTCTGAGACAGCACCAGAGGTGAGGATGGAGCTACAAGGAAGACTTGAATCAAATCACTATCGTGGAAGAACAAAATTATATGACGTATGTAAATGCCATGTGATATGATGCGTGGCGGTCAGCTCCACTCAATCTCACGTTACCACAACAAACCAGTGTGTGTGTGTGTGTGTGTGTGTGTGTGTGTGTGTGTGTGTGTGTGTGTGTGTGTGTACACGAACAAAGAAGGAGGCAGCAGCTGGCCTGTGTCTCTTGCATGTGTTCCTGCGGCTCAACTGCTAGGCCAAGGTGTTAACACTCCCCCCAAACACACTCTCCTCCAACCTCACCTTTCACGTCCTAATTTGCTCCTCCTTCTTCCTCATCCGTTCCCTCATCTACCTGTCTGTGCATCCCACAACCTCCTCCCTCAATGTGTGTGTGTGTGTGTGTGTGTGAGCGAGTGTGCACACGACCTCCTCAGTGTGTGTGTGTGTGTGTGTGTGTGTGTGTGGGAGCGAGTGTGCACACGACCTCCTCAGTGTGTGTGTGTGTGTGTGTGCAAAAGTGTCCCTATTTGTCTCTAAGCCTCAGAGGAGGCACCACACCCTCGGGCCATGTGAGTTCACCCTGCGTCGTGCTCCAGGCTGACGACCCACCCCCAAGCCAAGCCATGCGGCAGGTCACGTGACTGAGAGAGGACAGGGGGACTTTCGATGGGCAACTGGGGTTAGTTGGGGCTTAAAATGGCCAGCGAGTCCTTGCTGTAGCTTAACTCCCTGCAAGCGTGAGGATTAGAGGAAGCCTCTGCACACTGCCAACAACTCAATCATCGGCATCACCGCTGCCACGAGCCCAGAGCGCAACAAGGCTCAGATCCACCCAACCACAAGAGGCTGACACGTGTGTGTGTGAGTGTGAGTGTGAGTGTGAGAGAGAGAGAGAAAAAAAGGAAAAGTATCTTCTGCCAATAGAATGGGTTGAAAAAAGGACACATTTTTACATTTTAGCTTCATACAGCAACCAGCGCCTCTTGCAACTGCAATTCAGTCTCATCTTTTTTTTACTTCACACCACACCCTCCATACACCCGTAACAAGGCTGTTTCTAATAAAAGTTACAGGATTGCAATGTTAGCATTGCTAGGTTCTGTGACCACAAATTGAACCCAGCAGGCTTTCCTCATCTTCTCATTTTTAATGCGGGCCTAACTACACTGTTGCTCAAAGCAGTGCAATCATATAGGGCTATACGGCTCTCTGACTATGTCACAATGCCTGAGATGACATCAGAGCATCCATCTTGTTTTTTTTAAATTTATTACAACCTCTAACAGGGAGTCAGTCATACACCTCTACACAGCCAGGCTACAATGGACACAGTGTGTGTCCAGTGTGTGTCCATGCCCAGTGTGTGTCCTGCTGAGGAACATGTCTCTTGGAAACAAAGAGCTGCACCAGGGTGTCATCCAAAGGTATATTTACTGTTCCCACACATCCTCCCCAGCTCCGCTACCATAAATCAGGAAGAACTCTGCCTTCCCAACAACCCCCCCCAAGCAAGCCAACCTCCACACGCCCACACACAGGCAGACACACAGACACAGACACAGACACACACACACACACACAATAGAGGCACAGTGCAAACGGCGTTGAATATACGTTTGATCGGGAGAAAGAGAGATGTAGAGGGAGGGGGAGAGGGAGGAAGAGCGAGACAGAGACAGAGAAAGAGGGATAGTGAGAGAGAGATAAAAAGTGAGAGTGAAAGGAAGAGAGAAGAAGAGAGAGAGAGAGAGAGAGAGAGAGAGAGAGAGCGCATGAAAGGCCCACTCGGCATCGGATCAATCTCATGATCTGTTGTGGTTCTGCCGAAGCAGGCAGAAGACCTCTCGCCTTCAGCCCCCCCGATCAATATTCAATTACCTATTATTACTCTAACAGCATTACTGGGGCCTGTAGCTTCCTGAGAATGACTGGCGTTATTAGATCTCGGGGCCCGTCCACGCGGCACACGCTTGCGTCTGGCCCAGCGCGTGGCCCTGTGCCGCGGACACACAGAGGATGCGCCAACTCCGGCAAAGTTTCGGAGGAGGGAAAAAAACGGTGTTCTAAATATAGGGCAGTGGCGGGATTAAAAGCGGTCCTCACCGGACGCCTTTAAGGGGCTAACAGCTGCCCGGTGACGAGGCGGTTCTTGGGATCAAGTATCACATGGACATCTGCCCGACTAATAGCCTCGCATTAAAGCACTAGGGGCGAGAGGCAGCCGGGGACAGACCAGGTAACTAAGGGGATGCGGGTGTCCGTTCTAACAGCAGAATGGCCTTAAGAGACCGGATGACCACGGATGAATGGCCTGTAGACAGGGTCGACCCACGGATGAATAGCCTGTAGATACAGGATGACCCACGGATGAATGGATGTTCAGCGTTTGGAGCCATTTGATTCAGCGCGGTGAAGCTCAATATTACTTTTCCATTTCACAACATTCAGACACAATGGGTCTCAAAGGCCCATCACAGTACACCGCCTCCTTTCACTAAGGCCAGACTGACCCGACACATTACAAGGCTAGTAACTATAAGATCCTCTATAACAGTGGTTCTTAACCTGGGTTCGATCGAACCCCAGGGGTTCGTTGAGCCACTCTCAGGGGTTCGGCAGGGGTCAAGACACACACACAGTATAGCCCGGTTCACACTAGCATTGTCGTTTCGAAGAAATCATATTTTATTTTTCAAATTACGAAGGGTTCGACGAATGCACTGATGAAGTTTGCAGGGTTCAGTACCTCCAAAAAGGTTAAGAACCACTGCTCTATAAGATCCTAGCATCAGAGCAGCTTCCTGCCCCCACGCCTCACCATAAATAATGATGCGTTTGCTGGCCTGTAACTGCTGAATGAGCCTTCTACCAAGCAGCTCACTACAACGGAATTGCTTTGAATCAATGGTCAAGGACACCGGGGAACAACGGAGGATGTCGTAGGAGAGAAGGGAGAGGGGCACGGGAGACCAGGGGGGAGGGGGGGGTTGTGTCTGCTCCACTGGACCTGCTAATCGTTGGGCCTTCTGATAGGCCTTTAAATCAGGCCTGGAACTCAATTAGTGAGAATCGCTGCTCTAGGACAAGAGGGGTGATTTGCGAGCAGAGATGAGTTAACAGAACATTGAGCTGGATAAGAGTGTGTGTGTGTGTGGGGGGGGGGGGGGGGGGTGTGTGTGAGAGAGAGAAAGAAAGAAAGAAAAGGAATAGAGCGGCGCATGTCTGTGTGTCAGTTTGTGTGTAAGACACAGAGAGAGGAGCTCTTTATGAAATATCTATATCAAAATGTCCCTTCCTTTCATCCACCATAGACATTCTCCGACAGGAAATGGAATTCCTAGGCTCCCTTGTTTCACGCAAGCCCCAGAAATATTATAACCCCTCTTGCCTGGAGGGTCCGTGTACACAACACAACACAACACACAACGGAGCAGCGGTTTAGCAGCCCTTTCATCCGAAAGCATTGACCTAGGTTAAAAGCAGGAGGGACACACACACACACACACACACACACACACACATTTGTGTCAAAGACGGAGTCTGTGGCTCAGTCAACAATTCTGGCAAACTGCCATCGGTCACAGCTGACATTAGATTTCAAATGAAAGAATACATTTCCATACTGAAATGGAATAGAACAGGTCCTTTTTTTCGATGTAAAGTGCATGTATATTTAAATTCACACAAAGGTATATTAATCCTTGTGTGAAAGGCGGGGAGGTTTCGCCAGAAACCACTGCTGTTGTTTTTGTTGTTGTTGATCGCCCTGATGAGATGGAACTGTCTGTACGCACTCCAATGATAAACCAGTTTAAAGAGATAATCAGATTACTGTCCGACGCAGGTGTTAGTGAACGCAGCATTGACCTGGGAATGCGGTTGCAGGTGTTAGTGAACGCAGCATTGACCTGAGAATGATGCTGCAAGTCTGCAATTTGTGTAGAAAAAAAAAAAAAAAACACTCATCCACAGGTCAGACCTGTGTGGTTTTAAAGAAGGTCATCAGGGGTTAAAAAGGGTCAAAGTCTCACTCACACTCTCTCTCTCTCACACACACACACACACACACACACACACACACACACCTGGGAAAAGAGTGGCTCCCATTACGCAACATAATTGCCTTGAGAACAGATTAACTGGCAAAGCTGAGCAGCATGTGTGATATCTTGCTGTTTAACACTCAGGTATAGGGAACAGTGAAAGAGGGTCTACAAAACTGGGCCATTGCTCAGAGAGAGGAGAGGAGGCATGCTGTAGGAAGCACAATAGGGTAACAAACTGGCCTGCGTGTGTATACACACACACACACACACACACTATAACCACAAAGAGACACGTATAACAGCACACAAGCTAATATCCTGCTCTGTGTGGGAATCTGGTCTAGAAGGTGTGTGTGTGTGTGTGTGTGTGTGTGTGTGTTAGAGAAGGGGAGGAGAATAGTGGTAGAGTCTGTCCTGAGAGTGTAGGTGTACACCACTGCAGACCTCTGGGGGAGGGATGACAGAGGGCAGAGGGAAGCGCAGTCACGACTGGCACATGACCAGACAGGCCTAAAGAGACACACACACACACACACACACACACACACACACACACACACAGGACAGGCCTAAAGCCCAAGAAACCCTCAAGAAAGACAAGATGGCTAAGTGGTGAGAATCCGAACTGGCCCCCTGTGTGTTTATATACACACACACACACACACACACACACACACACACACACACACACACAAAGTTATTGGGTCCGTGCTGATTAGAGGAACCCATGAGCACAGACACCATCAATCATACCGGGTACTTAACGTGCATTCTCCATTACCTAAATACAACCTACAAGTCCTGAAGCACACCTCACTCTGGGCGCGCGTGCGGGCATGTGTGTGTGTGTGTGTGTGTTATATCTGCACCCTACAGACTCGCCGCAAGATGACCATTCGTAACATAGCTGTGAGCGTTGCCGAAATTGACCAGGATTCTACTCTGTCAGAAGAAATGAGTGGGCGAGCATCTCTCTCGAGCTTGCCCTCATTTACTTACTCTCTCTCTCTCTCTCTCTCTCGCTCTCACTCGCTCGTTTGCACACACACACACACACACACACACACACACACACACACACACACACACACACACACACACACAAATGCACACGCACACGTACACACACACACAGAATAAAAACCCAGATCTCTGAATGTTTTAATCAGACGGGATGAGCTGCTCTGATATGCACTCCTCTGAGATTACAGATGATGATTTGGGATTAGGCAACAGGTCAAGACCCATGATTGCTTTTTGTTTATTTTTATCCATTTTTAGTTTTGAAACTTTCACATTTGAGATCAAAGCTAAAAAGCATGAGTGAGCTAACGGGTGTCACGCTCTAACAGCGTGGATAACATCATTGAAATACTGAGTGAATGTTTGTCTGCACGACAACAGAGAATTACATACAACAGACAAATAGCAGTCGTCGTCGTCCCCCACCCCCCTCCCCCTTCCGACAGAAGATTTAAGCCATCAACATAAATCAGCAGATTGTTATTTTAGATACTCCCTAGTAGGGCTGGGCGATATGGGAAAAAGTTATATTTCGATTTTTTCCCCCAAAAATGTTCGATTTCGATTTTATATCACGATATGAACAAAATCACCCCAAAATTTTTTGAAAAACGTGCATGCAAATACCCGCATTCTGGTGCATTTTACCATGTTTTTCTCTGAGATGTAAATCATGTTATCAGCATATCAAATTCACAATTGATATAGGTTTGGTGGCCTGATAATTATGTTGGCTACATTCAAACTGACCACCTCATTAAAGTAGACTGTTCAGGTCAGAAATGGCCAAATGTGTATTGAAACCCAAAGTCTTTAAGGATGGAAGCTGCCAGAAGTAAACGGTTCACGTAGGGGAAATAGTTTTCATACATGGCAAAGCTTGACAGCATGCCCAGCACACCAATGTTCATTTTATTTGTGGCATTGACATCATCTTTCATGTGTGGGTCAAAGAGAGGTATACAAGTGAGTGACACATTAAAAAAAAAAAAAATCTTCTTTGGTGAGTGTGTGTTTAGTCGCTGCTGTCGTTAGAAAAACTTCCATTAGCTAGCTAACGTTAACGCCAGATTAGCTCACGGTTGTTATGGCAATAACAATACGATTATAGCCAGATAATGTCCATTGGGTGGTCCTTAATTGTCCACTACAGGTAAAACTTGGGCAACTCTGACTTACTTTCCTCTTCTTCGAAAAAAAAATCCGTATGTCCATTTCTGTGGTCTGCTTCTAGCGCGACGCTCCGATCAAATCAGAGAATGAATGAACATTAATGACAGTTGAATCTGCGTGCGTGATGAGGCTGCGTAGTACACCAGGAAAACGCGGAGTGGATTTATATTGCTGTGGGTATTCCCCACTGATAAAGTTGAACGGATTTAATTGTGAAGCAATGGAAAGAATAATGGACTAGTAGACCAGCAGTCACGCACGCACTATTTTGACTGCAAAAGTGGGGGGGTCGAAACGACTTGTTTTGAAAAGTGAGGGGGTCTTGTCCCCCCCCAATTACATTGTCGCGACGCCCATGGGCTACGTGCGGCGCTGTATTCGCGGGTCTGTGAAAACATTGATTTTTTTTTTTTTTTTTGAAGGCGCCGTCTAATCGAACGTCTCATTTAAAACCGTAGAAAAAAATTACATCGCGATTAAAATCGAAATCGAAAAATCGCCCAGCCCTACTCCCTAGCTGTTTCCTTAGCAGTGGTGGCATTGGTATTGGCATTGGTCGAAAATGTACTGTTCTTGATGAACAGAGCGCATCAACAGAAAATATAATCAAACGAACTATGGTTTCCTTACAGTTTCAGCTAAAAGTCATTTTACCTATGCTGCATGACACAAAAGCAGACACCATAAAGCGGAAGGCAGGGTCTCACTGCTATTACCTCAATAACCCCATGCTTTCAATGCTTAACAGAACATGGATACCTTGTGGATGAAAACAGCCCATCCCCCGAAACATCTCTGCACTACACAGAGAAGAGCGACAGATAGAGTAGCTCTAAAAATGCGCACGAGTGGTCGGCAGAAGTGTCCCCGTGGCACCTCTTTAGAGTACATGAACGGGCAGAGCGAGTCCTTTTCGTTCACCTTCATCCAGCCAAAATCACACACACACACACACACACACACACACACAATATAACCACAAAGAGACACATACGTATAACAGCACACAAGCTAATATCCTGCTCTGTGTGGGAATCTGGCCTAGAAGGTGTGTGGGTGTGTGGGTGTGTGTGTGTGTGTGTGTGTGTGTGTGTGTGTGTGTGTGTGTGTGTTTGTTAGAGAAGGGGAAGGAGAATAGTGGCTAGAGAGAGTCGTTTCCGTTCACCTTCATCCAGCCAAAATCACACTCAGCCACCAACAGCCCCACCTCCCTGTCACTCAACTCGCAGGGCACTTTACCTGCAACGTGAGCACACCACCGTATCGAAAGAAAGCCATACAGCACACTAGTCACACTATGGTTATCCTTGTTGCTGTTAGATGCCCATCTGCTTCGGTTTATACAAGGCCATGATGTGTTTTTGTTTACTCGTCTCCCTTGGACCACATCAGACCAACACATCTTGAACGTGGGTAGTTTCCATAGTGAGAGAGAGAGAGAGAGAGAGAGAGAGAGAGAGATAGAGAGATAGAGATAGAGATAGAGATAGAGAGACCGACAGAGAGAGAGAGAGATAGAGATAGCGAGAGAGTGAGAGTGAAAGAGCGAGAGGAGAGAGAGAGATAGAGATAGAGATAGCGAGAGAGTGAGAGTGAAAGAGAGAGAGAAGAGAGAGCGAGAGATAGAGATAGAGATAGCAAGAGAGTGAAAGAGAGAGAGAGAAGAGAGAAGAGAGAGCAAGAGAGAGAGAGAGTGAGAGCGAGGGAGCGACAGAGAGAGAGAAAGAGAGAGAGAGAGCGAGAGAGAGAGAAAGAGAGAGAGAGGAGAGAGAGGGCGAGGGAGCAACAGAGAGAGAGAGAGAGAAGAGCATGACACGCAGCACAGAGTACTTCAACCCTGGGTGCAGAGCAGGCAGATCTCTGAACCAGTTAAAGAGTGTGTTAGGGGGGGGTGGGCTGCACAAATGAGTGAGTCGATCTGTCACCAGGTTGACAGAATTCATTAGGCGGCGTAATTTCCAAACTGTCACGACGTGAAATGACGTGGGCTCCGCATGATGGATTCTACATTCCCCGCTCGTTTAGTGCCACCTGCGCTCCCGACACAGGAAGCTGAACGTCTGATCAGCCATGCAGGTAGAAGAATGAAGCGCCAGTCTTTTTTTTTTATATTATTACTATTATTTGATCTCACATTACCTTCCATTTCCACATCTCTGTGTATAAAAACGATATCAAATCCAAACTGAGGTGGAGAATTGACTTGCGACTGCAAGCAATACTTCAGACATGCTGACTTTGGTACAAGCCAATAATGGAACTCATATTTCTTTTTCAGCATGAGGACACATTTCAAGTATTACTAAGAGCTATGGGTGCTCTAGTGAGCAAAAAGTTTAAGAATAGTTAATGTCACTCCCAAGGCCCATAGACACACATCTGACTCAATCTCCAACACATAGTATGTTCAAATTGGATCATCATTGCAGTGAGTCAAATTAAATGATGCTTCCAAGACTGTATGATGATAACTAAAAAGAAAATATTTCTAACTCCTCTTGTACTTGGTCAGTGGTTTAAACACTTTGCAATTTGCGGTTTTAACTCCGTTTCATACTCAAGTATTTACAACAAAATGAATAAACAAATAACCACTCACCTCACTGTTGTGTCCCCTCAAATTGAAGTTTATTCTCTGAAGTGTTGTGCGGTCTCTCCTGCAGTGGCTGGAAGTGAACGTCACTCCTACGACACCCCTGCCGTTCCCTGTGGCGAGCCAGCCCTCCTCATAGTACCGCTTCCGACACACCGGCTTCTCCTTCTCGCTCTTCGGCACTCGTCCTTTCCAGGACAAGCAGAGGATGTTCGAATCGCTGCAGAGCACGGGCCCATGTTCGACCGCCGCGAACATTCCTGCCGTCAACAAACGGTTCACCGCTGGTAGTGGTTGAGCGAGGTGATCCGCGAGTTTAGTGTAAAGACACTTGAAGTGTCCGTGCCGTGCGGGGCTAGCAACAAATGCTTACGGTGTGAGAGTTCATAGCACAAAGGGCAACAACTCTCGCGTCGGTGATCCAATAAAGCTGTCCAAAACAGCCAATGTGACCTTTTGAAATGAACTTCGTGTGGATTGGGTCCATGAATATCTGAGGGATGGTGCCTAGGTGATCACCTCAAACGTTCCATGATAACAAATGTGTTAAATTATAAACGTCATTGATGTGCATATACGGAAAAAGGCACACTGATCAAGTCATTTCAACAGTGAATAGTTATAAAAGTTAAAAAAAAAATGGTTCTTCGTTGTATTCCTCTTTTCAGTCGTTCGTGTTCATTCAGTCGTTAATGCACAATTGCAGTCTTTGACAATATTAATTTAATATCAATGTTATGACATAATTACCAAGAAAAAAACTAAACTCCGTTCTTGTCCTCGGCAGTGAAGTAGGGTTATTCTTTATTATTATTAAGCGTCTTCATAGAGTACCAGACATCCGATAGACTCCATTTAGCGTCGCCGAGTCCCTGTCCATCATTTCAGATGCCTTCTCCTCCAGTGTCAACACAACATAAATCCAGAAGTCTACTCCAACCATCAGACAGTAAATAGCATGTTTGTGGTGCCAGTGTAATTCGTAGCTCCTTTTATTGTGAAGCAATGTCCGAACAGGCTGAGAGCGAAGACTGGGTTGGAAATCATCAGCTGTCCTTCCGCGGGAGAGCGGCTTCTCCCGGCAACGTCATTGCGTCATTGATTTTCGCTCCAATCAGCGCCGGGAATCCCTTCAAAGATGAAAGCCCAGGAGCGCAGTGACGGAATAAAAACATCGACGTTAGATGGAACACCATACACACAAATAACAACCTTTTAGCCCTTCAAATGCCACACGCTTGAGATAAATAAAAAACGTAGCTTATCATACATGAAGGCAAATATGTTGCAAAATGCGATAGCTTGTAGACTTGATTAGAGAACTTGTAGAACAAAAATCAGAACTCGTATGTTTACATTTTCACTATAATATACAATAAATTAGTCATACACTTGTGAGCTGAATTTTAAGTCACAGAAAAAACGATATACATGACGGCTTGTTAAATAACTGTGAATTTAAAGATATTTACACACCCGTGTTCTGAAAGTGAAAGTCAGAAACAAATACAAATGGGTGGATTGATTATTATATTGTTTACATATTATTACATGATATTGTTTACATAAATAAAATGACAACTTGCACTCCAACATTTACTCTTTTATACTCTAATTGGCATAGTTGTCTGCCTCATTGCTCTGCTCAACCTTATCATGATAAACTCCTGAGAACTGTATTCCAACTATAAGCTGTCCTTCAACCAATACTTCGACTGCTGGCTCTCTCCATATTTTTCCACTATCAGTCTTGTATGCATCATGTATATACCATCTTGTATGCATCATGGGCCCTTGTATGCATCATGTATACCATCTTATATGCATCATGTATATATGCAAAATGCTTATATGTTTTATCCTGATGCCGGTATGATATTTTTGCCTCCGATTCTGATTTATGTAAATATCAATCTATACATTTGTGAATATTTTTTCTGTGACTTCACATTCAGAACATGGGTGGGAGTGAAAGTCAAAATTTCAACCCACAACTTTTTTTCTAAAAGCTCTCATGTGTTTTTACTTTCTTCTTCTTCTGTGACTTCCCATGCATGTGAGCATTTTAGGATATACAAGTGAAAATTTAAATACGCACATCGTATACTACAAGTCCATACATCACGTCTACAGGCTCTTTTACATTTTGCAACATATTTACCTTGACAATGTACTCTTCAATGATAAAAAAAACTATAAATAATAAGATATAATATTGCAATTGCTGCTCTATCATGTTGTCTATCTTTATATTGCTTGTCTACAAGCTACAATTCTTCGTCTACATTGGGAAAGCTGGGGTGAGCTAAGGTAGTAACAATCAGGTGACGACTAGAGGAACAAAATGCACTGAATTCATTATTTTAAAATGGCAGCAAATTAACAGGACATTAAGAATGCTGCCCGTAAATTAACACAGCACAAGACATTGGAACAATGTGCATTTAAAAAGTACCTGGCGAAGTAGCCAAAGCTTCAACATTTGTTTTCCCCATCAACCTGCACCCAACAACTGCTTACAGAATATGGACCTGGTGAGTCTTACAATCGTGCCAACTATACGGCATCCTTTATTATTTGGGACATTAAAAACACTTGATCACTGTTAAAAATTCCAGCTTTATCACAAATCACCAAAACATTTGCCAGCTACAAAACATGACTACCATACGAGCAGTATAACGTCGATCTAGGTCATTCGGACCTTAAATAAAAGATAGCTAGTTGGCCATCTCAACTACATAGTCAAACCTGAGGTCAGTAAAACTTGACATATTCAACTGAAAATATATCGCATCAATGGCAATTGGCTACTAATATGATATGCTACTAATGTAAACAGGTCGAGCTAGCCACAATGTAAAATTCACACACACATCGTAATTCACTAGACGTTCTATGTTCTTAGTCTTAGGATATTCTCATTATAGAGGTATCCGCCTTAATACTACATACTTCAATCTTTTTAAAAGCAGTTTCGTGATGCATCTATCGCTAGCCTACTTGTTTTACATTAGCCAACATTAGCAAGCTATCGTTAACCATAATATGCGAACAAAACGGTTACCGAGTTCCAAAGTGACATTAACAATAATCTAATTGTAGTCATGTTGATAAATTACCATGTTAAACTAATTTCACTGTGCGATAAAATCGAAATTAAGCGAATCTGAAACCCAATAAAATGCTTACCTTTGTCGTCCAATGTTTGATAGCCTGAGCCACCTCACTCACTATCCAGGGCCCGAATGCTGTGTCACGTGACGGTCACATGATTCTTGTCTTTGGCAGCTTTCCTGTCAGTGAGCAGCGCTCGTCTACGAAATATTAGAAATTCTCTGGAGAGACAAAACAGCCGATAGCCTTGCCCACAATTTGCAGACTAAAAAGAGATGATTATAAATTGTATCAAATAAATACATGGCTGCCTTTTACTAAAGAGTAAATATTTATAAATTGACTTGCATTAACACAACCGCCACGTAAAGTATTCAAACCCTGCTTCATCTTTGGGCTAGGCCTGTTTCCCTGACAATGTCATCAATCTAAAAACAACTGAATCTACACAAAATCACCCCATTGCTTCAATATCGCTGTCCATCTTAAAGTATTACTTTAGCTTGACAACCAAAAACACTGTTGACAGAGACAAATACAAATAGTCTATGATGGCAGGGAACCCTTGGGCTGGGGGGGGGGGTCAGCAGCCGTGGTGCAGAGAGTCTTCTGGCTTACAGCCAGTGGTGAAGTCCAGGGTATACGCAGGTATACGGTCGGAGTATACCCAACCCACTTATTTTTCAGTCAGCATTGTGTTTACCCACTTCTCAAAACAGGGCGTTTTATCCTGTGCTGTATTGGCTGCTCAAAAAAAATTAAGGGTATACCCACTTCTCCAGGGACCACTACACCACTGCTCACAACCCGGCTCCAGTGCCCGGAAGTAGCCTGGCTCCAGACACATCCACCGTGGGCCCCCTCCCCTCCTGGCCAACAGGTCCAGCCCAACAATGCATGGGTCCTGGATGCTGGCCAACCAGAACAAGTGATGGATCACCATTAACAACCGTCCCTTACAGCAACTTCTTCACATGCATCTGTTTCTGCTGTCCTGTGACTGTGGCTATGCAGGGCGTGGTTGCCTCTCCCAGCCCCGCAGTCTCAGCTCACTTGTTTCAGGATGGACCAGGGAGATGGCACTTGGAGAGGAGGCCAGCTTCACCCCATGCTTTTCAACTGTCACCTTCTCAACTGTCACCAACTGTCACCTAACCCAGACCCTGCTCTTCCACTCTATTAGAGAGCTCCACAGCTGTCTGATGTGATTCAAATTTGAACTTTGATAGGGGCACTGAAGGGCATTTAGACAAGAGATAGTGAAGTACCTAGATGTATCCTGGGTTCATATTGGCTGGCTGGTTCTTGTATTCTGATTGGCTGGCAGCATCCTGGATTCTGATTAGCTGGCAGGATCTTGGCTACTGATCATCTAGGTATATTTCTTGGATTTCTAACCAGCAGCAGTAGATAGAAAGATAGATACTTTATTAATCCAGAGGGGAATTTCAGGTATCTTGCAGCTCACATAGTGACAACAAGTACAGACAATATGTACAGACAATATGATACAAACAGACAATACGATACCAATACAATACGCTAAATACAGTATGATGAATTTTGATTGTCCAGCAATACCTTAACACTTGATTTGACCAAGATTCTGATTAGCAACAATATCCTGAATTCTTATGACCTTTCATGACCTCTCGTTTACTGATTTTCCCCCAATTATCTTGAAACAGTGTTGACAAAGACATGTTTTAGGTCTCTCTGTTTAATGATGGCTGTGCTTTGATTTTTGTCGTATTGAGTATGTATTATCATGCATCTTATCGTGTAATGTCATCTTTCGACTACTCTTCTCCAGTAGGAGGCAGTGACGCACAGAAAGACTAGTGAATCCACAAAACCTTTCTAGACGAAGAACAACAGATTGGATTTCTGGGATCAATCATGGCGGCTCCCATAGTGATCGTGAGAAATGTTGGGGCCGTTGCGAGGACAGTTTTCAGGACATCACGGGTAAAACACACGTTAGATTAAGAAACATTGTGTTTCATTGTTGTATTGGTTAATGTATCGATGTTATGTTTAAAGCGTAATTTCTGTGTTATGTTACGACGCTCAAGTTAGACTGGCTAAACTGCACACACTGATTTACATCTCTGCTCATAGGCATTGCATAAAGTGGACATTTGTGGGACGTACGACAGACAAGCTATTTCCAGGTTGGTATTTTTGTTACAGTATTAAACGTCGGCCCTGCAAGGATTGCACTTGTAAAGGTTGCCCTTTCAGTAATCACCATCAATTCCAACTACAAACGTAGTTAGTTGTCATTACCTGGCTGTTAGTCAGTCGTGTGTGTTCATAACCTGCTTTGCCATGTCCCAGATGTACGTTAACAAACCATTAAGGTTCATGTCTGTGTTCATATAATTTTCTCTCCAGCCAATCATGGCGTTTGCAGACACCAGCAACTTTCCACACGGCAAGCGTCTTCAGAAGTGCTCCTGCTGTAAGTTCCCTTGGCTGAACGGCCTTTAATGTTCAACACACCATCAATCCCACTGAAAGTTGCCTGTCATGTGTAGCTAAAGTTTATTCTTGTGGTCATCTGTTCTGTTTTAAGATCACTGTGATAGACGAACCAGATACCCTCTATCAGAAGGTTGAAGTACTTGTAAAGGGCCACGACAAGACGGTTCTTGACAGCTATGAATTCTTCGCCACCTTGGCTGCTAAAGAGCTGGGCATTGGCCTGGGCAAAGTGTGAGTACACAGCATCCAACATCCAAATACCGCATTTCAAGCAATTTGTCGTTTGGTTAAACTTTGAAATATTAAACAGGAGTTGTGTTAACAATACAACAACAGTGCTTCCTCATGTTTAGTCTTTAAGTGAAGACTCATTTTATTAGGCGTGCATCATTGACGAAATTGTAGGGTTAAGGATTTTTAACAGTTTTTTTTCTTCAGTTTCTTGCTTTTTTTTGTGCGTTACTTTGTAGGTATGAGCCACCCAAACACATTGAGAAGTTAACAGTGCTGAAATCTGTGCACATCTTCAAAAAACATAGAGTTCAGTATGAGATGAGAACTCATTACAGGTGCATTGAGGTGAGAGGATAACTGCATTTTGTGTGTGTGTGTGTGTGTGTGTGTGTGTGTGTGTGTGTGTGTCCAATACAACACAATGATTGATTGATGAGGCTGCTGTGTTTGTGTGAATGAGTCCGATTATTAGAATATTCTCTATAAATGTTTACTTGTAACATACAATTGAATGAAGATTTAAATAAATAATAACTTCATACTATAGTTTGCTGACATCTAACTGACACATACAAAAACTATTAACAGTGAAATAATGTTATTGTTTTCTCTCATTGATAGCTATCTCGAGTAACAGGATCCACAGTGCAGGTATACTTAGAATACATTCAGCGGAATCTTCCAGAAGGCGTAGCTATGGAGGTGACCAAGGTAAGTCCAATCCAATATTGCTCAGTCTCCCCTAGAAGTCTTTACATGGGAAGATTTGTCTAAACCTTGCATTCATACCTAAAACATTCCCAAGTCTTAACATTTCAAGTAGATTGCAATGCAATTTTTTTTAAATACTATTACACTGTTAGTATTTCACATTGGCCAGAGGTGATTTCATGCTATGAATTGTGATGATAATAAGTGACCACTCAGTTCTTCGAAAGACAAGTTGTCACAGTATCCTGGCAGCTTGCTTGTGCAGATTCTGTGTGCTAAAAACTTTAGTGTCTCCTTGATGTAAATAGTAACCTCTTTGAATGTGTATAGCGAAGCAACTCTTTAGCTCCATCTCTGTCATGCTTTCATACATATAACCTCCATTACTCGCTCTACAATTGATGCTGTCTGTTTGTGTGGCTTACAGACTGCCATAGAGAAGGTTCCAGAGCATATCCAGAAGCCGATGTGGGATGATGCCCCCAAGGAGGAACAAGCAAGCCAAAGTGGAGAGAAGTGAACATTTAAAGCACCTCATTTACTTCTCACCTGCTCTGATTTTCAAGAGAAGGAAAAGAGGTCTCCAAACCGTCTCTCCAAATAAACCTAATTTTGTGGTATTTTTGGTGATCTCGGTCTCATTGTCAACGAAGTATAATGTATTCATGTGTACGTCACAACCGTTCATTTGTGTTCATGTAAGCTTGTGTAAAATATTTCTTGTATTAAATCATTGAGGAAAACGCATTACTCTTTGGTGTGTTCTGTTTACTGCTCAGCAGTTATCCTTTGTTGTAGATTGTATGTAAAAAACAAAGTGGCATCGTCACAACATACTGTTTGTCCCATCGTGTATGCAGCTTACCTTATGAATTACATAACACACTGTCATAAATTGCATATTTGACCCAGTTGATCGTTTTTGGAAAAAACCCTCTCTAAATCTTTTTTCCTCGACATAGTGAATGGTTTCCCCACATAGTGCCGTAGCCCCATCTAGAGGCTCAGCTTTGTGCCATCCTAATACTTTTATTCCAGATGACTGTTATCGTGTTTCATACAATTTCCAGACCATTTCACACGATTCACGTGTTTACAGGCTTCATCTTGCAAGACTTAGAATGACATCTTCATGTAATCCATTGTTATTGATGTTCTCGTGTTGTAGAACTTACCGGTCCATATGTCTTTGTCAAGCTCCAAGTTAACACAACACCGGGAGTGTTATATGATTTTTTTTTTATATTGTAACTCACTTAGAACTATGCAAACTATATCAAAAACAATTTGACTGTTTTAAAACATTTTAATGAGTGAAAACAAAATACAAAGCAGTACCAATTATGTGCAAACATGTTAAGGAAAATCACCATGTACAAACCTGAGTAGTGGGTCTCCATACATACAACGTTCACAGAATATTTAGTTAAAACTTTACTGTCCTTGAGCCGTTTTCTGGTCTCTGCCACGCCCCCGTCATGTTATCGCAAATATTATTATTATAAAATATTTCCTTAGGAGGGGCAACTTCAGTTGAAGAGGGCAAACGGGCAGTTGCCAAAGCAACCTTAGCACACTCCTGTGCAGTGTGCACGTCCCTGCTGATACAAGTGAGTCATGTTAGGTGACTCACAAGGAGATCTCACACAGACACACACATAAGAGAGCAGAGACGGTGACCAATAACCAATCCTATTCCCTTATTGCAGTCTCTCATGTACTCAGATGTAGAAGGCATGACTACCATCACTGTTTATTATGGGCTGTGAGACTGGAATAGAAATAGCTGTGGAGACTACCTGTGTAAGGAGACTAGCTGTTGCGTTTGGTTTACCTTTTATTTACAGTTCACTTGTTTGGCTATGTAGAAACACTGACTCTGTTGTGTTCATCCCCTGGAGGGGAAAAGTGGATGGGTTCTGGATGTTAAACTGGTCGAAGAGCAAAGGTTTCTCTCTCACCTGGGCTGTGTTAGTAGTAGTGAGTCACCACACCACAGGGCACATCCCTGGGATAGGGACGCGGGAGAGAGAGGGAGGCCTGCTTCCGCTTCACACCACCTCGGTAAGGGTGACTATGTGCCCCTTCAGGAGACAATAACAATCAGTCCGTCATCATTGTTAGAGGCAGCAGCACAGCCAACAGCAGACAAGCATTCAGTTGCAGAAGAGGGAAATTGACAGAGGGGGCTGAAGATCTCAGACAAAAAGGTGCAACACCTATTGAGAGCAATTTGGAAGTCTTGTGTCTGCTTTTCAGTGCATTATATTACAGTTGGATTAAACCTACCACTAGAACAGGTCAAATTTCACAACATTTGTGATTTATTACATTTAATGTACATTAAATGTTTACCTTCCCACAAACACAATAACGTCCTGCAAAACAAAATATTAAGTTTGTGATCGGCAACAATTATCGCATTTGTACAGATTACAAAAAAGTGGGCATTTGTGGGAAGTTATTACTTTTTTGGGATAATTATTATTTGTATTATGTTTGTTACACTCATGGTAGTTTATTTGGTGAAGGCTTCTCCTGTAGGTTTGATTCACACACGTGGATTAGAGTAAATTACGGGTCAAAGTGAGATCCATAATATGCTAGTCAATAACTTCACTGCCACATATTCTGCACCATGTCATGATGTCTTTCACACAAACTGAGCTATTTTAGACCACGTGTCAAAAAGTAATACTTAATGTGATACCTCAAAGTGGCTCATGCGTCCCTTGCAATCGTCTTCACTTCCCCGGGGGATAATGAAGCTAAGCGTTGAAAGAAGACAAACTTTCTTCCTCATCAGAAGTACTGCACCTTTAGATGAACTTTCACACACACGATTAAATGCAGATGTGTGCTCAGTGACACCATGAAGAGAGTGGGCATTCCTGCCAGCCCATCCAAAAGCATCATTAGGATTAACGAGGCAGAAAAGACCCTGGGTGAAAGACTCGCCTTAGACTGCTATGAATGTCCAGTGCAATGTTGCAGTTCTGTTCCAATGATCTACTTTGCTAGAGCATGGACTGTCTTTCAGTTCCAACTAGAGGCTATCAGTTTTGACCTCGAGCAGGTTTTATAGAGTTTGCACTACAGGGGCTTTGATTTAATATATATTAAGTCACAGCCCTCTTCTCCTTTCTGCTCGTCTCAGCCCAGTTGTCATTGCTTTTTACAAATATAGTGTAGGTCTGTGTATTTTGAAATCAACTGTTTTATATTCCTCATGGGTTCTTGCTCCTCCAACTTCACTTACAAATGAGGCTTAACCTCATATGCTATAGAATAATTGTAATGACTAATGTATAATGAGTGTAAGATAGAATTGAAATGTTTTATATTTTATAATGTGCAAATGCAATACGTTAAGTGCAATATACATATATTAACATAGCTTTCAAAAAACTCGTACTTGGAGTGAGTTACACGTCCGATGGACAAACAACGGACATTCTTATGTTGGCTTTGAATAAACAGTAAATAGAAGAGATCAGTTTATGTTAACTTTATTTTTTGCTTCTGTCGTGACTAGGTCCAATCCACTGTGCGTTTAGCAAGTGTTCACAAACCACACAAGTGCACACAAATCCACACCACCATGAGTGAAGGTAGTATAACATATCAAAACTATATACATAGTAGATGTACTTTACACTATTTTAAAGCAATTAATACTTGTCATTTGCTTTGAAATACAAATGCAAATATATACTGTATTGGCATTATGTGATATTTAATCATTATATATTTTTATATCGAACTATATATTTTTTTTATATATTAACCCCTCCACAGTGGTACAGTAATACTCAAATAAAAGTAGCTGCACATTTATGATAGAAAATATCACTTTCATAGGATCAGGAATACTTCACAGAGTATGGTTTCACTTGTTGTATAAGTGTATAAGAGCTTCTTGTTGTGACTATGTTGCTTATGTGCTGTCTGGTAAGGTTAACAAAGTACATCCGTGTAATGTGACGAAGGAAAGCTAGGGAGGTCCCAGGATTCCAGGAATACTGATGTATCTGAACACAGAAGGGCTGATGGTGCAGTTGCAGTTGCTTTTCCTCTCATCTTTTGCCTTTCATTTTCTTACTGCCTTTTTTTATGGGTTAACAACTACCTATTTTAAGGCTCACATGATAACCACCAACTGGACTAAACAACATTTAAAGGGCTATATTACTTCATCCCCTCCAGGAAAGTAATTTTCTGGTTTAAATGATCTTTCAACATAAATAATATATTTACACACTGGTGTTCTGATGCTCTCTTGCCAATTCATTGATTCCCAAGGAGTATTCTCAACACAAAACAATCATCTCCAGATTTTTTTTCTATTTGGACAACTTTGGAGCACTTTGGTAGCTCTCCAGTCAGAAATGTGGGCTGCCTTTGTCTAATACCTGTTTGACTGACCCCAGTGTTAAAGGAAAGTGCTCATTATGGTTTAAACTGGAGCCACATTTAAAAACGTCGCCCCCTGGAGGCGCCTGGCCACCGCTGAGCTCTGCCAGGCGGGGGAAAAGGTGGAGAAGGGGCGGGTCCATTGTGGCAGCTGTATAAAAGGATAAAATCACACATTTGCATCCTGGCGGTCCGCTGTACTTCAATCGGCCTGTGTCAAAAGTAACTCATTGGTGAGCCTTGGTTCCTCAAGGAGAAATGTTACCAACTACACTGCAGTCTGCTTGGCAATTCATTTACAATCAATTTAATCATTTGAAAAATTATTCATGCACTACACTTTTCAATGTCAATTTGAATGTCTTTTCACTGATTATTTGATTTCTATGTATTACTGTTTACCCCCTATACTCAATTAACCTTACTTCTAATGTATTTGGCCCAGTCTCAGACAAAGCAGTGCAACATGAGAGGGCACAGAAATGGAAGAAGCAAAGCCATCTGTGCACATTATTTTAGGAGCAGGGAAGGAGGAATCGAGAGAATACGGCTTGGCTTCTTACCCTCTGGGGTGAAAGTGACGATGGTGGCCTGGTGGAAAGCTGTGGCCTTGAGGAGGAGGAAACAGGCGACCACGGAAACCAGGGGGTCCAAGCGGTAGTGGAGGGGGGCCACGCCTGTGTGCACACAGAGAGGATGAACATGCCCGCTTACAGTCTGGTTCAAGCACATCACGCTCACACCTGTGTGCACACAGAGAGGATGAACATGCCCGCTTACAGTCTGGTTCAAGCACATCACGCTCACACCTGTGTGCACACAGAGAGGATGAACATGCCCGCTTACAGTCTGGTTCAAGCACATCACGCTCACACCTGTGTGCACACAGAGAGGATGAACATGCCCGCTTACAGTCTGGTTCAAGCACATCATGATCACACCGGTGAAGGAGGAGAAAGTCCCGGTGTGTGCAGCTTTAATTGAACCTCACAAAGCTCTCCTAACAATGTCATAGCTACTAGGAGTTCCTGAAACATTGACAATGTATGGAAATTCACTTGCCTGTCCATTAAAGGACAGAAATGCTCTAATTCTAGTACTGTTGCCTGAGCTTAGCAGCGTCCTGGATACATTACATTTTTACATTTTAGTCATTTAGCAGACGCTTTTATCCAAAGAGACTTACAAGGATGTATACATTTTTTCACATTTACACTGACGGCACACTGCACATCAGGAGCAATTAGGGGTTCAGTGTATTGCTCAGTGTACTGCTCAAGGACGCCTCGACAGGGAATCGAACTAGCAACCTTGTGATTACTAAACGACTTCTCTACCTCCTGTACCACTGTTGCCCACCTGTACCTGTGCATAGGAGGGTAAGGTCTCAGGTGCACGGGTGGGGGAGGAGGAGGAGGTGGGGGACCCATGCCTCTTAGGCATCCCCTCATACCGCCTCTGCCTCGGAGGTCTGGGTACGGCTGCATCCTTCCAATCCCCCTTCTTGGGACAGACGAAAGCGTGTGATAACAGTGAGAGAAGTGAGCTCTGGTTGTCACTGTGCTGTATACAAAACAAGAAAGCCAGAATACCACACATAATAAAAAAGAGAGGAAGTGCTCTGTAGTGTACCTCATGGGCCCAAACCCATTCATTAACCCATCGTGCCCTCTTCCCCTGCCCCGCCCTGGGGGTCCGAACGCCTTCATCATGCCACGACCTCCGCGCCACCCTCGGCCTATCCGGCCGCCACGACCTTTCACCCCACAGTCTCTGTGAAACAGCATGTGCAAATTAAAACATACTTATGATGGGGATATATATTTCATAAAATCAGAAACATTCATTTCCTAAAATATAACACACATAGCTTACATGATGAAACACACATTATGTATGTTTATATGAATAAATATACTCTACGTATGTTTATATGCTGAAACACACAGTATATTTCATACAATATATATTTCATATACAGGTGTCTGCCTGGCCTGGTTTTGGTCTCAGGAGGCGATTCCTCTGCCGGGGCTGCTGGGATGTCTGTTTGCTCCTCGACTTGCTCTGTTTCAGCATCCATCTGCAGACAGACACCTAAGATGCCTCAGGTCTGACTTATTGTGCCTTACTAGATATGTGTTTCCAAAACGGAGGAAACATCTTAAATAATAAATATATTAAATAGTAAATACATTGTAAGGTTTTCATTGAACGGCTTGACCAAAGAGCAGAGGTATGTAGAGAGCCACATATGTCGAATTAGAATTGATCTTTGTTTGGCTAAATTCTTACCATTTCAAATAAACAGTGACCCTGTTGTTAGAGCAATGGGGTCAAATATACACGGATTTCATTGTTTTCTAATATTTGTCTGACTTGTATGTGTCCTAAGCCTCTTTCTCACGGGCATGTCAAGCATTTTGTTAAAATTAAGGACTGGAAAATGTATACAAACATTAAAAAAATGTTGGAATGGATAACGAAGATGCCTAGAATGTACAATGCCCATCCCTAATGTCAATATATCACAATATATGTCACAGAATCATGATATGAGACAACAATCTAGATAAAGACAAATTGTGAGGTCCCTGATGCCTGGGATGGATGGACGAGTTCTGTTTTGGACTTTTTGTTTCTTTGAGGGAGGGAATACAACAAGCAGAGGGGATTCAGGTGAAGAGATCAAGGAAATCAAAATGTCTACATTGTGCACATACAGTACACACATACAAAGACATACAAACAAACACACAGGCTCTATCTCTCAATTTCTGTGTGTGTGTGTGTGTGTGTGTGTGAGAGGAAGAATTGTCTGTAAATAGCCTCACACTCTAACTGTGTGTGTGTGTATGTGTGTGTGTGGGGGGGGGGGGAGACATTCCTGAGGGAGGCAATCACACACAAGTGGAGCAAATGCCCACATGGATCTTTGGTTGAAAAAAACTATAATTTCACCTACTTCTTTTTAAACACAAAGTATACCTTTAATTCCATGGCCTTTAATATATTAATCATGCAAAGCAATAACAACAAACGCAATATAAGTATGCATTAGCCTCGTTAACTAAATTACAAACAAGAATTTAGAGCGATCTATTCTTTATGTTAACAGCCTTTCAGTGCATCAATTCAAGACTCCAATGTCCAGTGTTAAAAACAGACAACGTCAGAACAGCAGCTATAGTATGGTGACGCCTCGGAATGTCAGTACTATCTTGATGGATATAGCAGTTGAGGGCTGACTTCGAGATCCATGACAACCAGGCTTAGCAAATTCTGAAAGGAGCTTATTAAAAGCTGACTTACATACCGAATGACATCGGGGGTAAATGTATCCCTGGCTTGCTACTTGCCACACCTTCGCAGACCATTTGTGGCGCACAGCTGAGAAACTCTCAACACAAGATGTCAAGTGTACTTAGCCTAAATATCAAATTGCCTCCGGTATTCTTGCTTCCCTACAGCATGTGCAAGAAGCAGTGAGTAGCCTTATATTGATTCTAACAGTATGAACGAACTCTCGTCGGGATACAGGCCGTGCATTAATATTGTTATTATTGAGGAACAACCCATCTGTTGATTTGAACTCTTATTTGTTTTACGGATACGTTCAAAGTCATTAATTTAATCCTAACAATTTCGGAAGGGAGAATACCTGTTAGCTACTTCGGTGTCAAAAAAAGAAGAAGAAGAAAACAATGGAAACATTCAATAATAATTAACAGTCATCTCTATATTGATTAGGCCTGTAGCGCTTGACATCAGTTCAAGTGTATACCTTCTCAAGTCTTCCATCAGCAATGCACACGTCGAGATCTATTTAAATTACTAAAATGTTAAAGGTAACACTGGCATGGTCTTAAAAATAACCTGGAATGGAATGGATTGTTATTTCAGTCGCTCGTATTTCAAGGATTATGAGCATACGGTTTAGACGCAAGGCTCAGTGTCTGTGCAGACCTATCACATGCAGGTTCCTAAATTATTGAGTATTCTATCAATTGTCATCTTCGTGATTAACAGAAACTGCTCTCCAACTGTATCTAGTGAAAATAGCGAAGGGAATATGAGAAAAGCTTACCTTGGGGTGCAGAGGGGGCAGCGTTTAAAAACGAGAATAAAACCCTTGCAAACGTGCCTTCTCTATAATACTTTTGAGGTTAGAAACATCTATATAAAATAAAATAAATCTTCACCCTCTGGGATAATATGCTTTGAAATGGCAGCTTGAGCCGACCATAACATGCAGCTCAGATTTTTTTTGGTCAAGAATGCATTGTAGCAAGGGTCACACCCACGGGAAACTAAGTCGAGACGCGGTTGGCTATGGGCTTGTTTCGTATTGGCCACAATGTGATTGTGGCATTGTTATTGGTGGCATAAACGCACTGGTTTTGAATCCAGGCTAGGTGCAGGAGTGCGCACAAACTAAACTGTTGACTATTCTTATATCCTTGTCGCCATGGGATGGAGATACACATGTTAGTTTGTACAAATCATGTTTGCATGTTTAACACCAAATGGGCACTTAAAAGTAATATTTTTTTTTATTAGCACTGTGAACAATCAACTAAAACATTCACAAAATAATCTACGGAAGACTGACATGTCTTCAAGTGCCAAATCAAACATTTTTATTTACACCAATTGAAGGATACTATTCAGCAAAACAAATTTATACAACATTGAATAAGCACCCCATCCTTTTACAAAAAACTATGCTAAAAATCCGCTGTGGTAAGAAGAGTTGAGAAACTGTCAACATCATATCATTCCAAGCATTGCCAGAGGCCGCGAATACTTCACCAGAACGCACGAAATGACGCATGGTCGACGACATCCCAAAGTTCATTTAAATAACTGAGACGGTTACTTCACGATTTTTCCATGTCAAAACAGATCATTTTCATGATCTTACGAATCGTTGAGAATGTCTGAAAGTTCTTTTATGTATTCAATAGTGTATTTCAGGGTCTGGATTTTAGTTAGTGGCTGACCTCTACGGCTGTAGTCAGGTGGCAGATAGTCACGGAGGTGATGCAAAGCTTCTGCCAAACTTCTCATTCGCATCTTCTCCCTTTCACTTGCCTTAACGCGCCTTTTAGTCGACATCCTGGCTTTGGATGTTTTCTGTAGCGTGCGTTGAGTTGGACTGTGTCCCGACAGCGTGTAGGAGAAACTGGCGAAAGATTGGCAATCACTTGCATTCTCAGCCATCTCCGGAGAAGAACACATTGAATCAGGCAATGATTCTGGTGACGACGACGAAGCACAATGGAGGGTCCGCTGTCCACTTAGGAACGGACTGTTGCCGTCCCTCCAATTCCACTGCGTGATCAACTTGGCTGTAAGATCGTCCAGATTCCGTTCCATCATGACCGGAGTGTTCGGCTGACTGTCCATGACGTTCTCCATCAGAAGCTGTTCTCAAGGGAGACGGTGAACTCTATATACCGTCGAAACCCTCCCGCGATTTATGAGTTCACAGTTACGGCAACAGTTCAAAGAAAAGTTAAGTGCCAAACAGAGACCTTTCTGAAGGCCGTCATTCGTTGTCACCAACGTGCGAATGAGACGCAATAGACTACTAATGTGTAAAAGAAAGAAAAATAATTAGATTCCCTTTTGTGGGAAATCACTCTTTAAGTCAGTCTGGCTACAATTATCAGTTTGTTGCGACCTGGGACAAAAGAGAGACGTTGCACCTGGTAGTTTAGCATGTCATTGAGAGAACCAGCCGCATGTGTCAGGACACAGTTCATGGCATGTGTATTACACAACGTAAGAACGCATTAGTTATTAGGCATCTTTGGAACGCAAATGCATTTTAAAATCACTTGGTAACACAGACAAGCTGTATATTGTATTCTTTAATTCAGGAAAGAAAACTAATTTTTTGGACTTTGTCATTTTATATTATTATTTTTTTTTTTACACAGGACCTTTGCAATGGCCGTATTTAAGAACACTTCCTTTAACAATTATAGGTAAAATAAGCCCCCTGCCAATTTGAGGAAAAAGAGTGTCAAAACTCACAAAATTAAAGATGACCTTGGGGGCCTGATGGTGTGAAACAGGTAGTAGGTTCCTCACCATCAGATGCAGCTGTCATGCTTCTGCGTGAACAGACACCCTTTCATGTGTTGAGAAGGTGTGCAACGAGCCACTAATGATCAAGGAGCACCAACACCAGTTGCCGTAAACAGACCCAAGCAGTGACTGTGTGATACTCACGGTCCTCTCTCTCCCCCACCAAGGGGAAACATTTTAGACATTCGCATCATTATCTGGCTGCTGCTAAAGCTGTTGCTTTAATCCCCATGCCTGAAAAGAAACATAAGTTCAGAACAGACCTGAGGTGTTTCATCACCATGGGTGGCGGTGCTCTCGACAGGCTCAGGTTCACGTCAGTCACAAGTATGACTGAAGAGATTAAGGATGCCTTTAACATCAACTGGAAATAGAAAAAAGAACCAAACCATTGCAACCAAAACATCAACCACACCAAACAACAATTGCTTAAAAAAAAATCATAGCTTTATTTTTACATGATAAAACGCTTCACTCGTGAATATTTTAGGCTCACTTCACAAACTTCAATTTGAGTCTTTGGGCAAGGGGCAGGGGGCTTTCGATGGAGATCACAGAGTCGTCATTTTCGCTCTGAACAGCACACAGGGGGGAGGCTGGAGTTGAGGGACACAAATCTATCACCTCTACGTCAGCGCTTTTGCTCCGTGGCAGAAGTCCAGGGAATGATAATAAGCCTGGAATCTCATCTGATCTGGAATCAGTCAAGGTCAAGGGTCGACTGGCACCAGACTCTATCTTGGCTGCAGGGATGCTATTGTGAACTTTGGGGCGGATGGGTTTAGACTTGCTGGGTTTGTTCATCCGCTGCACTCTCTTGGGATGGTTCTCCGCGTCACTGTCGTCGCTCGAGTAGACTGAGCCGACACAGACGCTCGGCTTTCGAGGTTTAGGATCGGGGCCTTTGGGTTGCTTTCTGGCGCCTGGATCAACACTTTTGGTCTGCTGCATCAGATCAGGTGCATACTCTTTATTTGGCTTGACAAATCTGTATTTGGCCGTTGGGTTTGTGCTGCCCACATTAGGCTGTTTAGCTTGGTGTGTGGTAGTGGAAGATGTGACTGCTTTGTGTGTGCTAGTGGAAGATGTGACTGCTTTGTGTGTGCTAGTGGAAGATGTGACTGCTTTGTGTGTGCTAGTGGAAGATGTGACTGCTTTGTGTGTGGTAGTGGAAGATGTGACTGCTTTGTGTGTGCTAGTGGAAGATGTGACTGCTTTGTGTGTGCTAGTGGAAGATGTGACTGCTTTGTGTGTGCTAGTGGAAGATGTGACTGCTTTTGACTTTGAGATCTCAGACCAGCAGCCACCGGCTGTTTTCTGAGATGACTGAGGTTGTGGGGACTTCTTACTTTGAGCCTCTGACTGTGGTAAAACTGTTCCTGAGTTACTTTTTGAACGCCCAATGTCTGCCACGGAATCAGATGTCCTAGGTGGAAAAAGCTGGACCTCTGATCTAACCGTTGGCAGACTGGCATGTTCAGTGCGCTCATCACGTGAGCTGACAGACTTCACAGCGTTCCTCATGAGCACTCGTTCCCGCAGTGAACCGGGTTCAGCTTCAGGCAAGAGTTCAGTTCTGTTCGACCCGGGACCAACTGCTGATCCAAACTCCGAGGTAGATCCAGAGGCATCTGTAGCCACGCGTCCTGCGGATTTGTGATCCGTCTTAGCGCTTGGCGCCGGCTGGGATGGGGAAGATGTGAAGGAGCAGGCCCCCCAGTCAATGTCACTCAGATGAAGCTTGTCCACCACAGTGGACACGGATAGGGTAGACGCCACTGGGGACGCTGGTGTAGAGGGAGGAGACAGCGGAGGTTTCACGGCATCAGGCCTCACCTCGTGTGGATTAGCTCGACCATCCTGCCACCCTTCAGTGCAGGGCATACGTGGGGCGGTCCCGGCTGCCTTGCCTGGTTTGTCTGGTAAAGTTGTGGTTGAGCTCGCGGTGCCATCTTGCCGCCCTTCAGTGCAGGGCATACGTGGGAAGGTCCCGGCTGCCTTGCCTGGTTTGTCTGGTAAAGTTGTGGTAAAGCTCGCAGTGCTCTCCGTTGTGTTTTTCAGTGACATCTGAGCCAGAAGATCAGACACATCGTCGCAGACATCTGACGACTTCTCTTTCTTAGGCCTCGGCTTCTTTCCTGGAAGAGAAACCAAGGACATCCACTCAAAGAACGTCCACTTTTTCCCTTATTACACATCTTTAGAATACAGATAATCAGTTATTTTCCCTTCTTACATATCTTTAAAGGCACAATATGCAACAATTATGCTTCAGGATTAGGGTTAGGATAAGCAGTTTAACCTTAAAATAACAGCTTAGAAAAAATTTGGGCGCTACAATGACTTTTAATATGGAGAATTGCGTCCGTGCCAATGGCATAGCAGGGTCGATAGGCATATAACTGCCTTCTGTAGTTTTGCCTGCCGATGCCCGCCGACCTGACTTTGATTACCTTCTGCCGATCTAGTAAGTAGCTTATTTGCCGTCTTGCTTAGTCTTGTGTTGCACATGATTGATGTTTGACTGTGTAAGGACAGTCGTTGAGTAATTAGTTTGTCATAATGTCAAAGTCAGCACATTTCAAGAGATTTCGTTAGTTTTAGCTGCTAGCATACCTTTAGCGAATAGCTATTAATCCTTAATGCACCTTTAAAATACAGATAATCAGTTATTTACAAAACACCTATTCTGAGGATAACAAGGATTTTAACCAGCTAGTGAAAACATCTGTAGATAGTAACAAGGGAAATGTTTTGCTGTGTGTGTGTGTGTGTGTGTGTGTGTGTGTGTGTGTGTGTGTGTGTGTCCACTAACGTGTGACCAAAAACAAAGTGTGTTTGTGGTGGGAGTCGGGGGGTGTCTCAGAAGGCCCAGGCTGAAGGACACTGACAGGAGCTCCTGTGTGACACCTCTCGTCTATCAAAGCCTTTCAAGTGAGGGAGAGGAGCTGCCAGTGACAAAACCTGGCTTTTGAAGTGTCAGGGGGGCACTAACCAAAAAGCCCTCAGCGTCACGCAGTTCACAGGCTCTTTTGATGAAGTCGATGGCGAGAGTAACTGACCGGTTTGTGTATTAGATTGTGGTGGCTCTGGTGGCTCTTGTGACTCTGGACCCCCCCCCCCCCCCCATCGTCCCCAAACGAATAGGGAAATCTAACTACAACAAAGTCAGTAGTGGAGGGGGGAAAAAAACCACAACATACTTTTGTTTTTATTTTCCTCCGTCTCCTCTTTCTCCTTGATGTAGAGGTCCACGATTTCTGGATAGGCCACCCGGACGAGCGCCTCCTCCTCCACCGTCCTCACCACATCCTGGTCCTCAGCGGCATGGTCATCAGGGAACACGTAGTGCTCTGGAAAGCATAGGGATTCAACTTAAAGTAACAGTATGCAACAATTATACTTCAGGATTAGGGTTAGGATAGGCAGTTTTACCTTAAAATAAAGCATAGGGATTCAACTTAAAGTAACAGTATGCAACAATTATACTTCATGATTAGGGTTAGGATAGGCAGTTTTACCTTAAAATAAAGCATAGGGATTCAACTTAAAGTAACAGTATGCAACAATTATACTTCAGGATTAGGGTTAGGATAGGCAGTTTTACCTTAAAATAAAGCATAGGGATTCAACTTAACTTTTATTAAACGTCACCAGTTGAGATCAGGTGTACCTTGTTAGACCTAATGAGGACTAATCTGTGTGCTTCTTGGGCACATAACTGGTCATTGGGAGCCAGTTTGGTTGGGGGTTCAAATACTTATTTTCTGTATCAAATGCAAAGAAAGTCATAAATGTTATAAAATGCAGTTTTCTGGATTTTTTTGTTGAAATTCTGTTTCTCACTGTTAAAATACACCTACCATTGCAATTTTAGATCACACATTTCTTTGCAAGTGGCCAAACTCGCGGTCGGCAGGGGTTCAAATACTTATTTTCCCCACTGTAACTAACTACATACCTACCAATCGGTCTCCAGCGTGCTGTTTATATGAGTGATTCCACCTCTACTTAAAGACAATAACTAGATATGTGGGATCTTAAGACATCTTGCTCTCCCTCCAATGATTAAACACTCCCTGTTTATGGACACTGTGATTTTGGCACCTCTGAGAGTTTTTCTCACCCGCATACACAAACTATATAAGTGTACACGGAACATTAAAGTGTACTTCTGTCACAACTCACAACCTTTCTTTTCAGTCACTATTCTCACTTCACTCACTCCTGCCATTAGCTCAGACTGCATTCACATTTACATTTAGTCATTTAGCAGACGCTTTAGTCCAAAGCGACATACAAGAGAGAGAACAGTCAAGCTAAGAGCAATACAACCTCTGGTGTAACAATAAATACTGTTTTGTTTCAAGAAATAGAAAACGACATGCGAAAAAGAAGTGCGGGACTGTCACTGCTTAAGTGCAAGTTAAGACATCTTGCTCTCCCTCCAATGATTAAACACTCCCTGTTTATGGACACTGTGATTTTGGTGATTTTTTGGAAAAAGAAGTGTGGGACTGTCACTGCTTAAGTGCAAGTTAAGACTGATTCAGACTGGGATCTCAGCAGTCCTGGTGGGCAGAGGAAGCAGCTTTAGCACCTTCGGGCCGATGCGCCTGTTCTGGCACCTCTGTACCCGACTCAACCTGACCTCACAACAAGACACTAACAGGCTGCCGATTGACAACCTGCCTCTTTTATGAGGCCGGCCGACTCAGTGAGGCCTGAAAGTGTCCCGCAACCAAAGCAATTCGTGTTTGTCATGTCCTGGTACATGTCATGAGACTCCTAGCTATCCTTAGCGCCAAAGCAAGTGGCAGCTTATTCATGTAGCTCTGGTGTTTTGTATTCATGTATGTATTGTTTGTGAATTGTATGTGCTTATGTGCTGAGGTGTCTTTTCAACTGTTCCCACACTGTACTCCTCTAGGAGCATAGTCTGGGTGTTGTCTTTTTTTCTCTCCGCCCCTCCCCAATGTTATGCTGTAACTCTTCCCTCGACCATGAATTTCCCTCGGGATTAATAAAGTATCCATCTATCTATCTATCCATCAATGGAGTATGAATTCAAACAATGACTAATTCCACATTTGGACAGCACTGACACTCTTCTTACCTGGCGTCTTCCATATGATTTCAAAGCAAGAGATGCCATTTCTCACTCTTGGCTTGTATATCCTAAAGGAGAGAACAGGCTTTGTGAGATATTGCCCAGCAGGTTTTGTGAAAGGACAATTAAAAAAAGTAAATTTTTATACAAATCCATTCAAAGTACGTTTGTATGCATGTATGCATGTATGTATGTATGCATGCATGTATGTATGCATGCATGCATGCATGTATGCATGTATGCATGTATGTATGTATGTATGTAAGAATGTACAGTAACAGTCAAAAGTTTGGACACACCTTCTAATTTTTTAGTTTACTTTTATTATTTTCTACATTGTAGAACAGTTTTTTTGTTTAGTACATAATCTCATATGTGTTCTTCCGTAGTTTAAATGTCTTCAGTATTAATGTACAATGTAGAAAATAATAAAAGTACAGAAAAAACTTCTCAAAAAAATGAGAAGCTGTGTCCAAACTTCTGACCGGTACTGTCTGTATTTATGTATGAATAGAAATTAGGAGAGACAAGAGACAGGAGAAAGACAGAGAGAAATGTGTCTTAGTTTGTTTCTTAAGCTCGGTCATACACACCGAATAGGCTCTACGTTACTCGGCCATACACACCGAATAGGCTCTACGTTACTCGGCCATACACACCGAATAGGCTCTACGTTACTCGGACCATACACACCGAATAGGCTCTACGTTACTCGGCCATACACACCGAATAGGCTCTACGTAACTCGGACCATACACAGCGAATAGGCTCTATGTGACTCGACCATACACACCGAATAGGCTCTATGTGACCCGGCCATACACACCGAATAGGCTCTATGTGACCCGGCCATACACACCGAATAGGCTCTACGTTACTCGGCCATACACACCGAATAGGCTCTACGTGACACGGGGTGTCTCTGCCGTGCCTCTTGTTCGCCAGCTCAGTGTAAGTCATCAGTGTTAAGACCTTCTCACTGGTGTAGTGTTTTGGCCACTCCATCTTGTCAAAGGCAAAATTCTGGGGGGAAACATTCTTCTTATAAACATGCCATGATTAAGAGGGAAAAGCAAGAGAACTTTAAATGACGCGTATTGTAGAAACTGTTTGAGTGAGGACGTAAATAATACCTGCATGGACAAAAGATTAGGCTTTCTCTTTCTGAGAGGTTGGATGGGTTTATCCTTGGTCGCCAGAAATTCATCAATAATCTGAAATACAGAATTAATTTAATGTTATTGATGTTTTCGTTTAATTTTAATTTAGTTTCTTGCCTTCTCTCTCTTTTTGTTTAATTTCCTTACTACATATTGAACCACAAACATCCTCACCTCAGTAAACGGAAAGCCTTCACAAGCCAAGGTTTTCCTTCAAGGACAAATAAAATGGTTTGTCAGAAATAGATAGATTGATAGATGGATACTTTATTGATCCCGAGGGAAATTAAGGTCATCCAATAGCTTATACACTTAACTCACAAACATACTGTACATACATGAATCACTATAAAAACAATACACATAGGGAGAACATGTACACAGGGAGTGGGGTGTTTACAGGTACAGGATCAATATGGCCCTATATAACAGTGTGCATTAATTATGTCAGTGTTGAAAGTAGTGGAGAGTAGTGCAAGGAGTGCAAAGGGTGTTCATGTGCATGTGTGGATAGTGCAAACGGGTGAAATGTGAATCTCCAAAGGGTAAAAAGCCAAACACCCTCCAATGTGCAAAAAACAGAACGTAAACGTAAGAAACCAGAAGCGAGTGCTTACTTCCTGACAGTGGTCTCTGTAGTAGTGGCCAGGCGTAGCCGGTCGGAGCGATGCCAGTCACAGGGGCACTGCAGGTCGTAGTCCTGAGGCTGGCAGTAGTGTTTGCTGTGACACAGCGTGCAGCCACTGCGTTCATGAGCCTTGGCTGAGCCTGAGGGGGCAAATACATATCGTAAAATACAAACAAATCAACAAAAAAAGACAAAATAAAGCAAAATCAAAGACAAGGGTAGACGTCTTTTTAAAAACACCAATTTGTAAAGTTCCTATGCATATACAGTACCAGTCAAACGTTTGGACACACCTTCTAATTTTTTTAGAAGCTTTTTCTTTACTTTTATTATTTTCTACATGGTAGATAACACTTTTTTTGTTTAGTACATCATTCCATATGTGTTCTTTCGTAGTTTAAATGTCTTCAGTATTAATCTACAATGTACAAAATAATAAAAGTAAAGAAAACACTTCTCCATAAAATTAAAGGTGTGTCCAAACTTTTGACTGGTACTGTTCATTAAAGATGTATGATACTGAAAACAAAACGTTTCCAAAGACTGTAAGGGGACTGTAAATTACTTTTGCATATTTAAAACTGTCGCACTTGGACCTGATATGCACTATTATGAGAAGAACCAGCCAAGCTGTAGGCTGCATAATAATAAAGAGATGCACCACATTAGTAAACAGACCATGCCTTCATGCTGTCTAGACTAGACCCATCCTCAGCCCAGAGAAGCACGGTCAGGGCCTAACTTTGTTTTTTTTAATTCACTTCTTTTTTTCTCTCTCTTTATGAAGAAACATCGAATTGACCTAATCTGGCGGTCAATGGTCATCTTTCAGAAGCGTATTTATTTATATCGCTCTCAAATTCATTATGAATTAATGCATTTTTACACTAAAGGGGGTCTTCTTCCACTGTTTTTATTTATGTATTTTTATTTATTTATTTTTGTATGTTTTATTTATCAAGTCTGCGTGTAAATTCAGGCCTCACTGATAAGTAAAGTGACCGGTGAGGCTCCAAGGCTTCATGGACGACCCACGTCTAGCGCGTAGGTGGCGACATCAGAGCCCCTTGTGAAATGGGCTTAATCAAGCGTGTGGTGCCTAAAAGCCTCTCAATCCGTGTACATCCCCCGTAACTCGACACCTCGGGCAGACTCTCACCTGGATGGCGACAAACGTTGCAGTGGGGGACTTTCTTAATGGCCACCTCCTCAGTTGGCACACCAGCAGTTTTCCACTCTTGGAACCTGAGTAAGGGCATAGAGACTGATATTTAATATCAGACGTTCAAAGCTGTTGCTACCCCTGAGGATGGTGGTTTAAAAGTCTGAATCAGTATATGAATCTAAGAATACCAGGGAGCTTTATTCACAGGGAGTTATCAATTCACAATCACTGATTTTTTTCTCCTCACAACCTCAACACTCTTTCAAGCCCTATTCAGCTGGGAACATTAACTTACTTTAGCAGAACACTTTGTCCTTTTAAACTGTGTATCATCTTCAGTGCCAGTTCTTTGCCAACCCCAGGGACACCCTTTTAAAAACAAACATAAAAGACTCAGTTTGTTTACTCCCTGTCATGATAGATAGATAGATAGATAGATAGATAGATAGATGGATGGATACTTTATTGATCCTGAAGGAAATTAAGGTCATCCAGTAGCTTATACACTTAACTCACAAACATACATGAATCACAATAAAAACAATACACATAGGGAGAACGTGTACACAGGGATTGGGGTGTTTACAGGTACAGGATAGATCTGGCCCTAGAAAACAGTGTGCATTAATTGTGACAGTGTTGAAAGTAGTGGAGAGAAGTGCAAGGAGTGCAGAGAGTGTTCATGTGCATGTGTGGATAGTCCAAATAAAGTACTGTGCTTGTGTGTGTGAGGATAGTGCAAAGTGAAATAAATAGTAAAGTAAAGTGAAGTCTGTGCAAGGGGCTAGTATAGCCAGTAAAAGGATGGGCAGTGGGATTTTACGTGCGTATCCTCATGTCTCACATTACATGTTCTCAGCAGAGTCCTCCCAATATTGGGGAGTTACCCGGGGGTACTGTGGCGCAACCAGTAGCCCCGACCACATTCAGGCTTGATGCCCATGGAGGACACAGGTTCGATTCCGGCCTGATGTCATTTCTCCTGTCCACTCCCCACCTCTTCTCCCTCTCATTTCCTGTCCCACTCTTCACTTCAACTATCAATTAAAGCCCAAAAATAAATCTTTAAAAAAAAAAGAAAAATATTTGGTGCGTTACCTTGGGGATGTAGTCACAGCCCAGAAACACTGCGAACCCTACCAGCGTCTCCCGAGACAGACGCAGGTCCTCCTGCACTCTTGCCATTTTATAACAGTCCACTTGGGGGTCCTAAAGTGGGACAAACAGGGCAGAAAAGACAATGCCATTGGGATTAGCAAAGGGACAGACCATGGTCCCTGTTGTCCAGGTGTCAGTAGGGGATTAAAAAAGATTTCTGTTAACTCCTAGTATTTTAAATGAACGAGTTAAATCTACAATGGCATAAGTAAAGATACATACATGTAATCGATTATATCACTAATAACAAAAGAAAGACCACAAAAGAAGTGATTCACTGTGAAACAAACACAAATATAGCAAGTATGCCATGAAAGAGAAGTTTGCATCTAATGAGAAAATAAATTGGACCATTCTGAACCTTGGTGTTCATATTGAAGTTCTTGTAAACGGTCTGAGCACCGTACAGAAAGGCGTCGCCGTCGTTGGTGATGCAGCCGTCCACAACGCCGTGGAGATCCAGGAAGGCACACATTTGCTCAGCTTCGCCCGCAGCGGTCACCCACGGCACTCCGAGGCAGTCCAGCATCTCACCGCACTGGAGAGGTCACCCGAGATGGGAGAAGAGACAGGGGGACAGAATAATGTTGTTGCTTATTTTGTCATTTAGCAAAAAAGGAAAGGAAAGAAAAAGGTTATTGTCTTTGTCAGAATGCCAGTAGATGTGAGATAAATCATAACAATAGGAAACTGTCAGGCACCGACAGACATAAGGAAGATAAGGGTGACAGGCTTAACTGGCCATTTGAAAACGAGCTTGACATACTTTAGCTGTTTTTTGTTTTTTTACTTTGACCACTTACATCTGCAAAATCTTTTACATGGATTTTGCTTTTCAGGATGAGTGAAAGTTCATTACAATGGCCGACATTATTTAACTTCTGACTACCAGTGCAACATGTCTGTCACAATCAAAGGATCAAGGCCAGGAATCAGCCATCCTGAACGAAACAAACCTCTCTGAGAACAGCATTGAAGCGCCCCCTACTGGTGCTCTTCTTAGCTGCTGGTGGTTTGGGAGCTTTTTTCTGGAACCCCCCAAACCTCATGTCGTTTCTTTTGCTCATAGTCTCCGCCTTGAGTTTGGGAGCCTCTCCTTCCATGACAAAAACAAGCTTCACACCCATTAGTAGGAGAGATGACACTCGGAAAAACAAATGCCTGAAAAAGAAATTTCCACAGAGTAATTGTTACTTTGTGTTTTCATTATTCAATCAAATGTGACTCATGTATCGTTTATTGGGCTTGTGTTTTATGTAGCCTAGGTGAATGCCACGGAACTATATCAATTGCATTAGTATTCCTAAAATAATAATACATAAACTCGGGGTTTTCAAACTGACAGTCTGGGTTGACTGAAGTCTTCTTTAGAAACGTACCGGAGGTGTGGTTTGTGGACTCTACTCGCCATCCCTTCGATATTTTGCGCCTGGCATACCCACAAACTGAGGTCCACGGCTAGGCATTTCCCAGTGAGACTGTACAATGGGACAGACTCTCGCACCGGTTCCAAAAGGGACCATAGTTCATTTACACCCATTTCTTTAGTAGCGCACGGAGCAGAGGCAACAGTCCTAAACAAAAAGGCGAAAAACACTCAACTTAACTTACATTTTTACATTTTACACTTCACCACACAAAGCAACAAGACCCGGTGGATGGGAGGGAATAATTTGTTAGTCAACGTAATATCACTGCTCCTCTTTGTTGATCGAATTCCAAGTTTTTCATATCGCTAAAACAAAGACGCATACCCATGATGTAATCATGTATATCCATCCATGTGTTGTGTGATCACAATTTTGACTACCTTGATAGCTTATTGTAAATAAGATCACATTAGCTGGCTACCTAGCCAACCGTACCTAGCTCTCTGATAAAAATGAACAACCTCTTCGTTGTAAAACTAATAGCACCATAGCGGTATGTTTTATGGCTTTACTTTAGGCTACACAAAGGGATAAAAAAGCAAAACATTGTCACACCAGATTGGTAAAGCATGAACTGACTTTGCAGAAGTATCGGTTACCTTCATTTCAAATCCACCGCCGAATGTGAGTAAACAATGACGGGGATCGAGGCAACCAGTGGGGGTTAGCGCCCCTATGGTGTGGAGTAGTATGCATGCTCCAAACGGGTCAATATTTCATTGTTTAAAAAGACTGACCAAGATCAGGCAATATCAGGTGGAATCAGTTCCAACCCTCCAATTAACGACAGATTGCAGCCAGATCTGACCCAGAGTCAAATACTGTTTGCTCAGGCTAATAATAGTTATGCTCAGATACAATGATGGCCTTCATGGCATAAAGGCACACAGGAGGGCCTTCTAATTTGTCATTCTCTCAGATCATACACATACATGTGATGTGTTAGAATCATGCAATGCACCAATATGTTGGTAATAATTACTATCACGCTATTTGTTACACAATAGGTTACAGTTTATACATGGCAGAATTTCACAACATTTAGTCCAATGTTTACCTTTTAATCGCAGATCATTGAGTTCATCTAATAGTAAATACCTATGTGATATGGACACATAGGAACACTAAGGCAGCAGTAAGGAGTTGTCGAAACCTAGCGATCTAGCTACCTAACAGGCATGCAAAAAACATACAAACATTAATATTAGCAACAGGGGCACTTGCTAGCTTCCTAACTCTTGTCTGTTGGCGATATAGTTGCCAATGTTGTGATGTGAAACCTTACATTTTTGGTGGGGTGGGATGGGATGGTCCATAGATCTGCATAGTGCACAGCCTGGGTGACTAGTTGGAGTGACCGTTGTGTTATCTGTCCTTCACATGGCCATATTCCATCAAAATCAAGTTGAAGATGATAATACTATAATATAATAAAAACATGCCTCAAAAAGAGCCAAATGAATGCATGCTGTTCCTTTAAAGTGAATCACCACTTTGCACATCTTTTTGGCTGCCTGCATTCTGCATTTGTAACCACAGGAGGGCCCCCTGTATCTGCAATTCAAATGACAGACCGCCTTCTTCCTTTCTTTATTCAGCTCTTGTATTGCACTTTTTTCAGTCTATAACCCTATTTCTTTTCTCCTGACTCATGTGCTTTCAGCAGTATTAAGTTGGAAACAATTCCCTCTCTCTTTTGCCATTCCCTCACTGTGTACCTCTCCCTCTCCCTTACTCCCCTTCTCTCCCATCTTTTAACTGATTGAATTCTCCCTGAAGACTCCTTCGGAGTGCCACTATTTTATACAAAGTTGTCTCCCAGTTCGGGGTGAGGTTGCCGTTGTGCTACAGGGACCAAACCCGATACTCCCCAGCATAGGAGGCTGAGTTGTTCAACAAATTCTACTTTCCAATCTGCCATGAATTTAGCCGCCTCAATTGATCCCTACACTGAAAACAGTAAATGACATTGCAAACTCAAAACGACGCTTGTCAAATATCACATTAAAATGTATTCTGGCATTGGGGGGCACTGTGCCCGGACCACATTTGGGCTTTACGCTCATGGAGGACACAGGTTTGAATCCGGCCTGATGTCATTTCTCCTGTCCTCTCCCCACCTCTTCTCCCTCTCATTTCCTGTCCCACTCTTAACTGCACTATCAATTAAAGGCATAAAAGCCCAAAAATAAATCTTAAAAAAAAATATATATGTTTTCTGGCATAATGATGGTACAAGGACACTCCTGTGCTGACCTTTGCTATGTACAGCCTCACGTGGGCTGATGAAGAGGCACACAGGCCTATAATGCATTTCAGTGGAGTTGCAGCGCTAATGTTTGCTGTTATTATGACCAATACCAAATAGCTGTCATGCCAATGTGTCCAGACACTCGTGGTGACTCTTCTCCAGATGCAGAGCGCCTGTGTGTCATCCGTGGATGATGTATTGGGGTTCAGACTGAGCATGCTGTATAAATAGCATCTTTATTGTGATTGTTGTGAATGTCACCCTAAAAATAGGGGGGCGCATGTGGTTGTGGGTCCAAACATGTCCCAGAGTGGCGTGTTCGGATTACATCTAAAAGCGGACAGATTTTTGACAGCTATGCAAGGACAGCTTTTGAGCGTTTTGAATTATGACGGAAACATTTTACCTTTGACACACAAACTGACACCGAACAAAATAATAACCTCTAAAGAGTATCTGCTAACTCCAGAGCCTGATCAAATGCAGACAGTTGGATATAAGACAAACGATAATTCAAGGTTAATAAGCATAAGAAATGGATTGCAATAAATCATTGTTTTTAAATGCTAAGGATGAATTTGTGATTCACAATAACTAAAGCATTAATAATATTGAAAGAGAAAAATGCCAAAACGTACACAATCGTGGTATTCCAAGAAATTATGAAGTCCATTCTCTGGACCAGAGAGCTCCTACAAAAATCCTCCTACAAAATGGGGTTGAGTACATTTTAGTGTTGCCATGGATGATCGCTTATTTTCATCACCATTGCTACATTTGTGGAGGCTGATATTCTGACCACATTGGTAAGGTTGCATGGACTGCTTGTTAAACCCTGCAGCTGTTGTTTATCTCGGTGTCCAAGGCAACCAAAGTAATTGATAGACTTACTGGGTTACAGTGTATGGGGTCACGGCTATGGCTGAATATAAATAAGAATAGAAATATTTACACCAGTTATGTTTAATTCCCAATGTATCTCTCTCTCTCTCTCTCTCTCTCTCTCTCTCTCTCTCTCTCTCTCTCTCTCTCTCTCTCTCTCTCTTTCTCTCTCTCTCTTGTGTGTATGTGTGTGTGTGTGTGTGTGTGTGTGTGTGTGTGTGTGAGAGAGAGAGAGAAAGAGAGAGACATCTTTATTCTGTTTCATTCTACCTCTAGTCTATCTCTTATCTGTTCTAAAGCAATCCCTGAAATTGTGGATGCATCTTCAGTCCAGCCCCGAAATATATTCTCCAGTTTGAGGCACTTAAATCCTAGGAACCGAACCCAGAGTCCTCTGAGCCAGGGGCGCAGATAGCACTGGGTAAGGGGGGGACATGTCCCCCCCCAGATTCATAGTGACCCCGATCAGTCCCCCCCACTCTCTCTACGCAAGGCGACAATCATCTGTTAATAACTCTGCACAGCTGATTAGGCAATGTTAGCGTCCCCCCCCCAGTTTAAAAATCCCATCTGCACCGCTGCTCTGAGCTGGCTGGTAATGAAGCTCACTAACTCAGCCACAAAAACCAGCCCACAACACACTCAGACCAGTTCTGCTTCCAAAGAACCAATTCGATTCCATAAAATCATGGAACAAGTAAGAGAAGACTATTTGGAACTACCAGTCAAAGTAGAATGAACTTCTATGTGACCCTAAAAAAAAGCGAGCTTAAATTGGCTCTCTGTCAGTAAAAGCAGAACAGACTCCTAACCAAGTGCAGGAGCGCAACCTTGCAGTGGAAACAGGTAGACATAGCATGTGATCACAGCCAGACAGGCAAGGTTCAGACAGACGAGCACTTTCTAACTCACAGTGGGAAGCATAATAAAATAAGTACTTTCAAAACTAATGACCCAAACTGTGAGCCCCTTGACAAGAAATGATTTGGCAGCAAATATATATTTCATTGTGTCATGCCCTAAGGGTCACTAGTTTAACATGAATGTAAAAAGGTCATCATCTCGCAATGTAGAAAAACTGTTATTTTTCTGTAACATTTATGTTTGTTGTTTGAGTCTATGTAAGTCTAGTCTACACATAGAAATTTCCTTATGACTGGCCATATAAGTGCCCTATTTGTCATGCCAATAAAGCACTTTGATTTTAAATGAATCAAATTGAATTGAACTGAACTGAACTGAACTGAA